>NC_143580.1:122916163-123243905 GCF_048544385.1 Mastigoproctus giganteus | reverse complement strand
TGCATTTATAGATTATTTTTGTGTGTTAATATTTAACACGATCTGTTGGCCAATACCAAATTCTTTATCAATTTTTTTTCCAGCAACATCATTTTCAAGTTCTTCTATCACTTTGAGCTTGTTAATGATAGTTAAAGTAACGTTTTCTTTTTATTCTACTTTTCAATTCTTTAGAATCCACAATTATATAAAATATGTATATATGTTAACTTATGTACATATATACATATAAATAAGTATGCAAATGAAGCGATATAAGCAATAACATCCCTCCAACTCAGATAGTCAACAAAGATACTGAACGACATGCAAGACAATGTAATGTGTTCCATCTCTCTCTCTCTCTGCACAGTCAATCAGTGCACAGTCAGAGTGACTTGCCTGACTTCCTAAATCCTGTCTTTAAAAGTACTCAATTCTGAACTGAATTTTCCTATTTCGATCCGGATTAACTGTAACCAGATTAGCGAGGGTTTACTGTGCATTGAATTGCAAACAGTTTTATCCTCTGATTCCCATGAAAATTGCTTTTGTAACTTTCTTTCTTTTAGAAGATTGTAATGGAAGCATCACTTCTGGGCACATCTGCAAGTTATTTAGCACCACTGAAGCCATTTTCATAACAGAATTGAAAATCTTTCAGTCCTTTTCAGTAGATGCAATTCAACTGCATTTCCTGATTTTGCAGTTTTACTTGGATGAGAGTATCATACCAAATTACTAAAATTGCCAAAAATTTAAATCCTTTTTAGTTCTTTTGCTAAAGAGAAGAATTCTGACATAATTCGTTATTTCTGGCACAACGATTAGTAAATTACAGACTATGATACCAGATTGCTTTAAATTTACTCCACTTCACTTAAAATTTGTTTTATGGTGATAATAATATATAGCAAGTGTCCACTGTTGCTTTACCATATTTGTTTGTATCACACACTGGTATTGTTATTCACAGCAATACAAATACACCAAGCACTATGGAAAGTTTCAGGAACGTGGTCAGTTTATGTAGCTGTATAAGTGTCTGTTTTTTTGCAACATTTTTTGTTTAATGTAGCATAATATTATAAAATGTTTCCTTATTCATTCCCCAAACTGAATAAGGAAATATATAAGTAAGCTATAGAGGTCTAGCCAATTTACTAACATATATCACTGTCTACTACAACAACAATCACAGTGCTGTTACAGTATGAATCATAATTATTTATAGCACTTCATTTTCTTTTTTAAAACTGGCAGTCCAGGCAATTTCCTGTGTTGCCTCAACCTAAGACCAGCTATGCACTTGAAAAGATTAACAGGTATATGCCAGCTTCCAATCAGTCCATCCCTGTAAATTTGGGCTTTACCTATTGTTAACATAGTGGCAATTAAAAGTTCCCACTATGTTACCATATCTATTATTCCTTTGCATTTACATAGTTATAATTTAATTTAAAATTTTGTTTTCTGTTATGTAAATTGTAGTTATTGTTGGTTATGCCCTCAGGATATGGTCAAAATCTATGCCTTATAATAAAAATTGCCTTTTACACAAAGTATAAAAGAGACACAAAAGAGACATACAGTAAAATATGTCTCTTTTGCCGTAAATAACTTTGTTGTGTTCATGAATTTTGTTTTCTTCTATTCTCTGAAAAGTGTTCAAATTTAGTTAAGTTAACAGTAATTATTAGTTAAATGAAGCTAATCTGTTTTGAATTTTTATATTTTTAGAGTAACTATATGGGATTAACAGAACAGCAGCTCGAAGAAATGACCAAAGCAGATTTGGAACAAAAACTATCACGTTCTTATGAGATACTGATAGACTCAGGTGCACATTATGTTGTAGATTCTGTAAAAGATCTTCCTGCTGTTGTAGCAAACATTAATCAGAAACTTGCAATGGGAGAAACGCCTTAGTTTCATTTTATTGAATGATAAATTTTCATTTATCATTCAATTTCATTCCTAAACAATAATTTTGGTAAACTAAAAATGAGCAAAAAAGTTCATGCCATTTTATAGATTCTTATACACTTCAATCTATAACAGATAGAGAGAGAAAAATAAAATTTATGTCATGTATATGGAAATAAATATATTTCTCTTGCAGCATATATGTCACATTAGTATTATATTATTTTTAAAATTTACCACTGTTTTGTTTTTTAATTTTTTTTTTCTTTTAATAGAGGGCAATTATAAAGTCCTTTCCACTTTCAGAAATCAGTATACACTATAGGTCATATAAAAATATGTTTTGTATAGATGGGATTTTTTAAACAATGCAAAAAATTAGTTTTACCACTGTGAACACAAAACTGATGAATTTAGAAAAATTGACAGAGTTAAATTATTTTTCTAAATTTCTGACTACCAAATCTCCATCACTATTTTCTAATAAGCAATCAAGATGGGGCATTGGATAGTCCACAACTGCCTTTAAAATTTACAGTGGAATGCATCTTTAAACTCTAAAAGAGTTTAAGGGTAATCTCTGTAAACATGGTGTTTCAAATATCTTCGCAACCAAAAGTCTTGTGGAATTAGGTTGGGTTATCTTTGCAGGCCAAGGATGTGGAAAATGACAACTAATAACAGATTCTTCCAGGATGGTTGATTTCTCATAAGAGCTGTTTGATATTATAGTTAGTGTGACAGGTAGCACCATCCTGTAAAAAAGTTATGCTTCCATGGGATAATTTTAAGCTATAGTGTGTCATTAATTGTGCATGTCTCAGTATTCTCGCAGTTGCTAATAGTTTAAAAGAAAAAAAGGGACTAATAATAGTATTAACGTAATGAATAAAGTGATTCTTCAACACACTTGATGGTTTTCTCTAGCCCAAATTTGTGCCTATCACAGATTCATCACAATGAAAGTGCATTTCATGCCAGTAGAATGTTAAAATTTGGATCCCATGCAACTTTGACAATCAGTGGACAAAATTGCCAGTGACTTTGCCAGTGTTGTGGTTACAATTGATGTATATTTGTGATTTTACAAGGAAACAGGCAGAAGCCTACCTTTAAGGCTTTATGTACTTTGCTCCAGTGAATACCAGTCACATGACATGTATTTAATGGGGACCACTAGATAATCTCTGTGAATTTGGTTGGGTTTTTTGTTGCTGAACTTCATCAAGCTCACAGACTAGCCACTAGATAGTCCTCTGGACTGAACCTATTGGTAACTCTGGGAAGCATCCAGATCAGCTGGTAACTGGAGGGAGTCCAAGTAGTATGTAGTCGGGGGGCACTTAATGGGGACCACTAGATAATCTCTGTGAATTTGGTTGGGTTTTTTGTTGCTGCACTTCATCAAGCTCACAGACTAGCCACTAGATAGTCCACTGGACTGAACCTATTGGTAACTCTGGGAAGCATCCAGATCAGCTGGTAACTGGAGGGAGTCCAAGTAGTATGTAGTCGGGGGCACTGTTATGTCAAAGGAGCTGGGCGTATCTTGTTGTGTGCATGCCATATCCAAAAATTTTATTACTTCACGAATTCATCATTTTCTCCCCCCCCCCACACTTTGACTTTATCTACCGAATGCATCATGAATAGTCAAACTAATCTGCGAAAATAACTAAAACACCCAAAACTTCCTTCATTTCACAAATATATGTAATCTTGGGTTCCAGTCTCCATGATGACCATTCCCACGTACAGTCTGCCATGCCCCACTTATTTTTCTGACAGAATCCCAATTACTGGCTGCTTCAACTACTGCTCATCTGAGTTATCCTAATTATTTGTTATACGATTCCTTTTGCTTCAAAAGTGAAAATTGTTTATGTCCATTCTAATATTCCCTGAAATTTAGACAATGATTTGGAATCTCTTCTTTTCTATCTTCTCTGGATTAAAATCTCTGTAAAATTCATCATCTGCCTCTATCATTCTCCCAACTCACACTGATCACTCGGAAGTCTTCAACGTCTTTCCTTTCTTTGAAACTCTGCTTTCTCCAGTCACAATTTCCTAACAGTGGTATGAATTTCTTTGACATAATGTTCACAGCATCAGCTTCAGTTTTCTAGTCATACAGATAGTTGAATCTGTATGACTAGAATGGTTGATATGCTGAGACTTTTACAATTACTAATGACCTCACACAGATTGTTCATTTACCTACCAGAATATGATTACCTATCCTACATTCTTGATCTTTTTCTCACAAACAACCCATAAGTACCCAGTCGAGAGGAATGGCCCTCTAGTTACACCAGACCACAACTTGGCAATGGTCTCTACTTTGCATTGTTTTGATGGAAACTGATGAAATCAAACATTTCTATTCTTCTTTTTCTTGGTGGATTAATGTTTTAAATCTTCTGATGTAAATACTAACCCATATTGAGTCAGTGAGATTACTCTTGTAAGCATGATATCGTTTTCTCCACAGTCTACCTTGCCGACCGGACTAGCCGGGTGGGTAAAGTGCCTGCCTGGCAACCCAAAGGTTTGAATCCCGCCTCGGGCTTGGATCAAAGTACTGCAAAAACCTTGGGAGGTGCATTATGGCCAACAACTACTTTTTTTTTTGGTAGTTGTTGGCCATAATGCACCTCCCAAGGTTTTGTCCTTTATCTAAACCTTGGCTTTTCAATTAATGTGCTAAGGCTGTTCAAGGCAAGAATATTGCATATCATTACTGAATTGTATCCAAATCTTCAGGTTCATTTTCTGCCTACACTAAAGCTCACAACAATTGTAATGCAGTTATTAATCAACCCAAACTAGATTTTGAACAGGATAAGAGTAGAAAACTTGCTTTCTGTACAAATGATAGTTGAGCATTGTGGTCTCTTGCCAAGGCCTTAGCTGAAAATTTTGTCCATCTATACTTCAACCTCCATTAAAACCTGATGGTTCTATTGCCTCCTGAGCTAAAGTCAACTTACTAGAATCCTACTTTTCTTCTAACCAGTGTCTCCTGTGGTCTTCTGTCAAAATGACATCAGAATAATTTTGATCAGTTTTAATGTCAAGAAACTTCCAGGTCCTGATGACATTCTTCCACTTGTTCTCACAACTTTTGCTCCTGTTCTGTCATCTTTTTAACACTCTTATTCCACTGGTGCTTTTCCTTCTGCTTAGAAATTTGCTAATATCCAGCCAGTTCCTAAAAAAAGGTGACAAATACCTCTCAGCCCATTATTAACCTGTTGCACTTACCTCCAAAGTAATGTAGAAATCAGTTAACTGCCAACTCTTAAACTGTCTCGAAACACTCCATTTGATCAACATTTGAACAACAATTTGATCAGTATGACTTCCACCAGTGCCAACATGTTGGCTTATGTTAGCCCTCTATTGATAAATTCAATAGAAAAGCTTGGTGAATCTCGGACAGTTTCTCTTGACATTTCCAAGGCATTGATTTTGTTTGACATAAAGTCTTCTAAACAAGCTCCTTATGGATTACCAACTAGCAATTGGATATCCAGTTTTCTTCTCAGCAAATGATGGCAGGTGATTGTTTTCTCACTGCTCCACTAATGATGGTGTTTCCCAAGATTCAGTGCTTTCTTCCACTCTATTTGTTTTGAATATTGACCTTCCATTGACTGTAAATCCTATCCACTGTTTTGCTGATTATAGCACATTGCATTCTACATTCCAGTTTGAGAAACCTTGCACTGCACAAACAGATTCAACTTCTGAAATATCCATCGCCAATTCCTTAAATGCTGATCTCCAGGTAATTCTCCAGTGTAGCAAAGATAACTTATTTAATTTCAATCCTTCTAAAACTCAGTACTGTCTTATACGAGTATCTTGTAAAAAGATTCTACTGCTCTTATGCTTATCTTTGATGACACTCTGATATCTAAGCAAGGTTACATATCTCTATTAAGGGATTACCCTGACTTTGAATCTCTCTTGGCATAAGCACATCACAAATATTGCTTCCTCTGCCTCTAAAAAACTGGGTTTTCTCTTCAAAATGTTATACAGTGGATTCCGGTTATTTGGGCCACCGGTTAATCGGGGCAGCTGCTTATTTGGGGCAAATCTTAAAAAACAGAACCCAATTGAGAAAATAGCCAGGGTTTACTTCGCTTAATTGGGAAAACATGCTGTTTAATCAGGGCAGGAGACTGCAGCACTGGAGATTACCCTACGATTGTCTCTGACCATACCACGTGGTTGTCGGATTTCTGGAGGTCACAACCATAAAACAAGAAAAAAATTAGCAGTCACCTGTTTATTGGGCTTTTCTGTTAGTGCAATCTGTCATAAACGGATAGTAAACTCGATCTTATTGAATTTGCGATAATACCGACAGCTGGGATTCTGTGGGTTGTTATGGTGAAATGTGTTTACACTTCATGAAATCTTCAATCATATAAAAAAATTAATTTTCAGAATCTTCTCTTCATTCCTATTTTTAAAGCTTCGTAACTTGTTACTCCGTTCTCACTTGCGCATATCGTGTTACTTGCAATTTGTGTCTGCCGTGTTCTTTGTTATTGATTGCTTATCTTTTTACTGTTTTAAATTTTAACCCCCACCCACAAATGTCAGTGTACGTATTAATTATTCCGATTATCACGTATATTCTTCCGATTTTCACGTATCATTTAATTTTTTAATTGATAAAGTAATAAAGGGTAAATTTGTGCTAAGGTAATAAAGGGTAAATATATCTTTACTTTTGTAGCCTGTGGATAATATTCCTCCTATTTTTGCTAATTAGAATCGCTGTTTAATAGAATTAAAGTTCAATTCACAAACGTGATCACAATGACCGGTGCTTACTGCACATCGTGTAGTAAATGGTACTTTACTATAGTGAGTCCATCGTAATGTGATTTGATTGTACAGTGAACCAATTGTAAAGTGGGGGTCCATTGTATTTTTAACTATCTATGTGAAACTTCGGATAAATGGGGCAGCCGCTTATTCGGGCCAAAATGCACTAGTCCGATGTGTCCCAAATAACCAGAATCGACTGTATATTTACATCAATAAACAAATTGCTTATATAAGTGCGTAAAAAATTAAAAACTGCTGACATGTGGTCATTGTCGGATAAAATCTGACTTCAGTGTCAGATTTTATAAGTCTCAATCAGATCGATAAAGGTGTTAAAACGTGCATTTCAAAAATTGGTACATTCGGTTAAAATATGCTTAGTGGATAAAACGGTGTCATACTGCTCACATATAGGAGGGCTGAAACCCATCAGCCTTCAGCAGAAAAAAATTGTCAGATGACTATGTTCTATGCGGAGCCAAGCAAGAACAACTTCCTCCTTACAAGCCCTTGCACAGACACGACTGCCATGGTTTGATTACAGGCTTAATCTGATCTAGTCTGTTTGTTACTTGCTCATGCCACTGTGAATAAATCTTATTACAGTTTATTTGCCTGTAGTCTGTATAGGGGTCTGGAAGGCCAAGATTATTTGTCGGAACTGCTGATTTCACTGCCTTATAAGCCAAATCATTTCCGATAATGCAATGCGGCTGGGGGTGGGGGAGATCCAGCAGAAGTGGATATCAAAACCACCCTCACAGAGGGAGCATATTATCTGCTGAACTTGGGACAGAGTTGGATGAGTTGTGTATCTCATCACCAACAAAGCATGTAGTGTACTCAAAGAATCAGTATATACAATAAACCGGTGTTGTTCAGTTCTTATGTGATCCAAGGCTAACTCTATTGTGTGCAGCGTATATGCTGTTTGTGGGGGAAAATCTGCTCAGATAAAGTATGTTCTGAAAAGACAGAAGCAGATTCTGCACGTGATTCTGACCTCATCGGTGTACACTGGCAAGAAGTCGGAACGTTTGGCTTGGTGTTCTGAATAGGGCTGAACATAGATGGAAGACGGGGTATCAGACTTCATCCACTTCCTAAAGAAGTCACATATTGGTATTTGAGCATGCCCTCTGGCATGCTGTTTGTTGTTTGTTATTTAGAAGCATTAGCAACTAAGGCCATATTGCTCTGGGAATATGCGGTGGTCATTCCCTGACCTTTCCGCATCCTCCGTATTTGGTGGTGACAGGTTCGAACCCCGGTCTAATCAAGAAGCGTGTGCTACGCACTGCTGCTCCTTCCCACCTGGCTACGGAGGCGCTGCCCTCTGGCATGCTCAAATACCAATATGCTGTAGACAAAGTTGCGCTATCACTAAAGCAGCCCATTCCACCCTTGGAAGGGGCTGCTTTGGTGATAGCACAACTTTGTTTACCATGAGATTCAGCTCTCTGGGTAGCTCTTGGACACATACCGAATAGATTATTGGCAGTCTGACCGTGTTATAAAGATTTTCCCATCATGGCTCAAAAATGGATGTCCACATCATTGATTTCAAAGGGTGTTCAGTTTAAAAGCATACTGGACAGACAACTGTTTTCATTGAAGCAACAAGGATGGTTCATTTGCTTCAATGTGGTATGACTTTGGATAGGAGATCTTCTGAATGCAATGCGAATAGCCTAGTGGTGGATGAGATCAATCTACCAAAGGATGCTATTCCTGGTGGACCCATACACTTCACACCCATAATCTAATTTTGACCATACAAGTGCATGATACAAACGGAGTAGAAGAGAGAACAGGGTGAAGATTCAGCCCTCTCGCATGCATTTGGTGCATAGCTGATGGATATGATGGAGCAATGTCAACTTTCTGTCAAATAAGAGTCCCAAGAATTTTGTTTCTGCTACTACTGGAATGCTGCTTTGTCCAAGCCTTAATTCAGGTTGGGGTGAAGGTTATGCTTGCAGCAAAAATGGATGCAAATGGTCTTCTCCAATGAGAACCTGAAACCATTGGCCATTTCCCAGGAGTTAAATGGATTGGATCAATGGATCAATGGATTGTTGCAGTTGTCTCTATAACTCTCATGTTACATGACTGGGAAAAAATCCTGAAATCATCAACATACAGTGCACTCCTTAAGGCTGGAGGAAATTGTTTGGTAATAGAATTAACTTTAATGGCAAAAAGCATAACACTTAAAGAGATCCTTGTAGTACTCCCTCCTCTTGGCAAAATGACTGAAAGAGGGTGGATCCTACACAAACTTGGAAAAAAACAGGAATATAAAAAGTTTTTAATAAAAACAGGAAGGTGACCTCTAAGACTAAGGTTGTAAATATCTTTTAAAATACCAAATCCACAAGTTGAATCATACGATTTTTCCATGGCAAAGAAGACTGACACCTGATGCTCTCTTTTAAGAAAAGCATCTCAAATAGATGTTTCCATTCTAATTAAGTGGTTTAAAGTGGACCTAATCTTTTGGAAGCTGCATTGTGTTCAGGAGAGAAGGTCATTTCATTATAAGTATCATAAAAGACGAGTGTTGACCATTCTCTCCAGTAATTTACACAAGCAGCTAATCAGAGCGATAGGTCATAATTTGCTGGAAGTTTAGGATCCTTGCTCAACTTAGCAAAAACGTGAATAATTGCCTTGTGCCAGGCATCCAGAAACTGCTCTTCAAGGAAGATTGTGTCCATGTATTTTGGTGAAAAGTGTTTGATCATTTCATAATGGATGTCATCTGGTCCAACAGCAGTAGCTTTTGTAATGAGAAATGCTGTTTTTAGCTTGTGGATGGAAAAGCCCATTATATGGATGGAAACCCTTTGATGTAAAATTAAATGCCTGTTTTTCAGTTTTGTGTTTAGGATCAGGAACTCGGGAGTAAGATGATGTTACCGAGATATTAGCAAATGTTTCCCCAAGAGATTTGGCTATTGCAGCAAAGTCTGCAATAATACATTCATTATATTCCAGGACTGATGAGGGGTGTGTGTGGTGCACTTTCTCCTTATTTTTGCACGTTTTTCCCAGACCACATTAGAGCTAGTCACCTGGTTAATAGAAGATGTAAAACAGATCCAGGATTCCTTTTTGCTCTGATGTTGGATATGACGTGTTTTAGCATGTGCATGTTTAAAATCTATGACATTGGCTGTGGAGGGATCTCAGCAGAATATATTCCCCATACTTTGTTTGGCATCTTTTTTGGTACTGTGCATTCGGAATTCCATTATGGCTTGGAAAATGGTGGAAACTGGGTGCATGTTCTTGGAATTGCAGTTACAGCTGCTTGGCCAATACTTTGTGTGATGTACATGACTGCATTATTGATAGGCTCCTGACTGACTGTAGTGATGTCAAAGTTTGCCAGATCTTGAAAGGCATTCCAGTCAGCCTGATCAAGCTTCCACTGCGGTAACCTAAAAGAAACACACGGTCTCCCACTATGTAAGGAAGTTATCATGGGGAAGTGATTGCTTCCATAAGGGTTCTCCTCCACCTCCCAGGTAAGAGAAGTGGAGCAGATAGAAAGATCCATGGCAGAAAATGTATGGGTAGGCATGTGGAAAAAGGTATTTGTTCCTAAATTTAGAGGGGAGAGGTTGTTGTCAGTGAATATATGCTCTATGACTCATCCCCTTCCATTGATATCAGCACTACTCCATAAGGTGTCCACTAAAATCCCCAAGAAGTAAGGGGCAGTAACTGAAAAATAAGATCATCAAGGACTTTCTGGGGTATGTCAGACCCAGATAGTAAATAAATGCAGCAGACTGTTCATAAAAACCCCACTGTAAGGCAAATTACAACAGCCTCCATACTGATTGTAATTTTCAAAGGTTGTAATGGGGACTGGTCCCCCATTACAACCTTAGGATAGCTACTCCTGCATAAGAACCATCCATAATTCTATCGTTAAGAATAATCTTTATGTTATGCATGGTGGGTCGGCATTCACTTTTATGTCTCCTGTTAGCAAAAGGAGACTAGTTCATGCTTTTGCAGGAATGCTTTGACGATGCCTTCTGCATTTTGCCGGAATCCACAACAATTTCACTATAGGAATTTAGCCATTGCTTGGGCACACTGGATCTGTTGGATCGGTTTCCAAAGTGTGAGGGCTTAATTTTTTCAGTCCTGGATTTTTCCTTTTGGGAAGTATGGACACTATCCTATGTCCATTTCTTCCTCTGCAAACAGCTCCAAGAGAGTTTCATCAGGTACTTCCTTAAATTCAACATCCATTTTTTCTTGTACTGCTTTTGGCAATTGGGGTTTCCTGTCCTTTTACATTACTAATTGATTTTTGTATTGCTGGAGCACAAGGAGGTATCGATATTGGAATGGCAGCTGACTGAGTTTTCTGCGTTGGTTTTTCTGAACTCAGTAAATAGCAGCAATAGGTGTAATTTAGGCCTAAAAGTAGGTGGTAGATGACTTTCATCAACCGGTGAAATGCCACCACTTTGCTTATTGGAGGCTTGAAGTCGTGAAACCCATGTTTAGTCTCTAGAGCAAAGTTTCCGGCATCCCCCTCCCCCCATACTTCTCCTTCAACCCATGCACGGTACTGAGTACTATAGGTTTTGATACCTTTTGTGTTTGGGATTTTCATAAAAAAAAAAAAAAAAAAAAAAATGGATGTCAGATGATCTAACAAAGCTTATTGGTATTTAAGGGCAGCTGAGGCCAAAATGTGCCAGGTCCTATATTATTATCCTAAAGTAATATAATTTGTTCCTTTTTTGGTATCAAAGGAATTCATATATATGTATTTGTTTCAGAAAGGTATAGAGTTCAGCTAGGTTTGCACTATTTCCAATCATGTGGGTTCTTGATAATGGTTCTTGCAGTTGTGATTGGGAGTGGAAAGTACTTTTTCTGAAGTGGGAATAGTGAGGACAATCTAAAAGTATATGCTTGACTGTAAGTGGTAATGTACAATGCATGCATCGAGGTGGGTCATCCCCCACGAATAGAAATATATGTGTTAGGTGCGTATGTCTTATCCTTATTCTTGCTAATACAACTTCTTCCTGTCTATTTTGTCTGAAACTGGAAATCCATAATTCTGGTTCTTCTTCTTTGATTTGGAACAATTTGTTATTCCTTTGTGACTTCAACCCCAGGGGCTCACATCCGGTGAGTATGGGCTTGGCACACCCAGGGTCCTGAGCTGGATATCATCATCATTCTCTTTCTTGGTGATTCCCTTCCCTTCTCTCTCTCTCTCTCTCTCTCTCTCTCTCTCTCTCTCTTTTGGGGTAATTCAGAAATTTTTTTTGGCTGGTGTAGCATAAGCCACAGGCTTCCTTGCACCATATGGCTAATAATATTAATAATATTTCTGACCACTGAAATGTACAGACTTTTTTTATATGCTTCAAATAATCTATATATGGTACTTGGTGATTTTCTGGTGTTGTACTGTTTGGTTTTTTGGCTGCCTAATCTGTTCTCCTATTACCTAGGATATCAGAATGCCCCAGCATCCAGCAGAATTTCACTGAATGATTCCTACTTTAAACAGGAAATGATTTGTTTTTTAATGGGATGTGATATCAGAAACTGATTGCCCAATGCAGACACTGCATTCGTCGAATCGGTGTATATTTCACTGCTAGCATTGTGGAAGGCGTTAATATTCTGTAAGGCTAATTTAATCGCATATAACTCTGCAGTATAACTGCTACATTCAGCCGATAGTGATATATAGTGGCAAGGAAAGACAGTTGCAGCACCAGTGGCAGAACCTGTTTTTGAGCCATCTGTATATATTAGGCAACTCTGCGTATTGTTGAGGGCATGTTCTTTATGTAGTTGTTTGATATTTTCACTTGGCAGGGCTTTCTTTCCCCACTGCTGGAAAGTGGGTATCAACAATGAGGGAAATTTGCAGACCAGGGTGGATCAGAAACATCAGTCCCTTGAAGTATGTTATCAAAGTCAATATTCCAGGTGTGAAGCAAATCTTTTATTCTAATGCCAGCGGGTCTATTTTCAGTTGGTTTACAGTTATAGAATTCTTTCCATTCAGGGTTGGAAAGCAACGCTCAAATAGGATGGACTGTGGAAGGCTTTGAAGTTTAGCTGCATAATTAAGAAGCAGCATTTTCCTTCTAAGGTGAAGTGGAGGTTCGTGTGCCTCTACATACAGACTCTGGACAGGGGATGTTCTAAATGTGCCCAGAGCAGTACAAAGGGCACTGTGTTGGATGAAGTCTGATTAATACTTTTCCTAGCCAAGTCATTTACAACAGCATCGTAATCTAAACGAGACCTGATAATAGCACAATACAAATGTAATAGAGTGTATCTATCAGCACCCCATGTCATAGCAGAAATAGACCTAAGTATATTAACTTTAAACAAACAGTTTGGAGGTATGTGATATGTGAAACAAAGTTAAGTTTGGTGTCCAATATTAAACCTAGGAAACAAAAATTACTGGTGAGAAGGATCAAATGGTTTTTTAATCTGAGTTCCAGTTCTGGGTGTAGCTTACATTTTTTGCAGAAATGAACTGCAATTGTTTTTTATTCCGATAAACGATATCCATTCTGCAATCCCCGTGTCT
This sequence comes from Mastigoproctus giganteus, assembly GCF_048544385.1. Lineage (NCBI taxonomy): Eukaryota > Metazoa > Arthropoda > Arachnida > Uropygi > Thelyphonidae > Mastigoproctus > Mastigoproctus giganteus. The sequence goes on along the minus strand of NC_143580.1, from coordinate 123,230,545 downwards.
CCAACTTATTTATGGAAAGTTGCAGCTGTCTTTCAATGGTATGAATGTTTTGTGAACAGCAAAATATAGTAAGATCGTCAACATACATATATAGTTCTACAGTACTGAGGATGTTCTGTGTTATGGTGTTCAGTTTAAGTGAAAAAAGGGTAGAGCTAAGTACTGATCCTTGTGGGACACCTTCTTGAGTGCAGGACCGAGAAAGTACAGATTGAAAGTGGACCTGAAAGGTTCTGTGTTGAAAAAAATTTCTAATGAATTCTGGTAACTGCCCTCACAATCCTATTGAAAAGAGTTCTCTCAATATGCCATACCTCCAGGTAGTGTCAAAAGCCTTTTCAATATTGAGACTTACCATTACAAGACGTTCATTTTTGATGTAAGCATTTCGAATGTTATTCTCGGCTTCACCATTAGATCCAAAGTGGGTCTATTTTGTTAGAATTCAAACTGGTTATTATTTATCAGTGCTTTAGTTTCAAGAACCCAGGTAAGTCGTGTATGTATCATTCTTTCTAGGATTTTACTTAGGCAGCTGGTTAGAGAGATAGGTTGGTAATTTTCTGTAAGTGGGTGATCTTTTCCTGGTTTAGGAAAAGCTAAAATAATGGAGTGATGCCAGGAAGACGGATATGTACCTTTAAGAAAAATTTGTTTGTAGAACATTAATAGCAAATTCAAGGCTGTACTGTTTATATGTTTCAGCATTACATAATATATTCCATCAGGTCCTGCATGCACTGTTGAGTGATCTGTTTAATGCTGTTTGCAGCACTTCAAATAAGTTAATCGTTTGATTATAAGCAAGATATTGGGTGGTATGAAATTTTATGTTGTACCTTTCAGCCGAAGCTTTGATTTGAAGAAAGGAGTTGCCATACGCTGAAGTGGCAGACGTCTGGTAGAAAGTCTCTGCAATGGCATTAGCTATTTCTTCAGAAGAAGATATTTCCTGTCCGTTTTTGGTTAAGATGGGTGGAGGAGGAGGAGGTAGATATTTGTCATTTAATTGCCGAATCTTTTTCCATATGAGTTGAATGCTAGTATCCTTTGTAATAGTGGAGGCAAACTGTATCCACAATTCCTTTTTGGATTTATTTTTTTCCTTCTTGGCATTATATTTTTCATTGTTGGAGTTGGATTGAGTATGGAGTTGAGAGAGCAGGTGACCCCAAGTCACAGTAGGGCATGCTCATGCCCCACATGAAGGGAAAGTCGGAATGGCGAGGAGACAGTAAGACCGTCTCCCCCCCGCCGGGGATAGGGGTATTAAAGATGGAGACTAGGGCACCCTCTTCAAGTCGCCAAATGGCATTTGGCAGCTGTGCTGCGTTAAGTCTCTTTTCTTCAATGTCTAGTCGATTTCAGTCCAGTCGCTCATGGGATGAGCCTTGTCCTTGTGTTTTTCACTTACTTGTCTCAGGGTTTTTCTCTGTAGTAACTCCATTAGATAGTATTTTATGGTCTTGTACAGTTTAACTTATGGTGATCTTTCGTCAGACATGATTTATGGTAATTAGCAGTTTTCTCCTCTCAAAGAGGTCCTGAGCATATTGAGAAAGTGCTCTGTATTCCTCTTCTGTGTCAATTAAGTGGGATTCCAGTCCTCTCTGAAGGTAGTGTATCTTTGTGATCAGGATGCCTCTGAGATCTTCGTATTCTGGGCAGACGTAGACCAAGTGGTTCCAGTTCTCGACCTTCCCACACGTGCACTTGAGGTCCTCAACAAGGCCAAACCCGAGCAGCTTCTCCTTAAAGGGGCCATGACCAGTAAGGAGCGAAGTCAAATGCTTCACCGGAAGTACCAGGCTGGTTGCTTAGGATATATTTTGCTGAGGTCAGGGAGGAATTTTCGTGTGATTTCTCCTTTTGTTATATCGGTCCCATCTTTGTTGCCACTCCCGGAGTAGGTAGGCCTGTAATCGGACTTTTTCTGTTTTTGTACTACTCGCTTGGTCAATTATGAAATCCTGGAAGGTGGCAGCGGCCCCTCTGGCGTGTACATACTCGTGTGGTTGTTAATAAAATGGTCCTTTGTATCATATCCAGAGTTCTCCTATTGACTGCAAGCGTCGTTTTGCTGTACCACACTGCAGCAGCATAAGTTATTGCAGGGATGAAGGTTGCCTTATAATACAACATTAGTGTTGTTTTTTTTTTTAATCCCCAGTCTTTTCTTGTAACCCTCGCCACCAGTGCTGAGTAACGTCTTATCTTCGCCCTTACATATTGTGGGTGAGGTTGAAAGGATAAGTTTTTGTCTAGGATAACTCCTAGATATTTCATTTGGTTAGCAAGTTTAATGGTCACACCTTTTATTTTAATTTGGGGTGCACGCAGTATTTGCAGGGTTCCTTTGAGTAGAATATATGTGGTTTTCGTCGGTGAAATTTTTAACTGGTTTCTTGTAGACGAGTTTTGTATTTTTTGTACAGCTTGGTTTGCGGTGGTTTCCAGTTGGACCCTTGAGTCAGCCTCAATGGTAAGAATAAGGTCGTCCGCAAAGGTCTGGGCCCTGATCAGCCCCAGGTGCTCATCGAGGACCATGTTCCAAAGGAGTGGCCCCAAGCTCTGGGGCAGCCCCTGTATACAGATTTTGTGACTTTTTGGTAGTTGGCATTTATTTCTACTTTCCTGAAAGATAGGGACTGCAGCCACCCTTAGTCTGCCCAGGATGCTTGGCCACCATGGTGAACTGAATGCCCCAGCAAAATCAATTGAAAAATAACTAGTAGGTATTTTTTTTTCTACATTCCTGTGCCTTCCGAAGCAGGTTTCCAAGTGTATCCACTATGGAGGAACCCAGCTTAAATCTGAACTGATTCCTAGCCGCCAGGTTTGCCCTCATAGTGGTTTTTGATTCCCTTGTGCAGCAGTCTTTCATATAGTTTGCCGACCACTGAGAGCAGTGTGATAGGTCTATATGACTCTGGGCAGTTTGGTTTTTTGTTAGGATTTTTAAGTATTAACTTGGTGTTTGCCATTTTCCATGATGTGGGGAATTTGCCAGGCATCTGTTGTATAGAGTAACTAGTAAGTGCGGTGCAAATTCTGCAGTTTTCTTCAAGATCTCTGGTTCAATCATGTCCAGTCCTGAGCATTTGCGATTTCTGATCTTGGTGGCAGCCTCACTGAGCTCCTCAAGGGTGAAGGGGGATTCGATTGCCAAGGTGTTAAAGTTGGAGTTGTCCTTGCAAATTTCGTGTTCTTGCATGATTAGTATTGCTGGTTCCTTGAAGATTTTGTCCAGTATGTTGCCCATCGACTGCTCCCAGGTGGTCATTAGGTTTCCCTCTGGTGTCCTGGTAGTACTAAGACCTTGCCCCTGGGGAGCTTATTGGTTATCACCTTGTAGACTGCCCCAGGGGGTCAGTGTTTCCAGAAGTAGACACTATGCACTCCCAGGAACGCTTCTTACTTTTTCTATGGTCTGTGTAATGGTTCCTAGCTTCTCTGTAACGTCTCAGGACCTCCACCTCATTTTGGGCCAGGTTCTATGAGCTCTCTGGAAGTCTTCTTGTTTTTTGCATTTGTCGGAGTACTGCAATTTCTGGTGTCCACCAGGTTTTGGATTTGTTCTTTTTATCTCAAGATCACTGATGTTAAGTAATAATTTTGTAGTTTCCCTCTGGTCATCTGGGTCACTCCGGGGGTTTATATTTTCCGGACTGTGTCTAATTGCCATGGTGAGCAGCTCTCTATACAGTGTCCAGTTTGCATTTGCGACTGCATATCTCTTTTGTGGTTGGTTTGTTGAGTTATTCTTGTTAGTCATCTTTCAACTGAAAAGGTTATTGCCCGGTGGTCTGAGGTGGTCCAGTCTCACATGTCCGGCCATACTTCTGGTGGCCAGGGAGACATCGATTGTGGCCTCCCAGAGGGTGCTCGAAAAGGTTGGCAGATGGTGGGGTAGATTTAGTACAGTTAGATGGAATCCTGCAAGGTAGTCTTCTAAGAGTTGTCCATTTCGAGTTCCTCTCCTGTCTGTGGTGAAGGCCTTGAATGGGTTGAGCATGCTGAATTCTGATGGGATCCTTCCACTTGTTCAGATTACGATCCTAAGGGGGCATAAATTCAAATTAAGAAAAGACAGATGTAGAATAGATGTGCGGAAATTTGCCTTTAGCCAGCGGGTAGTTAATTGCTGGAACAAACTTCCATCTGTCGTTGTGGAAGTTGATAGGTTGAATAAATTTGAGGAGGAACTGGACAGGCATTTGGAGGGAATGGTGTGATTTTTTTTTTTTTTTTTTTTGGCTGATGCTGCATAAGCTCATACACTTTTTTGCATCACATGCCACTACTACTACTATGAACGACAGTTGATGTCAGCCCCAATGATGACTCTTTGATTTGGTAGGGTATCCTGTAGGCATCAGAGATAGTTGACTGCAAAGTCTATATCTTGTCCGGTCTGCAGTAGAGTGCCACGACATATAGGGATCCTAATGCTGTGCCAAATTGTGCACAAGCAGCCCATGGAGTACAGCTGTGTGATTTTAGTTGTGCAGATGTTGGTGTTTCTTAGCAGAACAGCAGCCCACGGGGTGTCGTCATCTGTGTGGATCACCTTGTAATTATGTGGGTACCCTGCGACCCACTTTAGATGTGTATACGGCTCCTGGACTATAATGACATCCAAGTTTTCGTCTTCGACTCTGGCCCGTTGTGTCATTAATTTGGATTATTTTCAGCATATGTTATAATTCTTAATTCTCGTTCCCATAGTTGATCCTGCTTTGGTATAAGGTCTTGGTTTGTTGGTATGTTGGACATTTCGAGTCCCTAATTGAGTGCTTGTGGTCTAATATAATAGTCTTGCAAGTTGACGCAGGTGGGTTCCTTATCTTTGTGGGGGCAGGCGTTAAAATCGTAGCCCTTTTCAGAGCAGTGGCCAAACTTGCAACAACTGTAGCATTTCGGTATGACTACTCGTTTGTGATAGCGGTAGCTTCCCCATTCAATGAAAACTCTTGTTTGGTCTTTCAGGACCTTCCAGGCCTCTGGGGTAAGCTCAACTACCCAATTTTTATTTATTCCGTTTCTTGCTTGTATGAAGTATTTGGGTATTACTGTTTCTTGTGGGTCCCTTCCCGGGATTTTACTCTGTAAGTTCCTGTGGTACAGCTCAGACGCTAGTTGGTTAGGTGTGACATCCTTGTCCACATCATAGATTATTATAGCCGGACCTTTTGTTTTTGGTGGCTCAGCTGTTAGGCCCAAGGCAGCAATCTTGGGCGGTTTCAATTATCTCTTGCATCTCTCGGTTTCGATCATGAGTCCTACGCTCCTCAGTTTGCATATTTGTCTTATTCTTGTTTGCTGGAAGTTATCCTTCATAGTGCTTATAGTTTGTTCTTGATTTCGTCACTTGTACCAATTTCCTCGGTGTTTTTGGGTCTTAGTATTACAAGGTTAGGCGTTGGGAGTAGCGTTTTTTTCCCCTGGTTGTTCCTTGGCTGGTATATTTATTACAGTTGGTGGGTTCCTCAGTGCATTTGCGTAGGTGGGGGCACGCTGTTGCATTTGTGTGCCCCTACATTCCAGGTAGGCCTCTAATTTGGCTGCATTTATTTCTATTTCGCTGTTGACCTTGTGGAGGACTCTTTCTAGTTTAGTTCAGATTCCCACAATCTCACCTCTGAGGGCTGCCGTGATTCTGTTCGTTGACTCTTTTAGTTTGTTTTCGAGCTGTACCCGAAGGGCCAGTACCTGGTCCAGCAGCCTGGGGTAAATGTTTGGGGATTCAGGCTGTTTGCTTGCTTGCTTCGTTGTTTTCTGTTCGGACATCCTCTTTATCTCGTCTTGTCTCCCTTCCCAACTTCGGGGCAGCGTATTTCTTGTACTTCTTTTTGGGCGTTGGCTGTGGCAGTGCATTGTTGCAGTCTCCACTTTGCTCTATTATTTGCAATTTGTCGTTGTGATCTTGTTTGTGATGTCCTCTTGTTAGTTTTTCTTCGTCCATAGTTTATCCTGTGATTTTCTGATTTGAATTGCTTATTTTGTCCCAGTTGGTGTCTGACTTCGGATCCTTAAGGCTGTTGAGGATTAACGAGTTCAGGACCTCTCCGTCGGGAAGAGCCTGTGAGATGACAGCAAATGATGCCAAACGTGAGTCCGTGGCGCAATTTGTTGCCCTGCAATATTCAGTTCAAATTTTTAACTTTCCCCCATTACAATTTGGGGGGGAAATGTCCGAGAGTGAAACTAGTCTTTGAGAGATCAGACTACTTTCTGTTGGGATTTTCTATGACGGAGGTTATGATGGTGAACACAGTTTTTACACTAATGGTGTAGTTACGATGATCCGTCCATGAGAGTCTATGGCAGGTGAGGGGAAGACACTAGAATCATTGTTTCTTGCACTTAAGTCCACAATAACGTTTCAATTTTGGGGCAGAAGCACTGTTCAATGTTACTCTGATTGGGACACCTCCCCAGTCAAGTGCAAATACTTTGTACAGTGCCTTCAGATGGACATTTGCAATTAGTGAAATGCAGCACTCAAGGTCACAATTGAAGGAATAGATGTCTTTACTCACTAATTCCTGCGCCGGAGGGCAATGCTACACATTCCGTTGTCACACAAGGGGTCAAGTGCAAGGTATTTCCGTGGCAACCACAGTGTAATTGGTGCCTAATCTAATCTATAGCCCTGCTGTCAGCCGCATGGTGACCAATATGGTCTGGCAACAAAGGATATAGATAGAAAACGTAAATAACCTGCAAAGTTCCCAGTAAATAAGCAAAACTTTCTCACCCTGAGATCCACTATAGTAGTTCTTCTAATTAGTACACTTTTCATTAACTAGTAGGTACTGTAACCACATATTCAGAGACAAAATCCAGGAGCACGGAAAACGTGCATCCACACTGGACGACGGCCATACTAACCCCCTCTATATATATATATATATACACACACACACACATGTATGGTATGAATCAGAGCTATAATGCTCAATACGTTCTACGTTGATATCAATATTTGTAAAAGAATAACCGCAGAATACTTCAGCTAGTTCGCGAACACCCCCTCGCCCACCATTCAACGACCCGACATATCAACAGGTTACAAATCTTTCCTCGTATACGCTATCGCAGGACCAGATTTCACTTTTATCCAAAGGATTAAATTACAATTTACCACCTCGAAAACTACCTAAAAAAACAGTGCGTAATTGATATTGAATTTAGACTTCGTAATGTTCCACAAAAAGATTTATTTATTCAACAAGTTAACCAGGTGGTGAATAACAAAAAAAAAAAACGCGACTTCCTAATTTGAATACACATTATAGTTCAGCTTTATGTGAACTTTTGAAAATAAAGACATTATTATTCAGAGAGCTGATAAAGGAGATACAGTGGAAATACTCAATAAACCTGATTATATTAATAAGTTAGAGTCAGTGGTATCGGATACCTCCACTTATCTTTAAGTAGACCCGGCACTATTTACCAATGTGGTCAATCAATACAATAAAACGTTAACCACGTATTGAAAAAACCACTACATTACTATGGCTCAGTTAAAAATACCGAATTTAAAATTGTAGCCAGGCCTATACGGAAATTACACGCTATACTGAACAATCGCTCAGTCTTTTCCTCGTTCGCAACACAAATAAATGACTTAGTATACAACATTTCTTGTGGTGATTGCGACTGTCTTATCAGGGTTCTACGCGGCTTCCTCTGAATTTTCGTGGTAATCAACACGCGGCCCCATTTCGTGCTTCTCGTTCAACAGCGTCACAATTAGCCTTTCATGCCGTTAATGAAAAACATACTTTTTTATTTAACAAGGCCAAAATACTTAAGTGTCCATACGAGATATGCATGGACACTTAAGTAATAATAATTAATAATCTCGTAATTATACGAGATTATTAATTGCAGAAACCATCGAAATTAAATTACATGAGAATTCTGTTAATGTTCGCCGGCCATATCTAACCTACGACTCGTGGTCCTTTATGCGCATGCGCGAAGACAAATAATCCCTATTTAAGTTCCAATGCTCAACCCTATTCGGTAATTTTCATTCCTGTGATCACGACATACGGTCGAAAGGCATTGTCAGCTTCAGGAAGGAAAATCGTTTTGCAATTTTTTCTTACTGTAATGTAAGATTTGCAATTTTTTAATTGTTTTCGTTTTAATTTCTGGAGAGTATCGTACGGAAGTGTTCTACGTATCATATTGAAGTAAATTTCTCTTATTCTTTTACACACACACATATATATATATATACATACAGCCATGCCTCGCATAACGCGAGTTCGGTTAATGCGATTTTCAGTTAATGCTATTTGAAAAATTATACCACTTTACACGATGCAAATTTCCAGTTAACGCGATCTTTTTTTTTTTTTTTTTATGCGATAGTTGAAAAAGATTTTAATCGTGCGTTAAGCTTACTGCGCGTCGGACGGGCAATAAACAAACGTCTGCCTGCTGCCCGCCTCGGTGTGTTCCATCAACCATCGGAAGACGACCTGTTACTCGTTTGTCTCCCTCTAATAAAGTCAATGCAGACTTGCATTTAAAAATTCAAATTTTTAAATGAGCTAGATGAAAATGTTACCGCGAAGGAAATAACGGTAAAAGAATTAGATGAAATCTTTCGTATCGCAGAGAACATCAAAGAAAAGGTTTGTGGTTCTCTGCGATATTTATTTCGCCAGGGTCCAGAGAAGATTGTTGTCGGCTATCAGAAATTGATTGATGAAAAGAGAAAGTCAACACTGTTCAAATTCTGCAACAGTCATTTCTTCATTGTGTATTTTATGTCAGAGGTTCCCGAACTTTCTCGGTTCACGGCACCCTTAGTGTCTTAGTAATATTTTCAAGGCGCACCCAGACCAAAAGAAATACCTAACAGTTCCATTTAGTAGTTATGTCCAAACAACTTAATAAATGCTGAAACTGTGAACTACCTCGAGCTAGTAGTTCGCGCGGTGTCCGACAGATGTCGAGTATCGCTGTGTTTCCCTCGAAAATTTAAAATATTCTGCGGCGCACAGTTTGGGAACCACTGTTTTATGCAATAAACATTTAATTCCATAATTATTTTAATTATCTTTTACATTGTATACAGTTAAAAAGTTATTTGAAAGGTATTTTTAAAATTCTTTATGGACATTCCAGAAGGTCAAGGACCAATTATAATTTTTCCTATTAATTTTTTATATTCGATTACCGCGTTTCCGTTTTGCGCGATGCGCTCGCGGGACGAATTAAGGCGTTAATCGAGGCCAGCCTGTGTGTGTGTATATTACTGCGAGTATGTAGTACATTGCCAGTATATACTGGCAATGTACTACATACTCGCAGTATGACTGGCAGATTATTATTATTATTATTAGCTATACTTGACCGTATAGCCTATACGGTCAAGGAAGCCTGAGGCTTATGCTGCACCAGCCAAAAAAAATTCCCGAGTCAACCCGAGAGAGAGAGACAGAGTGTCACCAAGAAAGAGAAGAATGATGATATCCAGCTCAGAACCCTGGGTGTGCCAAGCCCATACTCACCAGCAGTGGCGGATTTAGCACTTGAGAAGCCCCAGGCGCAATTAAATTTTGAGCCCCCCCCTCTAAATATTTTCGGTACCACTACAGTGTGCATTCTACGGGCACGTTTTTACTATAGCACGCGCTCTAGATTTCGCGTTGTGGTTTTAATCATTTTGGTTGCGCAATTCTTTCATACATATTTTAACTAATGTTTAAATGAAAAAATGACACAACTACCATACCTCCAAAATCTAACATTAATACATAAAATCAATATGTATTCTACTTCAGATTCACTTAGTTCGCATAGATATTTCATATAATATGTGGGGATATTCGCATAATAGTTTACTAACTTCTCATATTAAATTATAGTTTTATTCAGTAACGGTAATAAAGATGAGTGTAAAAATTTAAAATCAAACAATTTTATTTTATTTATTTATTTTATTTTATTTTTTTTTTTTGAGACCTGAGATTTGAGGCCCCCTCGATTTAAGAGGCCCCAGGCGGGCGCCTGTGCGGAAATCCGCCACTGCTCACCAGAGTATAGTGAGCGTCACATATGCCCGGTCAAGTCAGAACTGTAGTAACTTGCGATCTCGCCGTGATGCATTAAACGCGCTAAAAGTATACAAAAATTACTAGTAAATTAATAAGAGGAGTTTACCTCAATATAGTACGTGGACCACTTCCGTATGATACCCTCCAGAAATTAAAACGGAAAAAACGAAAAAATCGACAACTTACCGGTACATTAAAGTAAAATATAAATAATTAAAGTAAATTATATTTCATTCCTGTGATCACAGGAATGAAAATTCATTCCTGTGATCACAGGAATGAAATTCCTGTGATCACAGGAATGTGATCACAGGAATGCTGACAATGCTTTTCGACCGACTGTCGTGATCACAGGAATGAAAATTCATTCCTGTGATCACGACAGTCGGTCGAAAAGCATTGTCAGCTTCAGGAAGGAAAATCGTTTTGAATATTTTCGTTAGCTTCTTTTAATTGCGTTAATTTGAATTTTAATTGTTTTGAATTGTGTTAAATTGATTATTTAATTATTTATAATTTACTTTAATTATTTATATTTTACTTTAATGTACCGGTAAGTTGTCGATTTTTTCGTTTTTTCCGTTTTAATTTCTGGAGGGTATCATACGGAAGTGTTCCACGTACTATATTGAGGTAAACTCCTCTTATTAATTTACTAATATCATTATCAACGTAGAACATATTGAGTATTACAGCTCTGATTCATACTATCTAACAAAAATTACTGAAAATGTAGAAAATTACCAAATTCTTTCTGAAAACAGATTAAAAGTATATGAAAAAATTAAAAGACCTTATTTTTCATTATTATTTTTAAGTGAGCGCCGCGCATGCTCCGTCATAATTACAGTATCGGTAACAAGTCGGAACTGTTTCATCAAAATACGATTGAGGACGGTTGGAGCTGACGGTGACTTGCGAGGTAACCATGACGCTATACTGGAGGATTACCAATTCAGTGCCATAAGCTTCCCCCACACACGCACACCTTCCTAACAAAGCTTCCTTGGGGATCATCCCACCGTAAGACATTCAGTTAAATCTGGTTACTTACAAATTAGAGAAACTGGGGGGGGAGGCTTGACCTCCTCGAAGCGTTCGCACCTGTTCAGATCACTTAATTTTGCCTTTTCATACATGCCCACACGGCTTAGTAGCTTGCAATTCTAAACTGTTTTTCGTGTAAAGATTTTGCTGTATTCTGTAGTAATTAATTACGTTTAAAACACTATGCCTATCACCCGCAGCGAAACGAAGCGACGGAATGACTCAAAACACATTACTCAGAACGATGTGTAAGTATTTTTTTTTTTTTTTTTGCAATGTTAGATATTTAAAGTATACATATGTTTGCGAAACTACAATGAACGCAAACATACATGCCCAAATAATAAATATATAATAATAATTACAGTATATTCTGATTATTCAGTGCTTGATTGGAGAAATGAATAATTACTTTGACAATGAATACAATCGTAAACGGTACTTGGCAGACACGTGAGCTTGAACGAGAGTTAACTGAAATGTGTGTACTACTGTGCTCACTAAAGTAAAGAAAAAGGTGTGTTATGGAAACTGTATTTTGTGTATAACATAATTTAAAATTCACGAGTATCGGAAAAATGCCAGAAGTGTAATTTATAAGCAAAGATGCGTCTCTCTCTGTATATTAGGCCTAGTTATTTTCAATTTTAAAATTGAGCCTACCGTAATATAAATTATAATTCACAAAAAATTTGTTAGGAAATTCGTAAAAATCCAATAATAAAAATCATAATACAGTTAACCATAGTATAACATGGTAGTTAGGTTTCTGAAAAATCTCGGTAGTGCGATACGGGACTTAAAATCCAGCACATAAAAGGAGGGTTCGTTCCAAAAGCTAACAAAAATACGCAATTTTATGATAACTATCGGAAACTTAATTTTTATTAAAAATAGTAATAACTGAACACAGGTCTTACAAAACTGTGATCATGTGTAAGAATAATGTACGTTTATTTAATTTTCTTTCTCTTCATCGCTGCTAAGCACAATCAAATGAGAACATTTTCTCTGTTGCAGAATATCTTCACATTCTGAATTTTCTTGTGCAGCATCTAGATTTCGTGTGTCTTCTGCTCTTTCTAAAATTAAATTTCCTTTAAAAAATTAGTAATCTGGATTTTTTTTTTTTTTTTTGCTTGATAGTTCGTTGTAAATTTCATAGTATGGAGCTAAGCATTTTTGAAGCTCCCTTCCGAACTTTGTGCTCCTTTCAGTCGAAGGATCTGCATTCAAAAAATAAGATACTAATTGCTTGGCTAAGTTTATTGTCTTCCCCTATGCTTTTTAGTGTAAAATTTGAAACTTCAGACTTCTCCAAATCGATTCACCTTCTGAATTGATTTGGTTTACCTCCAATTCTTGAATATCTTCAGTAGTGATATCATCAAAACCTTACCTTTCTACCGACTTACCAAGTTCTACTATCGCGCCGGTTGGAACATATTTCCTGAACGAACTGACTCTGGCCATACATTTTTCCAACACTCATTTAATGTTGACAGTTTTACTTCTTTGAGCGATAAAGCTATGATTTCGATATAGTCCACAATTGAAAAAATGTTTCCATACCTCCATCACTTCAATAGGTTCGGAATTAATTTTTTCCAAAATTCATTGTAATGATTTTATGATGTAATGAGTTTTAAAGGTAGATATATTACCTTGATCTAAAGGCTGAATTAAAGAAGTTGTATGTGGTAGGAATATTATGTCAACGTTTCGATGGCCGGGCGCGTTATCTAATAGTAATAAAACTTTGAAATTTCGATTTTTCCACAGCTCACACAAAACAAGTTAGAAACCATTCTTTAAATAAATCAATAGTTACACAAGCTTTTTTATTTGCTTTCCAATATACCGGTAACAAGTTTTTATTTACACCTTTCATTGCACGAGGATTACAGGATCTATAAATTAGCATAGATTTTATCATGTAATCCCTGATACGTTACTGCACATAAGTAACGTTACACGATCTTAAAACCTAACCTTATGCAGTTTTCTCTTTTTTTGAAATAAATGTTCTGTTGGGTATTCCCCCCCCCCCACCAAAGACCTGTCTCATCGGCATTGAAAACTTGATGTGTTGTGTATCTGTGCTGTTCAATAAATTTTTGAAATTACTCTGCATATTTCATGGCAGCTTCATTATCAGCTGATGCACTCTCCCCTTGAATTGTTATGTTATGAGAAGCGGTTTCTAAATCGCTCAAACCAACCTTTACCGATAAACTCCGGGTTAACAAAAGATTTCCCAGTTTCTTTTAAATTATTATAAATTTTGTTTAATTACATTTCCGTCTAATGGGATCCGTTTTTCACTGCTATCGTCAATCCAAATACTGAGTGCTCTTTCCATTTTCTCAATTATTGGCGCCTGGTGACGAGCTGTCATATTTGCGGAAATGAAAGATTCTGCAGCAACAGCAGTTCTAATTTTCTCCTCATTTTTCTTTCTGGTCCAGATGATTGTTGCTTCATTAAAATTTAAACTTTTTACAAATTATGATACCTTTCCCCTTTATAAGACGATCCAAAATTTGTATCTTTGATTCTAGAGCAATAAAGTTTCTTTTTTAGCGGTGCTTTATTTATTTATTTTTTATTTTACTTTCCTTAGGTATAATTTATGGCTGGAATTAAATTCACAACAAAGAAATTATTCCAGTACGGCTCTTAAGAACAAAGTTTAGTAACACATACCCGAAAAAATTTATGAACGATCGAATAAAGACCAAAATAACCTTAAAAGTCACGAACTGCACGCTTCGAAGTCACACTTTTTAATAGTATCAAACAAGCACAAGTTCAATAGCACAGAACCTAACATGGGGCTTTCCCAACAAAATAAAATACGGGGATTCTCAATAATTTATTTATTTATTTATTATTTTTTTTTGCATAGGGACTAGCGAGTCAACAGCGGGGATTCACAAAAAAGAAATGTTATGGATATGTTGAAAAATTGCATCCAACATAATAGCAGGGTTTACCCCGCACAAAAGCATAAAAATACCGTGTTTTGCGAGGTTTTCCCCAATTCTCTAACCCAGCGTTTCCCAGACTTTTTTAGTCACGGAACACTTCATCTCACAATACGTATACTGTATTTTGAACACTGACGAAACACAAGTTTAGCGGAAGCCGAAGAACTCTTCACTTCGGAGTTTTTGGGGAACAAAAGGCTGCGATTGTTCATCCTCACCTTGAAGCGTGACAATATTGTGTTTGTTTTCATCGACCACAATTGCACTACTAGAAGTACTTGTGTGTGTTGGTATGGTTGTTTATTGGTGCATTAGCTGCTATGGCTATAGTGCGCCTTAGAAGTACTTGCTTCTCGTTTTAAAGTTCCTTTTTTCAAAAATCCATGATCATTTGTTTTAATAATACTGTATTTCAAAAAAAAAAAAAAAAAAAATTTTACATAAGTGAGTTTAGTTATGATATTTGGTCGCTTCCCCCTCTCCTTCAACCCGTGTACTCCAGGCGAAATCGCATACGAATGGCATATTAGATCACTACTTTTTCGTTTCGTAGCTCTCATTACCTCTACACATATTTCTCTATGAAAAGCCCGCCAAAATGAAGTGTTCCGCGGTCTAGTTGATTATTAGTCTATGCCAGTATATTAATAAAATAATGTTATTAAGATACAAAAGTGGTGTACACTACAAATATGCAAAATTTATTTCATTTTATTATTATTATTAATTACGATTTTTCACGGAACACTTGATCACATCTCACGGAACACAGTTTGGGAATTAAAGAGCAACATACCCACCTCCATTTACTTACAGGAAATGATCCACCAGTGTCCACATTGTCGTATAAATCTGACTGTGAAACATATTCTGATCGACTGCCCCTACTATAAAGAAGACAGAACTTCAACCTTGCAATCACTGGTTAATCTTTGTAAACCAATAACTCTAGAACATCCCATTGGTGACAAGGCAAATATATAACTTCCTCAGCCAAACTAAACTTTTTAATCATTTCTGATTTCTGTCATAGATTAAAAATTTCTCATTTATATATATATATATATATATATATATATAATAAATGAATAGGCGCATTATAGCCATAGTAACTTATGCGACATTAAACCCCCCATAACAGTTTGGATAATTACATAATTAACCAAACTGTTTTGGTTAATTGCTGCTCCAACCGTTTAGAGCGAAACCGCCGCCGTAGCTGAATGGCCACGTGCACGGTGCATAAGTACACGTACCTTGAGTGACCGGGATTCAGGCCCGTGATTGCTAAATACGGTACTGTTTCTTGTATTCTGTCTGTCTTGTGAACTCTTCTGGCGGTTTGGTCGTCCCAGAAAACAGAAAATTTATTTATTTATTACAAGTACCGCGTTGGACGAGGACTGACGCAATTTATCAATTGTGCCAGAGCAAAATCGTGTTATACGGGGCTTTCCTGTGCATATGGTAGGGTATTGTAATTTAATATACAAAAGAAATATTACATCATGTCTTAGCCAAGAAAAAAAAAAAAAAAAACATAATTAAATTTGATATTAGTGAAATTTTGTAAGACCCCAATCTTACAACTTCATAGAAATGTAGGACACGATTCCCGCTATAGGCAACCAGAGGAATCTTAGAATAAACTGGACACATTACATTCAGTACATAAAAACTACGTGGGTACACAGCAAATACATAACAATGCAATATACACAGCTAATATTGCAATAAATGTATTTTATAGTTATTATAATAGATTATACAGAGCTTATATTTCATTATAGTACATAGATTTTATAGTTATTATATACAAGCTGCAACACATTAGAAGGAAGAATTGAGGCAGTCTGGAGACTTCCACTGGGAGTTATTCCGCTGACAATTGCAGGAATGCTGACTGCACTTCACTATGGATTTGCGCTTTTCTTCTCTTAGACAGAATCTCTGGACCACACATCCAAATCAATGTTTCAGGAGTTCAGCGCGCCAATGATGCTGTTCGGAAAGTGCCGCTTGAAGGTCGAGAGCTTCTGCAGGTTAGAACAGAGAGCACTGGACGTTTCTGAGGGCTCTCCCAAGGGTTTTCCAGCCTACAATTTCCCTGATATTAACGAAGTCGAGAATAACAGAGCACAGATTAATCGCCATTGTGAGCTTCCTCGCATATGCTAGGTACTGGGCCGGGATGTATCTCAGATTTATGCAGAGCTGTGATTTTGATGTTGTATGGGGTAGGTGAGTCCAATTGTTGGCCCACTTCAGGACCCAGAATTCCAGACCCCCAGAGCGTCTTCAGACTGGACAAATTGTTCCTTAAAAACGTAAGTGCAAGCAAATTCGTAGTACGGTAAAGGTGAAAGAAACATAAGAGTTAAGAATTGGCAGCGGAGGGAAAACGCCCTGCCAGAAATTGTCTGTACTTCAGGGGAGAAATCAGCCGTGACTAATGGAAGACACTAAGTTTCGGTTGTTGTTATTTGGTTTTTAGGAGCATTAGCAACTAAGTCCATATTGCTCTGAGGATATGCGGTGGTCATTCCCGGACCTTTCCGCATCCTCCGTATTTGGTGGTCAGGGGCTCCAACCCCGGTCTAATCAAGAAGTGTGTGCTACGCACTGCTGCTCCTGCCCAACTGGCTTCGGAGGCGCTCGGTAAATACAAAGTGTTGCAGTTGTCAAGTGACTTTGCGATGCGTTGAAAACTGAAGGGCAGCTAGGTCGGGCAAAGAGCGTAGAAAAAAGGATTAAGGGATTATAAGAGAGTAGCCATTTAGTAAATTAAATGAGGGAAGCAGATCCCTAAATAATGCAGGTATTTCTGCGGAAGGATAACTTGTCCATAATAGAAGGTGCCCTGCAAAGAGGAGAGACTTTAGCGAATAAGAATAAAGATGTAAAAAGAGAAATTAATGGTGATTGGTCAAGGAAAGGGTGAAGAGGGATGAACAAAAAGGAGATTTTTGGAGGTGTGTGGGGAAATTTTGGAGGACGGAGATTTTTGAAAATGGGAGTGAGAACAGGGCTGGCACAGTTCAGTGGGTATTAATAAAAGAAGAATGAGGGGGAAAGAAAATGATATGAGAAGTGAACATAGTTGCAGGAAAGTCTAAATGAATGAGCAGAGCAGTGTCCCAGAAGCAAAACCTTTGTATATTAGAGGACCAACAAACAACACAGCCCAGAGATGTGCGCCTAGTGAACCAGTAAAAGCCAGACCAAGGAAGACGACCGCATGAAAGTAATCAGAAGCCAGGAACCCTATCGAAGCAGTGGAAAGAAAAGAGAAAGTAAGTCCAGAAATTTTGATTATGTTACTGATAGTGATAGATAATGAAAGGACAGTTAGGTCCAGCTGAATCATCATCAGCCATTTTCAATTCACTGCAGGATGAAGGCCTCTCCAGAAACTTTCCAGTTCCTTCTGTTTTGTGCAATGGCCATCCATTTACTACCCACAAATCCATGAATTTCATCTATCGATCTCCGTTGTTATCTTCCAGGTTTTCTTCTAGCTCCTCTTGGGTACCAGTCCGTTATTTTCTTAGTCCATCTGTCATCATGTCTTCGAGTTATGTGTCTTGCCCAAGACCATTTTAGTTTTGATAGGAATGTCCTTTACTTGAGTTTTCTGCCTAAATCCATGTGTTTCTCTTCTTATCTAACAGTCTGATTCCCAATATGATTTGTTCCATCCTTCGCTGTGTAGTGCTCAGTTTCTCTTCCATTCTTTTGGTGAGTGCCCAAGTTTCACTTCCATATCATGGTGGGAAGTATACATTGGTTCATTATTTTACGTTTCAGACAAATTGGGATATTGCTCCTCAGTATGCGACTATATTTCCTGAATGCTAGCCATCCAAAATTTATTCTTCTCTTGACTTCCAGCCATTTATCATTATTACAGCTAATAACTTGTCCCAGATAAGTATATGACTCCACCTTTTCAATTACTGCTCCTTCAATCATTATTTCCCTTTCCGTGGCATACTTGTTCATCATTACTTTTGTTTTAGCCATATTCATCTTTAGTCCAAAATCCTTACTAACTCTGCATAACTGATTAAGATTTTCCTCTAATTCTTTGGGATCGTGGCTTATGACCACAATGTCATCTGCAAATCGTAAATGGTTTAGGTACCCTCCGTTCACA
The DNA here is from genome assembly GCF_048544385.1 of Mastigoproctus giganteus. NCBI lineage: Eukaryota > Metazoa > Arthropoda > Arachnida > Uropygi > Thelyphonidae > Mastigoproctus > Mastigoproctus giganteus. The sequence continues at coordinate 123,212,267 of NC_143580.1, read as the reverse complement.
TTGACTCCTTTCTGCGACCAGTCTAATCTTCTGAAAGCTTCCTCAAGGGCAGCAGTAAACAGCTTCGGAGATATTGTGTCTCCTTGTCGAACTCCTTTCTCGATTTTAAATTTGCTACTGTCTTTGTCTAGTCTAATAAAGGATGTAGCACTCTCATATATTTTCTTAAAAATCATAATATATGGAGTATCTATGCCTTGTCTTTCCAGTGCCCGAAACATTGCCTTATGCTGTATGGAATCAAATGCCTTTTCATAATCCACAAATGCCAGGCATAATGGTGTTTTATATTCATTTGCTTTCTCCATTGGCTGTGATATAACGTGAAGGTGATCCATAGTTGAGATTCCTGTCGTAAAGCCAGCTTGCTCTTTCGGTTGATTCTCATCAAGTATTCTTTCTAACCTGTTAGTAATGACCCTTGTGAAAAACTTTAGATGTGGGATAACAAGCTAATTGGTCTATAATTTCCAATTTCTGATTTATCTCCTTTCTTATGCAGCAAAACTATGATTGCATTATTCCACTGCTTAGGCGTCACACCTTTTCTAATGCACTTTGTGAAGAGCCTTGCCGGTTTTTGTGTTATGTCTCTTCCTCCCAATTTTAACAACTCTACAGTAACTTCATCTTCCCCCGGGGCTTTCTGATTCTTCATTTTCTTCAATGCATGTTCTGCCTCATCAGGAAGAACATCGGGTATGTTTTCCGAAGCTGTTTACAAATTTGCAATCCAGGCCACGTTATATCAAGGATCTGGGTATATTCTTATCATGTGTATCCCATATCCAAAAATTTCAATAATTCATACAGCATGTCCCACCCACTTTTCTTACCATTGAATACACCATGAATTGTCAAACCAATAGAGTAAGCTTATCTGCGAAAAGATCTAAACTCAGGAACACTTCCTAATGTTTCACAAATATACTTGATCTCAATTCTAATCTCAATAATGTCCATTTCCACTTGCAGTCTGCCAAACTCTATGTACTTTTTCTGACAGAATCTCAGTTATTGGATGATTCAACTACTGCTCATCTCAGGTACCCAAATATTTCGCTGTATAATTCCTTTCGCCTCAAAGGTGGTACTTGTGCATATGTCCGTTCCAATATTCCCTGTCAGAGACTTCGTAATTTGGAATCTCCTCTTTTTCATATTCTCTGGCTTAAAATCTCTCTACCTCATTGTGTCAAATTCATCTATTGTCTCTACTGTTCTCCCAATTCCAGTAATCACTTGGAGCTCTTTGGTTTCCTCTCATTGCAACTTGACTTTCTCCAGTCCAACTTTCCCAACAGTGAGGAAATTTTCCTTGGTGATTTTAATGTTCACAACTCGAGCTGGCTTCCGTTTTCCAGTCACACCGACCCAGCTGGCCGAGATGCTGAGGCTTTTTCAATTACTAATGACGTTATACAGATTGTTCAATTACCTACAAGAACACCGGACAATCCTAATCATACAGCCAATACGCTTAATCTTTTTCTCACAAACAGCCCTTCTAAGTACACGGTCGAAGTAAGAGTTCCTTTAGGCACCTCAGATCACAACTTGGTGATTGCCTCGTCTCCAATGGGACCTTTATCTCATGGCTATTCCCAACCTCGTGTTGTTTGGCCTTACAAGAATGCAAAATGGGACGACCTGCGAGACTTCTTTTCTTCATTTCCTTGGTCGGATTGCTGTTTCAAAACTTTTGATGTCAACGTTTGCTCAGATCATGTCAGTGAAATTATTCTTGCAGGAATAGAATCCTTTATCCCACACTCCACTTTAAAATCTCGTCCTTTATCTAAACCTTGGTTTTCAAATAAATGTGCTAAGGCTGTTCAAGAGAAGAATGTTGCATATCTTAATTGGCTTGTTTCTAATTCTCCAGTTTATTTTCTGACTACACCAAAGCTCGCAACAATTGTAAAGCAGTTATTAATCAGTCCAAACTAGAGTTTGAAAAGGCTAAGAGTAGAAAACTTGCTTCTTGCCCTAATTGTAGTCGAGCATTCTGGTCTCTTGCCAAAGCTATTGGCCGCAACTTTTGCCCAACTCTGCTCCCACCTATGTCCAAACCAGATGGTTCTGTTGTTACTTCAGCCAAGGATAAAGCTTACCTGCTAGCATCCCATTTTTCTTCCAACTCATGTAGTAATGATCTTGGTAAAACATCCCCCACCATTCCCAACATGGTCCATTCAATGCCTCCTATGGTCTTCCGTCAAAAGGATGTCAGAAGGATTTTGATGAATCTTGATGCTAAGAAAGCTACTTTTCTTCCAAACAGCTGTTCACTCTGTACAAATCGAAAATCAGCCCTAACATGGAATATCGTTCCCACATTTGGGGGCAGTGCTCCCAAAACCTTTCTCAGGCTTCTAGATTCCATTCAGAAGAGGGCAGTTAGGTTAATTAATGACTCCTCTCTAACAGAGTCTCTCCACTCGCTGTCTCAAAGACATTGTTTCTGCTGCATGCCCCTAACTCACAGAACCAACTTTTCATCTTCCTCGTTTATTCATTCAACTGCCGTTTCCTGAAACAACCTTCCTTCGTACGTATTTCCTGAAAATTACGGTATACAGAAGTCCAAGTCTAATGTTGTTTGGATTTTAGGAGCATTAGCAACTAAGGCCATATTGCGGTGGTCATTCCCTGACCTTTCCACATCCTCCGTATTTGGTGGTCACGGGCTCGAACGCCTGTCTAATCAAGAAGCGTGTTCTACGCACTGCCACTCCTGCCCACCTGGCTACGGAGGCGCCTAAGTCTAATGTCAACAAATATCTTCTTTCGTCTTCTCAACCTCCAATCCAAGCATGGTATTAAGTATTATAGGTTCCAATACCTCTCGTGTTTGGAGTTTACATAAAATAAAATAAATAAATTAGAAACGCTGTTTAATAGAATTGAAATTTAATTCACAAACGTGATCATAATGACCAGCGCTTACTACACATTGTATAGTGAACGGTACTTTACTATGGTGAGTCCATCATAACGTGATTTGGTTGTATAGTGAACCAATTGTAAAGCGGGCGGTCCATTGGATTTTTGATTATTTACATGAAACTTTGGATAATGGGGCAGCCGCTTAAACGGGCCAAAATGCACTAGTCCCGATATGTCCCAAATAACCGGAATCGACTGTATTATTAATATTATAAAATTCAAAAAACGTATCAACTACAACTTTGATATAAACAACATATTTACTATTTGATTACATATTACTTTCAGTATGTAAAAAAAAAAAAAAAAATTTCCTAAGTCGCTGCAAGGACTTACCGTGCCGCACGTTGCCTACTGAACCAAAACTGAATGAGTTAGTTTGCTGCAGTAAATTTCGAGATTGTCACGGGCTTAAGTGGCAAAATCTTACGGCTCATGATTAACCTTATGTAATCTGGGAAAACTACGGTATTGCATGTGAAAATGCATAAAATGCAAAAACAAATGAAAAAATAAAAATAATTTAAAAAATAATAATAAAATAAAAATAATTTAAGGTAAAAACAGTTTAAATTATAACGACATAAATATAAGTGTAAACATTAATGTTAAATATAATTTTAATTTGGAGTATAAGATTTTAGTAGATATATGCAGACAACCATTTCCGATAGCAGAAACCTACCATGTTCAGGGACATTAGCATTAGCAGAGGCATTTGATGCAAGAAAGCAAGCTTATGCAGCATCAGCCAAAAAAAAAAAAAAAAAAAAAAAAAAAAAAGTAACATAAATAAATAAAAATAACCACTTCCACTTCACCCCTCTGTTCGTTCGAAATACCTGTCCAGCTGAGCCTTAAACTTATTTAGGCTATCAACTTCCACGACAAGGGATGGAAGTCTGTTCCACCCACCAACCACCCGCTGGCTAAAGGCAAATTTCCGCACATCTATCCTACATCTGTCTTTCCTCAATTTGAATTTATGCCCTCTCAGGTGATTTTTCTGAGCTAGAGGAAGAATCCCATCAGCATTGAGCATGCTCAAACCATTCAAGGCTTTGTACACCTCTATCAGATCACCCCGCTGGTGCCTAGTTTCCAGACACTGTAATTTGCAAAACTTAAGCCTTTCTTCGTAAGAGAACCCCTTTGTCCCATTCACCAATCTAGTTGCCCTTCTCTGTACTCGTTCCAGCAGCTCTACATCCTTCCTGAAATGAGGCCTCCAGGCCTGTATACAGTACTCTAGGTGTGGCCTGACCATTGCCTTATACAAGGGAATAATCACCTCCTTATCCCTGCAAGGACATTACTAATACGGACAGGAAATTGTGCTCCTGTATACTGTATAACGTGAGCACCAGCTTTATATTCTTCAGCCATATACTTTTTACTTTCCTACAACTAAAATTCTTCCACATTCTGAGCTATTAGTGTAATACGAGGGCAGGAGTGTCTATTTCTATCTCAATTCCTTTCCGAAATTTGCCTTCCATTAGCTAAACAGTCAGACGATGACTTTTAACTATAATACATAATATATACAGAGTCCAGTCACAATATTACGATCACCGCACCAATGCAGACACCACACACCGCAAGAATAAGGCTTGATGTTCGACATCCGTGAACACAGTAAAAACCCCTGTCATGGGCAAAGCACGCGACCTATCAGATTTGGAAAAAAGCATGATCATCAGCTATCAGGCCCAGGGGTCCCAGCATTTCCAAAACAGCGGACTTTGTGAAATGCTCACGTGTTGCTGTGGTGAAAATGTATTAAGACTGGACGAATGGGACAGTTTTCATGACCAGGCATGCCAACTGTGGAGCCCCATGCGCCATTGATCCCAGAGGTGAACTTTGGCTGAAACAGTTGGTCAGGACCGATCGGCACACTACTGTTGCTGAACTGGCCATCCAAATGAACTGTGAGGCCACCAGAAAGGTCTCCAACACGACAGTGCAGTGAACCCTGTTGTGCATTGGCTCTGGAACAGACGCTTGGTAACAGAACCCATGCTGATGGCCGTTCATCACAAACAATGCCATCAGTTTACACAGCAATACCGACACTGGCCGAGTGGCAACAAGTGGCCTTCTCCGATGAGTCACGGTTTCACACATAATACAGCACCGTCCATCCACTGAGTGGATGGACGGTGGTGTATTATGTGTGAAACCTCCGAGAACAGACACAATTGTTGGCAGAAGGCAGGCTGGTGGTGGGGAATGTTTTCATGACATGGCTTGGGTCCGCTGATACCTCTGGAGGGCACCCTGAATGCAAATGGTTACCTATCGATCATCACCGATCAGGTACACCCGTACATGTTGACCATGTTCCCTGGGGGCTGGTATCTATCAGCAAGACAGTAACAGCCTCTATCAGCAAGACAGTAACATGAACTATGCCATGTTGCCAGAATTGTCCGTGAGTGGTTTTAGGAGCATGATGACTTCAAGCCACCCCCCCCCCCTCGATGTGGGCACCTGTACGTGGTGAGGGGACCTCACAGCAATGCTGCTGGCCTTCCAGATTAGCATCTCTGGGATCTAATGCCCATACTTTGGTTCCAGGATTACATCGTTGGAATCTGGCGTGTGCAGCCGTGCACCGCGACCTGTGGAAACAGGGATTCTGGTGGTTGAGGGCCCAGCCTTAATACACCACTTCGGCCCCTGCTTCGACAAGATAGGTGGTCCCGGACCAGCCTGACTGGGATCAATCGGCGGGTGGTTCTTACTGCTAGGGTCAACTGTGTTCCAATAAGTCTCCCTCCCTTTGGTCCTGGGACAGGATCAAGACTTATCGGTAACGTGGGTATGGTGCTCGTAAGTGAACTTGGCATCCCATTCGTGTACGCAGTACCTGCTAGTTCACGAGTGGACGTCCCCTTGTTGGGCTCCATGGTGGGTGAGGTACTTAGGGCATCGGAATTTTTCTCTTTACTCCTATGAGTAATTTAAATCTTTCAAACCCCTCTGGGGCCTCTACAAGGTCCCTACCTGAAATTGAAGAATGTAACACAACAAAAAAGAAACACTGAACAGAAGCTGCACCATATCCTGTACCTCGATTCCTTATCATACATTCTACGGGTGAAAAGGAAATAGGTAAAATGTCACCCTTCTTCATTCAGAAGGGTTTTGAAGGGCTGGCAGGGTACCCGAAGTCGGTAAAACGACTTAGATCGGGTGACCTTTTAGTAGAAACTTCCTCAGTGCGACATTCAGAATTGCTTCTCCAAGCAACATCTCTTGGTGGCATTTCCATTGAGATATCACCACACAGGACACAGTGCCACAGGGCCAAATGAAATTCAGTATGAGATGATAAAACACCTTCCATCTCACTCTCTAGAGCTGTTGTTACATCTCTACAACCGAATTTATTTAGAGGATCAATTTCCCAATTTTTGGCATAGGGCAATCGTTCTCATTCCCAAAGCCAGAAAAGGTCCCCAAAATCCCTAACAACTATCGTCCTATTGCTCTGACCAGTTTCTTATGTAAGGTTTTTGGAAAAAATCGTGAATGCCCACCTTGTATATTATCTTGAAGCAAATGACCATTTGAACAAGATTCAGTGCGACTTCTGAAGGAATTGGTCCACTTTGGGCCATTTAATCCGATTGGAAACAGCAATTCGCGATGCGTTTATAAAGCGGGAGATCAGTTTTTTTGACATGGAAAAAGCTTATGACACAACCTGAAGGTATGGTGTTTTAAAAGACCTCTACTCTTTTGGTCTTAGAGGTCACCTTCCTACTTTTGTTAGAAATTTTTTTATCAAAACGACTCTTCTGGGTTCGTGTTAAATCCAGCCTGTCCCGCTTTTTTTGTCAAGAGGAAGGATTTCCCCAAGGCGCTGTCCTTAGTGTTACGTTGTTTGCAGTCAAAGTTAACTCCATTACAACACAGCTTCCTCCTTCAGTAAATAGTGCCTTGTATGTTGATTTTAGTATTTTTTTGTCACTCCTGTAGCACGAGAGTCATTGAATGACAACTGCAACAAGCAGTCAATCATCTTAGTTCCTGGGCTTTAACCAATGGATTTAGGTTTTCTGCCCAAAAGACCATTTGCATGCATTTCTGCTGCAAACGGAATATACATCCTGACCCAGAACTGAGACTTGGACAGAATCCAATTCCTGTGGTAGCAGAAACAAAATTTTTGGGACTCATCTTTGATCAAAAGCTGACTTTCCTACACCATATCTGTCAGCTTAGAGCAAAATGCACGAGAGGGTTTGAACATGCTCAGTGTTATCTCCTCCAACTTTTGGGGAGCAGATAGAAGCACATTATTGCATCTATACCGGGCACTCGTTCACTTGACTTGAGTATGGTTCCCAAGCTTATTCTTCTGCTAGAAATTCTGTACTCCCAATCTGCCACACAGTCATCCGGATTGCCACAGGAGCATTTCATACTTCGGCTGTCTAAAGTTTATACATTGAAGCCAATGAACCACCACTGATGCTTCGATATCAGCAATTGTCGTTACGCTGGTGCCTCCGTAGCCAGGAGCAGCAGCACATACATAGCACATGCTTCTTGATTAGACCAGGGTTCGAGCCCGTGACCACCAAATACGGAGGATGCGGAAAGGTCAGAGAATGACCACCGCATATCCCTGGAGTAATATAGCCTTAGTTGCTAATGCTCCTAAAAAAAACCAAATAATAATTGTCGTTACAATCTGCCATAAAAATAAAATCCCTGCCTGACCATCCTACATGGAGATCTGTTTATATGCCACGGTGGGAAAATCTATTACGCATAAAACTGTCAGTTGGCCCTTTGGTATCAGGATTCAAGAGCTGGTTCATGATATTAGCTTCACGTTGGATAATATATCCACATCAGCCAAGCAAGTCCTTCCTCCTTGGAAAATACGAATCTCCGTCTTGTGAGTTCACTCTTAGGAGCTGGCTGAAAGCTAACACATCGGCATGTATATATCGGCAACTCTTTGCAGCATACCTTGCCGAATATCCAGACTTCTTGCCGGTTTATACAGATGGTTCGAAGTCTGAAGAGTTTGCAGGATCTGCTTGTGTTTTTCCAAGCAAAACAATCTGCAATCGTATTCCGTGTGAATGTAGCATATACACTGCAGAGCTACATGCAACAGAACTGGCTTTGGATCATATAAAAACCCACCAGTACCAAAGGTCTATATATGGACTCTCTAAGCGTATTACAGGCCTTATCTAACGTGTGAGGCACTCATCCAGTATTATGTCGGGTGCAGCAAATATTATATCCCTTTCAGAGTGAAACTTTGATATTCGCTTTTGCTGGATCCCTAGCCATGTTGGTATCAGAGGCAATGACTTGGCTGATGCAAAATCAGCAATGCCACAAAGTCGCATCTGCTTGTCAGTCCCCTATACAGACTGCAAACAACTAATCTACAAAAAAGTATGCACACGTTGGAAAGAATCTTGGAATGGGTGCCCTACCAACAAGCTAAATGAAATTAAGCCTGTAATAATGCTTTGGCATTCTAGTTGGTGCAGGGTTCGCCAGGAGGAAGTAATTCTTGCTCGACTACGCATAGGACATTCTAACCTGACGCATTCGTATTTGCTGAGGGCTGATGATTGTCCTGTGTGTAGACATTGTAAAGAAAACTTAACTATTCGTTATATTTTAGTAGAATATATATTTTTTTGTAACGAATGCCGTTTATGTTTTGCCATCTGTCTGAGCCTTATACACTCAGGCAGATTTTATCGGACGATGACAATGTGTCAGATATATTCAGGTTTTTACACCTGATTAATTTATATAGATTTATTTAGATTGCCCTAATATTTAATATATTATAAATGTTTTATGTCGTATATTTGTTTATAATATATTAACTAGATATGTTATTTTATATTTTTACATATTTCCTATATTTTTATATTTTATTACCTTAGACTCAGCATTAGCATCTAAGGCACAACAGCCTTAGATGCTGATGTGCCATAAAACTCCTAATAACCAACCCTTGGCCACCGAATTCTGTGGATCTTAACCCAATTGAAAAATCTATGGGGCCACCTCAATTGACAAGACATGTCTTGGTGGAGGAACCTACAGAAACTCTGCGGTGCACTGCAGTCTGCATTGGTTCAGACAAGATCTATGGGTGGTCCCATAGATCTTGTCTGAACCAATTTGATTTGGTACTATGATGCAATAACAAAAGAACTGGATGCACATAATAATTTTGATATCACAAAATTATATTGGCATCCAGTTGCATTGATACTGTTGAGCATAAGACTGCTGTATAAACTGGAGCAGTGTTGTAGTATTAGGGGAAAATTACTGCTACGGACAAAGGGGTGGTTGAGTGGGAGAAGACAGAGAGTGGTTATCAGTGGACACTGCTCTTTGTAGACTAATGTTATTAGTGGAGTCCCATGGTGTTCGGTGCTGGGCCAATGATATTGATGAGGGAACATTAGGCTTAACTGTCTAAGTGTGCAGATGACACAAAGGTTGACAGGGTGGTTAATGATAGTAATGAAGGTATGCTGCTGCAACAAGATCTAGAAAAATTAGGCCAGTGGGCTGAGAAATGGCAATTGAAGTTTAACATTGATGAATGCAAGGTACTCTGTTTATGGATAGCAGTAATCCCAGAGTAATGTATTAACTGTACAGTACTACACTCAGGGTAGTGGAGAATGAAAGGAATGTGGAGGGGGGGTGTAATTGTGCAGCCTCTCTGAAGTTCTCTGAGCAGTGCAGGCAGGCTACCAGGACAGCTCGTGGATTTTTATCAATGAAATACAGGAATTTTGCTAGCAGGGATAAAAAGGTGACTATCCTGTTGTATAAGACAGTAGTCAGGCCACATCTTAAGTACTGCATACAGGTCTAGAGGCCTTATTATAGGAAGGATATAGAACTGCTAGAACAGGTATAGAGAAGGGCAACGAGATTGGCGAGGGTAACAAAGAGGTGCTCTTATCAAGAAAAGATTCAGTTCTACAAATTGCAACATTTGTAGACTAGACACCTATGAGGTGATCTGAGTGTGAAGTGATCTGACTGTTTAAGGCTTTAAATGGCATTGAGAAAACTCAATGCTGATGGGATTCTTCATCTTTCTCAGACTTTACACGTGAGGGAGCAAAAATTCAAACTGAGCAAGAATGGTTGCAGAATAGGTGTGTGGAAATATGCCTTCAGCCAAGGACTGGTTGATTTCTGGAACAGGCTCCCATCCATTGTTGTGGAAGTGTATAGTTTGAATTAATTCAAGGAAGAACTAGATATTGGAGGAGATGGATGGGTGAAATGGGGATTTTTTTTTTTTTTTTTTGGTTGATGCTGTATAAGCTTGCCTTCTTGTATGATTTGCCACTATTAATACTAATACTGTTAGCTTCATCTGAAACACGCAGTCAGATCATCAGATCTGACTTTATCCATTCATTCATATTTCAAATGTATCGTATATTAAATGTGAAACTGTTAAAGTTAATAGCCAGTGGTAATAATATAAACTTCAAGAGCCGAGTTAAACTTGGTAAATAACTTGCATTATAAAATGTTAAACAAAACAAATATTACTTTTTAGGTGAGAGTCAGCTATAGGACAATGGAAATGAAGTGTTGAATTTTTAAAACTGCCCAATCTTTAATCATTAGATTCCACCATTCATTTTAATTGAGTTAAATTCAATAATTGTTGTCCTTCTAAAAAATTAAAAAAATAAAATAAAATAATAATTAAAATAACATCCTAAGTTATTGCTAATTTGCCATGCATGTAATTTTATCTTTGTTTACTTGCAGTTTCAGAATATTTCCTTCTTTGTGAAGTTACATATAAATAAACTGCAATACAAGAAAAAATAAAATGTACAATTTTTCAATTATTTATTTATTACAGCATGACCATCATTAACACTGAAGGGTATAGTGAAAAAAACTGGAGCAATCAAATAATCAGCAGCAACAGAGATGAAAACAAGAGCTTATGTTATTGTTCTTTATGTGATAACCTCTTACACACAAAAAAACTGAAAAAATCATATGCAGCACCAATGGGATTCTACAAACAAGCTATACCAGCCATTTCTAGGACCACTAATGTACAGAGTTCTTGTGATATATCATCTACTAATCAACCACTATCAAATATTGTACAAGAAACTATTTTGGATAAAGAATGCTTAAATATAAATAAAGAGAACAAAACTCGTAAGCACAATAAGCATGACTCCAAAAGGCCATATAGATTAAATGAGAAAGTAAAACTTATAAAAATATATCCACATCCTGCATCAGTAATATACTCTTCAGACAGTAGTGCCATATCTGATGATTTTGGAAGCAGATGGCAAAATAATATCAAGAATAATCAAACTTCCAGGATAGCATATGATATAATAGATGAAAATAGTTCATGTAGGTGGATCAACTGCCAACACCAAAGTGAAACTGAATTAATAGATCACATTTACAAATCTCACGTCGAAACGCAATTAGGAAATGATCAATTTTTTTGTCTTTGGAAAGGATGTAAGGTAAGTTAAAATTGAATGGAATATGGATGTACAAACTTTCCACTCCCACATGATTTACATGTGAATTTTTAAAAAATCTTTTTTTTTATTCTGTCCAAAAAAATAAAACTACTATGGTTTTTTGATTTGGTTGCTTCAAACCTATTCTCCATACATTGAGACACAAATGGTCTACACATTTTTATTATTGACTTTTTATTTAATTTGTATATGTGTATATTATTGCTTTTAAAGATATTTAGACTCTGCAGAAAACCTGGATTTTAGAAAGCGGTTCCAGAGACAAAAAGAAGTTAGTGTTGTACACAATGCATTAAATTTCAGGTGCATTAGCAAATAATAATAAATCATGATTTATAACAAAGGAAAAAAAAGGAGCAGAAAGCAACCAATTTTATGTGCAAACCGAGAAAATTTAATTTTTGTGCATCCACCACAGTGCTTATTCTAACCAGAGCATGACAGCAAATTTAATATCCAGTGCTTCAACTACAATACATAGCAGATTATTAGCCTATGTGATATTTGTCATTTAAGTGAACTATTATTGGATTGCCACCTGGGTTCTGAACCATATACAAATCCTTCTGATTTGTTAGTTGTACATCTAGTTGGTTAATGAAAATAACAAACAGAAACTCAGCAGGGTTAACTTAAATAACAATGACTAAAATCATTTTGACCATTTGGACTCGTGGTGGGGACAGGCCATCACACCCTCACCTCGACCTTAGGCCATGCAACATCAGTACACAACAAGCAGACAGCCTGAACTGCAACCAAGGACTATTCTACAGCTCAAATGGAGAGCAAGAAAGCATGCAAATGTCTCCCTTTTTCAGAATTGGTCTGCTGGGCTTGCCAGATGGCATCCAACTCCTCACTGATTCGCTTCCACTCAAATGACAAAACCAGATCATCAACCGGGCATGACCGGATGCTGTTCAATTCTCTAGGAGCTCCTTTCTTTAGGGCATAAAATAGGGGTGTCCTCGCCATTATGACAGTCCATGTGATATGATAAAAAGAAATAATAATGGATTTCTATTGGTTCTTTGATGAAATTTGGGATGGCTTGGACATGTCTTTCTAAAATAACTAAATATAATATTTTATGAAAATCTATTTGCTTGGAAGTAAATTGCTTGGAATTACATGTGGGCAGACAGATGGACAAAAGAATAATAATTGTCAAATTTCTATTGGTCTGAGTTTAATGAAATTTGGGATGGCTCCACAAATCATTTTAAAAGCCCCAGAATATAAAATTTCTTCCACTGGGAGTTGATCTGTTACATGTGGGATGGATATTTTGCGTTTGCGCGAATGGTTGTGGTTGTGCTGTGTTTGTGCTCCTGCAAAAGTGAGCTAAATGAATGGTTTCTGATGAATCTGCTCCAACATTTTTATACTGTCTGAATCAGCAAGTTATGTTCGTCACATGCATCAAGAAAGAAGAGGTTTTGGTAAGATGGTTTTCATGCTATAACGAATGAAATTTATGTTTCCTTTCTACAAGGCATCTCAGATCGTTTCCGTAGGCGCCCCAGAACTGGGAAGTATCAGAGAAAGGATTACTCCCCCGCAGTATAACCAAGGTCAGTCACTTTATTGTTTTTGTCCGATAATAGCACGCAAGGTCACCTGCCATTGTTCTTATGAAGAGGACAGAGCCTTTCAAAAGACCCTCTGCTAGTTAATCTGCAGTGGTGTTAAACCCAGAACTGTTGTTTAAATTTAGGAACGGTGTTAGGAATGCCTGTTGCTTAAATTAGGAATCTACTAAGTATATCTTTAAAATTCGCTCTTTGAATGAATTGTAATTGAATTTCTGAAGAATTTTAACTAAAGTTCATGGATACATTTAGTCTAAAATTATTTCAATAGCAATAATTCTGTGTTGTATATCTCATACTTTGTATATTCATATTTTGTATATTGTATATTTTTTATTGTTTAATCTCAAAAGAAATTCTGTATACTTATTCTTAATTACAATGGCTCTGCAAGTGCATATTATTTGCCAATTGTGCAAAAAGAAAAGCAAAGACTTCCTTCAATGCAATGCAGAATGCAGTCTTGTGTACTGCATCAAATGCATAGATATGTCAACTGCCAACTGGAAAAAGATGTCACAGGCAGCAATTGCCTCGTGGAAGGGCCCTTGTTGTATAAATCACAGGCAATCAAAGAAAAAGCAGAAGAAACTTGAAAATAACTTAGGCTCCAGCCCAGCTGATCCCTCAAGCCCTCCAGACGATGAACCTCAGTGTTTCAACTGTCCCTCATCGTCAATGGATACTCGGCAAAGTGGGCTATCAGAGGCCATACCTCATGATGTGGCATCAGAGCAGACAAATCGCTTCTTCTCTGACCTCCTTAACCAAGAAGTTTCACAAGATGAAAATCCAAATGAGCTGATCACAAAACTCATTTTTCAAATCTTGGACACTCACAAATCCATGACGGTCTCTGTTCTTGATGAAACTAAAAAAATCAGATTGGAAAATGCGCAATTGCCTGAATTTAATTATATTTTACTAAAGAAACTTTTGGATTTGACAGATCTTGTTCAAAACTCCAGCAGGTCAGTAAGTCCTACATACAACTGGACGAAACCCATGGAAAATTCCACTTTCCAGCCAACCCATGCTCCTGTTGCAGAAGCCACTTACGCATCTATTATAAAGCAACCTCCATACCCTCCAGTATATGCTCCTATCTCCAGTCAGTCTCAGAAAACATCTAAGGACGTCAATCGAACTGCAAATCCACTCCTAAAAGATGTCATTTCCTCTAGGCGGCAGACAGATCTCATCGGAAGATAGCAGAATCTATCTGCCTCTAATCACACAGGCAGACGTCGACGTCCTCCTCCTGTTATGGGAACAGCCACCAACTCTACAATCAGAGCAATCCCCAGAACCAAAAGTTCGACCAAGGGTATTTTTGTCTCGAGACTCAAACCCCAACTCTGCAATAGTGAAGTAGAGCAGCACATCAGAACGCAGCTGCAGATAGAAACAAAGGCAATAAAAATGATTTCTAAACACGAGTTGTACAGCTCTTTCTACGTTCAATGCCAGCAAACAGACTTTGACGAATTACTGAAGGAACACTGTTGGCCTGTGGGAACTATTATTTGGCCTTTCTATGGACGACCCCTGTCCCTGGCCCTAGGTTACCAGCTAGTGACTTAGCTATCAAAACAAGTGAGCATGAATGACAATCCGTGCGTTTTTCAGATATCCAGGAATCTCTAAAGGAAATAACGTCTACAAATGATTCAACTGTCTCTTCAGTCTACCAAAATTTCAATAACACTAACTCTTGTGAAAACATCTTTCAACCCTGTCACTTGCCAACAATTAAGCCAAACAACTTATGCCTTACTGCAGCATCAAAAGGTGCAATTACTGTATTCTATATGAACGCACACAGTCTTGTAAAACATAATGATGAAATCCTCGCTCAACTGACATCAAGGAATCTGCATCCAGACCTGATGGTTTTTACTGAAACCTGGTTCTCTCCTGAGGTTTCAATCCAAATTCCAGACTACTTTCTTTTTCAAAGTTGCAGAGGTGATTCAAAAGGTGGTGGAGTTGCTATTTATGTTCATAGTCAACTGCGATGCTCTGCCTTTCCTATCTCAAATCTGCCTGATCAAGCTTGTGAACTCACTTTTATCCGCATTGCCTCTTTGGTGATTGGGTGTCTATACCGACCTCCCTCAGCTTCAGTTAACAGCTTCCTTGTAACTCTTGACAACACTCTATCTCATTTCACAAGCAAATCCCTAAGCCTTCTACTGATTAGTGACTTTAATATTAACATTCTTCAAAGCTCATCCTCTCAGGTGCAAGACCTCCTAGATGTCATTACTTCAAATGGTTTCTCTGTTCTTACTGATGGAGATATCCCGACTAGAATGGGAGAGTCCCACAATTCCCTTCTTGACTTTGCAATTGGGGAATGCTCTCTCACGTATGCAATACTTGATACAACTATTTCTGATCATTGTCCCATCTTAATGGTAATCAAAAATGAAATTAATGAAGCAGAGATCATGCATACTTTCAAATCTATCACTCCAGACTCTCTCAATCAGCTTTGTCACAACCTGAAGCAGTCAATGAGGGATGGAGTGCTTGCTACAAGTGATCCTGAAATTACAACTAACTGCTTTTTTAAGCATATCCTAAATAGCTATGAAAAATACGTGTCATATATCAGGAGCCCAGGGAATAAATAGACCACCAGGCCAAGAGGAAAAATATGCCCGTTCATCTCAAACAAGATTTGTAATATGTTAAAAAAAAAAGAGACAACTTTGCAAGAATTGCTAGAGCAACAGGAATCGAGGCAGATAAAATTAAATACCCAACATACAGAAACAAAGTCACTGACTGCATTCAGTCAGAGAAAAGACAATACTATAGTTCTCAACTTACACGTATCATAACAAGCAAGAAAAAATGGACAGTTTTGAACAAACTATTACCGGGAAGGAAACTGAAATCACGAAGCTATGTTGGAGATGTAGTTGAAAAGGAGGTACTCATTTCAGATGACGAGCTAAAAGCTACTGCCTTCTGTAACTACTTTAATTCAAGTGTGAATAACCTCTTTCAAGACGAACTTGACTTCAGAGACAATGAAATGAGAGAAACTGCCAAGTACTCAGTCAGAAACTCTTTTTTTTCTCGTTCCTCTCTCCGATCAAGAGATTTTAGAAGCAGGGAATCAATTGAAAGAAAAGGGAGCCCCTGGCTTTGATGAAATATCTCCATCTCTGCTGATAAAGGTCCTTAGCTCAATTCTTATGCCACTGAAGTATATATTCAATCTCTCCTTTCAATCTGGTAAATTCCCTTCTCAATTCAAAAAAAGCAATAATCATTCCTGTTCCAAAGGGAAACTGTTGTAACTCCATCAGCAACTTTCGACCAATAGCTCTACTCGGCGCCTCCGTAGCCAGGTGGGAAGGAGCAGCAGTGCGTAGCACACGCTTCTTGATTAGACCGGGGTTCGAGCCCGTCACCACCAAATACGGAGGATGCGGGAAGGTCAGGGAATGACCACCGCATATCATGGAGCAATATGGCCTTAGTTGCTAATGCTCCTAAAATGCAAATAACAAGCACATAACAAGCTCTACTCTCAGTTTTTGCAAAATTACTCGAAAAAATTCTTCATAGCAGACTCATGGGTTTTCTTGAAGAAAATCAGCTCATCCATCAACAACAGTATGCTTATCATTCTAAAAGATCCACTGATCTTGCAATTGTTGACTTCTGCTCAAGGATCATTGATAGTCTTGAAAAGGGTCACTATGCTATAGCACTGTTTCTTGACTTATCTAAAGCTTTTGATTGCAAAAACCATACTATTCTACTTAACAAACTCAATAACCTTGGCTTGAGAGGGAAAATTAACCTTCTCCTTGAAAGCTACCTTACCAATCGGCCGTTTGTCGTAAGAACAAATCAATCATACTCTGACATCTGTTATTTCTCCATCTGTTATTTTGGGGAGTACCCCAAAGTTCACTTCTTGGACCCATCCTATTTGTTCTTTACATCAATGAATTTCTCTCTCTTCTTCCATCTTCTCACCTAGTAGCGTATGCCGATGATATTTCCATTCTAATCACAGATAAAGACCCTAATGAGCTCCAACTCAAAATCTCTGTCTTGCTTTCTGTGATGCATAATTGGCTTCAAAAGAATCAGCTTATACTGAATCCAGAAAAATCAAAATATATGGTGTTTAAAACGAAAAACAAACCACTAAATATTGATTTAGACGTAACGTACAAAGAAAAACAACTTGAAAGGGTGAATGGAACTAAGTTTCTCAGAATCTGGCTATATGATAAGCTAAGTTGGGTAAAACAAATGATTACCCTATGAAAGAAAACTTTGTCACTAGCGGGAATACTCGCCAGGGCCTCTGCCTGGGTGTCTCCTTCTCTTCTCAGACAAGTATTCCTTTCCTTAATTCAGCCACACCTCACCTATGGAATCATCTCATGGGGTACCACCAGACAAGAAAACCTCACGAGAATCAACTCCATTCTCAATCGATGCGTTCGTTAAATTTTGGGCCTTCCCTGGAACGCATTGGTTAGTTCGAGATACAAGGAAGTGAGACTCTTAAGCATCTACCAGCTATTGCAGAAAGCCGAGGCGATCCTTGTTTACAATGCTATGAAGACAACAGACTTTCCCCCTCTCTTCAGATCCTTTTTCATAACCACAGACAAAGAAGAAATATCATACAATCTAAGAAATGAAGCAAACCTGAAGATTCCGCTTTTCAGAAAAGCTATAAGTCAGAAAAGTATTAAATACAGAGGTGCTAAAACCTGGAACAAACTTCCTGCAAAAATCAAAAATGTCACTTCACTAAATCAATTCAAGAAACTACTAATTGAACACATCACCAGGGATGTCTGATTCAAATTACCTTCCACTCAACTCCTGGATTTTAAAAACACCAACATGGAAATAATGTACAAATGTTAAAGGAGGCAGTTGGCAAATAGTTTGTAAATTTCTGTGCATGTATCTCATCAATTAATTGTAAAAATGTTCACAATGATGTTATAAGTAGTGATGCTTTTTGAAGTCTTCTGTAAAGAAATGTACAAAAAAAAACTCCAATTTATTTATGTCTTTCCTGTTGAATTACCTGTACAATTTCAGAACTGTACATTTTTCAATTGTATATTTGTATATTCATAATTTTTTAAGGGAACACCCCCCCTTAAAAAGCCATTGGCTTATGTGTTCTCCCTCCCTTTTTGCTGTAATCTCCCAAAAAAGTGTAACATAAAATAGGGATAAATAAATTATTATTATTATGGAAGAACAGATGGACATGGTGAAGACAACAGGCACATCATGCATATATGCCAATGTGCTTAAAAAAAAAAAGTTAAAAAGCACTGTTTTTAGATGAAAAAAGGCAACTCAGGTCTTGATGTGTTCATGTACTATCTATAAATTTGTCTGTGTTCTACAAGTAAGTTTCTCTTCTGTGGGATAAAACACTGGACTTTCCCTACTGGAGGGCCTCCATATGATAGTCAGTCCCCACACACACGTGCGTGCAAAGGTTTGAATTCATTTCCTATCCCATCCACAAAGCAGCCGAGTTAGTCAGTCCCAAACAAAACTGTATGGTACTTAATTTCTCCACTGATGTGGATAGGTTCACGAATAACTCAGCTTACAGTTCTGTGCTTAAGTACACATTTTAGAGTGTAATTCAAAAACCACAACATACAAAGAAACTTTTCAACGGAGTTTAATATTATTATTAGCCATGTAGTGCAAGGAAGCCTGAGGCTTAGACCAGCTGCACCAGCCAAAAAAAAAAAAAAAAAAAAAATTTCTGAATTACCCAGAGAGAGAGAGAGAGAGAGAGAGAGAGAGAGAGAGAGAGAGAGAGAGAGAGAGAGAGAATGAAAATCAGAAGTAGAAGGGAAGGGAATCACCAAGAAAGAGAAGAATAATGATATCCAGCTTTTTTTGTCTTGGCTGTCTCGGTGCAAATATTCTTTATAAATATTCATTTTATATGAGAACCCACAAAACACTGCATATAACTTTGAGTAAAACAGTCCAGTAACCACCAGCAGTAATGGCATAGAATTTACAAGTAACATTCTTTATTACATGCATGATGTTCCCATCTGTCAAAACCTGTAAATGCATATGTGCAGTGCAAACTTTAAATGACAAATATCATCCAGCATAGAACAGCATCTGTTTATGGGAGAACAATACACCATGAGTAGTTCAGAACTACTCAGCTCAATTTTTTTTAACCAATTTCAGTGTCATAAGATACTACTAAAATCTCTAATACTGAAAGCTCATAAAATGTTCAGGGAGACCAGAAATGCAAGTGTGAGCCATGTTTGCAGATCAATTGCTGTGACTGAGAAACATTTAACACAGGCTAGAGAGAAAGCCTGGAAGACAGTTTATGTAATTCACTATGGAGGCTTTCACAAAAAATAAAAATAAATAAAAAAATATCATATGGCAGATGTCATACAACCTGTGACAATGAAGCCATTATCGTAGTCATTAACATCCCTCAGATGTTAAATTGTACTTTCTTCTCCAATAAGCCCTGCTTTCATCTGACTGGGTATATAAACTCTCAGAATACTGTCTATGGTGTATGAAAATCCCCATGCAGCATATAAAACACTTCTGCATCCTGTAGGAGTGTGATGTGCAACTGCCCCAGACCTTGACATCCCAGTGCTTACTCAATGCCCAACTGTCCCACTCACACCAAAAAGCAAGACATTTCTGTGTAGCCAGATTTCTATCCAAGTAACATGCCTATCGCTTTAAAGTCAGCACAGACTGACCAACCATGTTCTTCTTACTTAATATTTGTCAACAACTTCAAGTTCGAATATGTTTCTTTCAAATGCACAGAGTGAGCTATTGGAATTGACCCATATTTACTTCTGTTCTGCAGCAACATACCTCTGAGATTTGTCTTTAATGAGTCAATAAAAAGTCTCCACCATGTATGATTGTAACTAATTCCTAAATAGTTCATTAAATAATTTATATTACTGCAAAAAAAAAAAAAAAAACAACATAGAATTGTTTTCAGAAAAGTAGGGGACTAGTTCTCATTCTCTGTGTTTGTACCACAAGAAAAATGTCCTGTGTGCTAGACTTTTTGACTTAAGTCTAGGCTAAGGAGTTCTGCAGATTTTTTTGGTAAATTTAAATCTCTTACCAGATCATTGAGTTCATGCTGTAAAAACAGTCGAGGGCTGGACTCAATGTCTCTAGGCATGTAGACTTCAGTTTCATTTTCAGAAGCTTCACCTTCAGCACTCCTGCTGCTACATTCTTCAATACAAGTGGAGGGCATGGAATTAGCAGGTTATCTCCATGTGGGACTGGTCTAATGACAGATGGAATATTAGGATACATGATGCCCTTCTTACTCTTTACATTGTATCCTTCTATATTAACTAAGGTCATCATAGTGGTTTGTAGGCTCTTGCCAAATCATGGTAATTGCAAATGGCATATTTGCAATTACCATTTTTCAGCAATCTCAATGCTTCAACACAGGTTTGGCAGCCTATGTGAAGCCCATTGTTTATCTTGGTTACCGAACTTCACTCCAAAATAAACACAATACACATTTTTTTACAAATTCTGTAATATCTTGTCTTTGCCTGAGGACTACATAACTTCCACAAATATATCAAAATAAGTCTGCATTGTTGAAACATTTTCATGAAGAGATTTTACTCACTTTTCAGCAAATATTTGACACAATAACCTAAAAAATAAACTGAACTCGCACCAATAAACACTGCTGCATGGAGCTGAAACTCGGGTCAGCACAAACCTACGGATGGCCATGGGTCTAGCAATGATCCATGGCTATGAGAAGCAGTTTTAGCAAAAGTCCATTCTTTAAAACAATAGTACCAATTTTTGCCTGCCTCCCAATGCAGAAAAATAAGGTCCCTTGCTTTGAACAATCAAATGACTGAGATAGCTGAATCATAATGAGAGGCATGGCATGAATCTGTTTGCAGTTTGTATAATACACTATCTGAATATGTTACTATATGTATTTTTGCATGGAGCATAACTCTAGGTACTATTTCACCTTAAGAAAACCTGTAAAGAAAATAAAAAGATCATTTAAATGTGACAGATGTTCTTGTGTCCCCTCCGTCATACAAGAATAATAAACTTTTCTCATCTCTCCACATTGCTCAACACTCCTTGATAGCATTAGCATTAGTAGTGGCATATGATGCAAGAAAGCAAGCTTATACAGCATCAGCCAAAAACAACACAATTCCCACATCACCTATCCATTCCTCCTTGAATTTATTTAAGCTATCAACTTGCACAATGACAGATGGAAGTTTGTTCCAGCAATCAACCACTCGCTGGCTAAAGAAAATTTCCATACGTCTATTCTGCAACCTTCCTTCCTCAATTTGAATTTATGCCCCCTCAAGTGCATAATCCGAGCAAGAGGAAGAATCCCATCAGCACTGAGCTTGTTCAAACCATTTAAGGTCTTATACACCTCAATCAGATCACCTCATAGGTGCAATCTCCAGACGCTGCAATTTGCAGAGCTGAAGCATTTCTTGGTTAGAGCACCGCTTTGTTCTCCTCACCAATCTTGTTGCCCTTCTCTGTACTCATTCTAATAGCTCTACATCCTTCCTAAAGGATGTAGTCTGGAGAATTGCAGTCTCCAGACCCTGCAATTTGCAGAGTTGAAGCATTTCTTGGTTGGAGCACCACGTTCTCTGTACTCATTCTAGCAGCTTTACATCCTTCCTAAAATGAGGCCTCCAGATCTGTATGCAATATTCAATGCTAAACTTCAACTGCTGTTTCTCAGCCCATTGGCCAAATTTGTTTAGATCCTATTGCAGAAGCTTGCTCTGATTAATGTCATCGACCACCCTTCTGACCTTTATATCATCTGCAAATTTAGACATTAATCCTGATATACCTTCATCAGTATCATTAATAAATATAGAAAACAACAATGGGCCAGCACTGAACTCTGGTAATTACATTAAGCTAATAACATTAGTCCTAATAATGTTATTAGACTCAGCTAATAAAAGACAGCTAATAGGGACAATGAAGAGCACTGTCCATTAATAACCACTCTCTATCTTCTCTCACTCAGTCATCCTTTATCCAGAGCAGTAACTTACCCTTAATGCTACACTTCTCTAGTTTGTACAACTGTCTTTTATGTGGAACAGTATATGGAAAGCTTTCCTGAAATCCAAGTATATGATACCAGAATCAGTGGCATAGCTAGGGAGGGTGGAGGAGGCGGTCTGCCCCAGGCGGCACATTTTTGGGGGCTGCACTTGAGGAGAGAACTGAGTTGAGGAGAGAAATGTTTTTTCCACTGGACAGAGTGATCCAAGAAATCACCACGAGATTTCAACAGCTTCATGTTCTTTCTGAAAAATATGCCTTCCTTACTCCGTCGAATCTTTTGAATGATAAATACGAATGTCAACTAAATCATGATCATGATGACATTAATAAGGAAGAGTTCCTCATTGAGAGAAAAAGACTTCAGAGTTTTATTTCTGTTGCTGCTATGCAAGACAAAACAGAGACGTGGTAGGAGGTGCCTCTGTAGCCAGGTGGGCAGGAGCAGCAGTGCGTAGCACACACTTCTTGATTAGACCAGGGTTCGAGCCCGTAACCACCAAATACGGAGGATGCGGAAAGGTCAGGGAATAACCACTGCATATCCCCGGAGCAATATGGCCTTAGTTGCTAATGCTCCTAAAAACCAAATAACAACAACAGACATGGTAGGATGGTCCCCTTGAACTTTTGCAGTTTATTCAAAAATAGTCTCGAGAACTCTGTTCCAAATATTGTAATACTACTGCGAAATTTCCTCACAATTGGTGTAAGTGTTGCTAGTTGTGAGAGGAGGTTTTCTAAATTAAGACTGATTAAGAATTACCTAAGATCTACAATGAGTACCTTGCGTTTAAGAAACCTTGCCATACTGTCTATAGAACAGCAACTGAGTGACGAAATAGAGTTCAACAATGTCATCGACAATTTTGCTAACAGAGAAACAAGAAAAATAACATTCTAGAATGTTGGAATTAAAGTTTTACTTCAAAAATAAACAGTGTTTTAATTTATTTCCCTATATGTCCTTTTGACTTTTTGTAGTATTTTTGGTGTATATTGAGAAGAGTGGCCAACTCAGGGACCACCCCGGGCAGCAAAATCTCTAGCTACAGTAAAGATCAAAATTAATTTTTGCATCCATTTCCTTTGTTACTGCATTATAATATCAAATGAGATTGGTCAGACAAGATCATCCCTTAAAAAATCCATGCTATGACTGCACTATAAGCTCATTCCTATCTAGATGATTCTGCATTATTTTTTTTTATCTACAGATGTCATCGTTATCCCTGTAACCGAAGATAAGCTAACAAGTCTGTAACAGGTCCCTTTCTGGATTGTTGATACTTTTGCACATCTGTAGTCCATAGGGACCTGTTCTGAATGTTATTAATGGAGTCCCACAGGGTTCAATGTTGGGTTCACTGTTGTTTTGTATATTTATCAACGATACTGATGAAGGTATATCAGGCTTAGTGTTGAAGTTTGCAGATGATACAAAGGTTGGCAGGGTTGTTAATGACAGTAATGGCAGTGTGCTACTGCAACAGGATCTAGAAAATTTGGGAAGACAGGCTGAGAAGTGGCAACTGAAGTTTAACATTGACAAATGCAAAGTACTGCATATGGGTACTTTGCAATTGTAGTACCCCACAGGAACATACCGTGTGGTACTACAATTAAGGTGGTAGAAAATGAAAAAGACCTGGGAGTAATTGTGCAGTCAGATATGAAGTTTTCTGAGCAATGCAGACAGGCCGCCAGGGCAGGTCATGGGATTTTGTCAATGATATACAGGAATTTTGCTAGCAGGGAAAAGGAGGTGATGGTCCCTCTGTATAAGGCAATGGTCATCACGTCTTGAGTACTGCATACAGGTCTGGAGGCCTTGTTTTGGGAAGGATGTAGATTTTCTTGTGTGTGTACAGAGAAGGGCAACACGATTGGTGACGGGAATGAAGGGATCCTCTTACCAAGAGAGGCTTAAGTTCTCCAAATTGCAGCGGCTGGAGACTAGGCACCTGAGAGGTGATCTGATTGAGGTGTATAAGGCCTTGAATGGATTGAGCACGCTGAATTCTGATGGGATTCTTCCACTTGTTCAGATTACGAACCTAAGGGGGCATAAATTCAAATTAAGGCAAGACAGATGTAGAATAGATGTGCGGAAATTTGCCTTTAGCCAGCGGGTGGTTAATTGCTGGAACAAACTTCCATCTGTCATGGAAGTTGATAGATTAAATAAATTTAAGGAGGAACTGGACAGGCATTTGGAGGGAATGGTGTGATTTTTTTTTTGGCTGATGCTGCATAAGCTCGCCACTACTACTACTACTACTGCTGATAATCAGATCAAGATTGTTGTTTTTTTTCTCATTGTTGCTTCCCTAACATGCTGCTGTTGAAAACAGTCATCAAATAAATCCACAAAAGTCTTGCTAGTGTGTGAGTGCCCAACCCACAAGTTTCGGTCATTATCCAGAACTTTTTGGTTGGGCACTTTCCAGATAATAACCGATTAACTTTCCAGTCATTATATGGAAAGTTAAAATTCCCCATTACAAAACATTCTGATTTATTGGCCCACTCTCTTTCTTTGTATAGTTGTTTGTTATACTCATCACCATTATTAGGCCTATATGGTTAAATGGTTAATTTTAGACTATGAGTAGGCATAGATACCCCACATAATATGTGGGGTATCTATGCCTACTCATCACCATTATTAGGCCTATATGGTTAAATGGTTAATTTTAGACTAGTTTACTGATATATATTAATAGTTATATAAAATTCATCAACAAGGATTAGACTTTGAATAGTCCAATCCACTATTAACAAATTTAAATTTCCTAATTAACAATGGTAGAAGTTGTTCAGCAAACAGTTTGCATGAAAGGCACACTGTTTGCTGATCTGAATATTGTGGATTCCTTCACAAGGTGAAGGAATTCACAATATTATTATTATTATTAATAGCCATATGGTGCAAGGAAGCCTGAGGCTTATACTGCACCAGCCAAAAAAAATATCTGTATTTAGGGGGGGAAGGGGGTAAATCACCAAGATAGAGAAGAATGATGATGTCCAGTTCGGGACCCTGGGTGTACCAAGTCCGTACTCACCATATGTGAGCCCCTGGGGTTATTGGATAACCCACTAGGTAGCAGTGACACAATGTATTAATGTGAGATTTACTTAAAGAAGTAACTACTTCAAAGACAGGGGAAAAAGACTTTTGCTTTCATAAATGTGACTAAAGCGGTTTCAGACAGTTCATGCAGTAAAACCAACTGATGAAGTTACCAACAGCAAATTCTAAATGAATAACACTCCGGGATATTATCGTATAAGCTACTAGACTTTTTACACCAACTAAAAGAGATACAGTTCAAGGCATCATCATCATCATCAACCATTTTCAATCCACTGCAGGATGAAGGCCTCTCCAGCAACTTTCCAGTTCCTTCTGTTTTGAGCACTGGCCATCCATTTACTACCCACAAACTCATGAATTTCATCCATCCATCTCCACCTTTGTCTTCCAGGTTTACTTCTAGCTCCTCTTGGGTACCATTCTGTTATTCTCTTAGTCCATCTGTCATCATGTCTTCGAGCTACATGTCCTGCCCAAGACCATTTTAGTTCTTTAGTTTTGATAATTGATAAGAATGCCCTTTACTTGAGTTTGCTGCCTAATCCATGTGTTTCTCTTCTTATCTAAGTCTGATTCCCAATATAATTCATTCCATTCTTCGCTGTGTAGTTCTCAGCTTCTCTGCCATTCTTTTGGCGAGTGCCCAAGTTTCACTTCCAAAAGTCATGGTGGTGAGTATACATTGGTTCATTATTTTACGTTTCAGACAAATTGGCATATTGCTCCTCAGTATGCGACTATATTTCCTAAATGCTATCCATCCAAAATTTATTCTTCTCTTGACTTCCAGCCATTTATCATTATTACAGCTAATAACTTGTCCCAGATAAGTATATGACTCCACCATTTCAATTACTGCTCCTTCAATCATTATTTCCCTTTCTGTGGCATACTTGTTCATTATTACTTTTGTTTTAGCCCTATTCATCTTTAGTCCAAAATCCTTACTAACTCTGCATAACTGATTAAGATTTTCCTCTAATTCTTTGGGATCATGGCTTATGACTACAATGTCATCTGCAAATGGTAAATGGTTTAGGTACTCTCCATTCACATTGACTCCTTTCTGCAACCAGTCTAATCTTCTGAAAGCTTCCTAAAGGGCAGCAGTAAACGGCTTCGGAGATATTGTGTCTCCCTGTCGAACTCCTTTCTTGATTTTAAATTTCCTACTGTCTTTGTCTAGTCTAATAAAGGAGGTAGCATTCTCATATATTTTCTTCAAAATCAGTATGTGGGGTATCTATGCCTTGTCTTTCCAGTGTCCGAAACATTGCCTTATGCTGTATGGAGTCAAATGCCTTTTCATAATCCACAAATGCCAGGCATAATGGTGTTTTATATTCATTTGCTTTCTCCATTAGCTGTGATATTACGTGAAGGTGATCCATAGTTGAGAATCCTGTCCTAAAGCCAGCTTGCTCTTTCAGTTGATTCTCATTGAGTATTCTTTCTAATCTGTAAGTAATGACCCTTGTGAACAACTTGTAGATGTGGGATAAGAAGCTAATTGGTCTATAATTTACAATTTCTGATTTATCTCCTTTCTTATGCAGCAAAACTATGATTGCATTATTCCACTGCTTAGGCATCACACCTTTTCTAATGCACTTTGTGAAGAGCCTTGCCAGTTTTTGCGTTATGTCTCTTCTTCCCAATTTTAACAACTCTACAGTAAGTTCATCTTCCCCCGGGGCTTTCCGATTCTTCATTTTCTTCAATGCATGTTCTACCTCATCAGGAAGAATATCGGGTATGTCATATGTGTTGCTAATTTGCAATCCATCTTCCCTACTGCTGGCATCATTCCCTCGCTCCTTGTATAATTCTCTATAGTAGTCTTCTGCTATTTGAATTATGCCTTCTCTGCTGTTTATAAGTACACCATCGCTATTCTTCAGTTTCAGTATCATTTGTCTTTCTGTATTACTGTTCATGGCTGCTGATTTAAATCCTTTGTTTTCCCTTAGTGCTTGTTCTACTTTTCTTGTGTTAAATCTTCTTATGTCCTCTCTGAGTCTCTTTCTAATGGCTTTGCATAACTCAGTATACTCAATTTTCTCCTTGTCAGTGTTTATCTTTCTCTTTATTTTTCACCTTCGGTTCATCATAACAAGTGTTTCTTGACTAATTTTTCTTCTTTGGATTTCTTTTTCCCTGTAGGTTTCTTGGGCTTTATCACTTTCAGAAAGTTGTAATATTCCTCGTCGATATCTTGGTCCTGAGCAGTCTGCAGAAGCTCAAACTTGTTCTTAACTTGTTCTTGTACATACTGCTTTTTCTCCTCTTCTGTTATCTCAAAGACCTTTGTATTATTTACTGGAGTCAGTTTTTTCCTTTCCTTTCCTACATCTCTATCAAGTGTACATCTTACCATTCTGTGATCACTTCCAACATTTACCTTATTCAGGACGGTAACATCATTCACAATATATCTTCTGTTAGTGAGGATGAAGTCGATTTCATTAGTAGTTAATCCATTTGGACTCTTCCATGTCCACTTTCTGTTCACCCTTTTCTTGAAAAAAGTATTCATTACTGACAATGCTTGAGATTCTGCAAATTCCACAACCCTTTCACCTCTTTCAGTTCTTTTACCAATTCCAAAATTTCCTATAGTTCCCCTTTCTGTGCTGTTTTGTCTTTTTCCAACCTTAGCATTGAAGTCCCCCATAATAACAATGTAGTGGGTTTTCTTCTCATCTAGAAGACTGTCAATTTCGGTGTACATTTTTTCAACCTCTTCATCATCGATGTCGGTGCATAAATCATTATAACCTTTAGCTTGTACCTCTTAGAAATCTTGAGTATTAGTCTTGACACCCTTGGTGATGTACTTTGGAATTCCAAAATGTTGTTTTTTAAATCTTTATGGATCGGAAACTCAACTCCACCTTCACTCCTTTCACTGTTTCCATTGGTGTACAGCAGATTTCCACTTGATAAACTTATAAGTGATTCATTTCTTCTTCTTGTTTCAGCCAAACCGATGATATTCCAATTCACATTTTGTAATTCCTTTTCCAGCTCTAATATCCTGTCTTCACCAATGAGTGACCTTATGTTTTAACAGGCCAAGTTCAGTTTCCGTGCATGGCAGCCTGGTCGTACCCAGAGATTCTTAGCACCCTCTGCTTTCACTCTGATCCTCTCGCTGCCGTAAGAGGGGGAGTGAAAGCCGCTGGGGACTGAGGGCCATTTGTTTTGTCGTGCTGGTCACATGCTGGAGGGTTTGGTCTTTTCCTCTTCACGCTGACCACTCTACATGTTCGTTGCCACCTAAGTGACGTAACAGGGCTTACCATCAAGAAGGTGTGCATGAGTGGATTTTAGGGAGGCAGGCCAACCGGACTTCTCTTAAATCTTCTGTAATAGAAAGATATTGGATCCATCAGTGTTTTAGACTGAGTGTCTGATAACACACAGGATACCTGTTCCCCTCTAAGCCACCAGTTCAAGGCATCAGTACCTAAATGGTTGTCAGATGAACTGACAAGACTCATAGTAGTAGGAAAAAAATGCCTATGGTATATATAATTTAGCCTGTAATCAAGTCACAAAGGAGGTTAGACAAGCTAAGGCAGATTACAAGATGTGTCTGGCAAAGAAAAACAGCAAAGATTTTACCTATGTGAATAGCAGAAGGAAGGGATAGAATCACATTGGTCCACTAAATATGAATGGATTAATTGCTTGAGTAGTGTACAAAGGTCTGAAAGCCTCATTTTAGGAGGACTTGAGTCTGTTGGAATGGGTGCAGAGAATAGTACCAGATTGTTGAAGAGGACAAAAGGGTGCTCTTACCTAGAAAGGTTTCATATCTGCAAAATTTCAATGTCTGTAGACTAGGCACCTGCGGGCTGATCTGATTGAGGCGTTTAACACCTTGAATGGATTGAGTCAGCTGAATATTAATGGCATTCTTCCTCTTTCTCAGACTACATACATGAGAGGGGGGGGGATAAATTAAAAATGAGGAATGATGGTTGCATGTCGAATGTGCACAAATTTGCCTTCAGCCAGAGGTTGGTTGATTGTTGGAACAAATGGCCATCTGGTGTTGTAGAGGTGAGCTGTTTCAATAAATTCAAGGAAGAACTAGATAAACTGTTAAGAGAGGATGGATAGGTGAAATGGGAAGTGTTGGCTTTTTTCTTTTTTTGGCTGAACAGCATATGTTTCCTTTCTTTCATCATTTGCCACTACTACTACTAATAATAATAATAAGTTGCCTTACACATGAACCTCAAATAAGTAACAATTTCCCAAGAAAAGTATCCTAATATTTATTCTCAATAAGTGCCACCACCTAGATAGCACCAATGATGAGACAATCTCTGAAACAGTGCTAGTTGGGCAGTGGCAATAGGAATGGGGAAGTGCTATTTATTTCAGTTGTACATGTAGAGAAACACTTGAAGGAATTCACAATATGTATAGCAATGCCGTTTTATGCGAAATCTATTTTTTTTATATATGGGTAAATACACTGCCTGTTTTCAATTTGCTTTTCAATTACTTCATTATACTTTTCTTTCATTACATTCATTTTTTTTTGCACTTTTCATTATTTACAGGTATTCAACCATCCATCGTGTTCAATGAGCTGGTTAGAGGGACATATCTTATTACACAGTGGGAATAAGCCTTTCAAGTGTATAGTTGGAGGCTGTTTTCAACGGTTTGCAACTAAAACTGGGTGTAATCGGCATATTAACTCCCACTTTACTAATTTACTAGTTGCTACCAACAAAACTTCTCATAGAAAGGAAGACATTTCTATGAAACTTGTGAAACGAAAGAGCCCAAAGAATAAACGAAAATGTACTGCAGGTAATTAAAATTTTCAAACAATATTAAAGCATTTTCTTATCACTGCTTTTTGTATCATATATCAATAATGTAACTTCAAGATATTCAAGGAAATGTAGACCTTTCCCAATGAAGTCACCAAACTCATACAATTGCATATCCCTCCAGTTATACTTGTGGGAAACACCAGGGGCATATATTCAGGATGTACTAGGTGTGCGGTGCACACCCACGGAATTGCAATGTCACTGATATTATATTTTTGCATTTTTTTTCTGTTAAAGACTCCCATAATTGTTTGCTGGCTTCGCGTGATTCCTAAAATTAAACTCAATATACAATGTTTCACAAAGAGAAGTTTCGACACGTAAACATCGCATTTGCGTTAATAGCCTGGGTGTGCGGTCACAAATACAGACACCTTTGAGCCTCTCTAAACAGATGTACAGATGGCGCAGTAGGTCAAATTCTTAGCCTTCCAGTGGTTTTAAACTGCCCAGAAGACGTGGTAGGGTGTGTGCTAAGACAACAGCACCTGGAAGTAGTTAGTGGTTGTGATTGGATATTGTGTGAAGCAATCCAATTCGACCTTGTCACGAGTTGCTATTTTTGTTTTGAGTTTTGTTTGTTTTGCATGCGTAAAGTGTGAACCGACATGTTTATGAACCGATTTAGACAAATTTTTAATATACATTTATATTTATAATTATATTTATTTAAATATTTATATTTAAATGTACATATATAATTTATACCTTTTTTGCCCATATTTACAATGGAAAAGTGTTGACAATGTACTGAATCACCTTTACTCACCAAATGTGAGCCTCTAAACATATTTTATCAGCATTTTAAAATGTTTGAATTTAATTGCAATATTCCTCAGAAATTTTCAGCCACACGACCTGTCAGACTATACCAGTTTCCTCAATACTTAGTAAAATAATCCAACTTTTAGTAATGTCTCAAGGAGTCCCAAATAGTAAATAAATAATGCAGAATTGGAATTTGGGGAGTACAATGTGTACACAAATGATAAACAGGATAGGAAGGGAGGAGGGGTTATGCTGTTAGTTAAGAAAAACACAAAAACTAAGGAATGGCATCCAGCTCACATGGGTGGACAATGCAATGTTGAGTCAAATTGGTGTGACATAAGCATTGGGAAAGCAAAATTGAGAGTAGCAGTGTGTTACAGGCCTAATGACTCTGATGAGTACAATGAACAACTGTACAGAGAAATAGATTGGACCAGTAAATCAGATTCTCTTATAACAGGGGATTTTAACTTCCCAGGTATTGATTGGAACTTGTGGTTGGTCACTTGCACACTAGCAAGGCTTTTGGGGATTTGTTGGATGATTGTTTTCTACAGCAGCATGTTCGAAAGGCAACCAGAGGGAGTAATACTCTTGTTCTTATTATCAGTAGCGATTCTTCATGCATTAAGAATTTGCAGATAAAGGACCCACTAGGTGGCAGTGATCGCAGTGTGCTGATATGGGATTTACTCAAAGATGTAACTACTAACAGGGGTAAAGAAAGGAGGTTTTTGCTTTCGTAAATGTGATTACAGTGGTCTGAGACAGTTTTCAAATTCTATATAGTGGGACCAACTGATGTTACCAACAGCAAATTCTAAATGGGAAGCATTCAAAGAATTAATCTTGGAAGCTACTAGGCTTTTCATACCAACTAAGAAATATCGTTCAAGCTTTAGGCCAAAATGGATGTCAAACGAACCAACGAGACCCAGGCAGAGAAGAAAAATCCATAGGATGCACACAAACCATCACGTGACACAGAAACCTATGGCAGACACAAGCCGGTCCGCAATCAAGTCATAATGGAGGCCAGACAGGTAAAGGAAAACCACGAGAAACCCCTAGCAAAAGATGCAATGAAAAACAGCAAAGTGTTCCTTACTTATGCAAACTCTAGAAGGAAAGGGATGAATCAGATTGGTCCACTTGATATCGAGGGTTCAACTGTTGATGATCCTGCTCAGATAGCTGACAAAATGAATGAGTATTTTGCATCTACATTCACACACAAGGAATGTTGTAGGGAGGTGGAGGACAGAAGCTTATTAATTTAACAGGGAGCTAAGTGATTTTGTAATAACTGACAGCAAAGTGGAGGAGAAATTGGAGACATTAAACATAAGAAAGGCATCTGGGAAGGATGGTATTTATCCAATTATATTAAAAGAGGTGGCAAAGGAAGTAAGCAAACCCTTAGTCATAATTTTGAGAGCTTCCTTAGACTCAGGGGAGTTCCCCATAGACTTGAGATGTGCAAATGCGATCCCAATTCAAAAATGGGGATCAAAGGGTGACACAAGTACTCAGAGACCTTCCAGTTCAACCTCTATTCCAGGGAAATCAATGGAGACACCGGCCAAAGAAGCATTGCAGGATCATCCAGACAACACTGCAGTCACACTTCAGACACAGCATAGGCCCGCCAAAGGGAAGTCCTGCCTGACCAATCCAAATGAACACCACAATATAGCCACAAAGTAAATGGATGCAAAAGCCACCTCCATATCATGCACTTGGATTTCAAGAATGCTCCCGATACTGTTGCACATTAGTAGAAACATTATTACCACCAAGTGCTTAGTCCACTTTTTAAATACATTTGCAACTCATCTATAGAGGCACATTATCAACATTAGTACCACACAGTTTTTTTTTTTGAGGAATGCCACATGCTTTCAGGTTGCTCAAAAGATGTCCAATGTTGTACCCTGTACAATGTTGTCAGTGCCAATGGTGGCACTGACAACAAGCTACTTTCAGTTTGATGCATTTATTATTATCATTATTATTATTACTACTACAAAAGGTCACCATAATGGGATATAGCTTGGAATCACTCTTAATGCCATTTATAACAATCAAAAATGGCCCATTTTTCAGAGCCATCACTACCACTTCTTTACCTATCTGTGCAGTTTCACTAACAATGCCTGCAGTTTTTATTCTTCCAAAACTGTATGTTTTTTTTTTTTTCTATTTCACTATCAGGAAACATTTCTGAACAATGCACCTGTACAAGCAGTGCAATTCAGAGGAAGATTGTGTTTTTGGCAAAAGATGGAAACATTACTGCATCATAGCAGCTAATCATATTGGTCAGACAGAACTTCCCTTTAGAAAACCTATGGTATAATTTCTGTATAACTGCATTCCAGTCAAGATGATCGTGCAATACTTTTTTCAACTACTGATTCCATTATTTTTCCTAGAACAAAAGACAAGCTCTATGATTACTCACTCACCATTTAAACCCTCTTTGTGAACAACAGAGACATTTGTACATATCCAATCTGACAAGTATTTCCTCTGAATCCAAAAGATGCTCTGATAATTATGGCCAAAGGTTTGCTCACCTCTTCTGCTACTTTTTTTTAAACATAAATGGATAGGTTCCATCAGCCTCAGGTACCTTAAAAAAAAAAAAAAGGTAAAGTGCAGCCATTATCAACCCACTGCAGGATGGAAGCCTCCTCAACAATTCATGCTAAGGGAAATGGACCATAATCTGCCACGCTGGTCCAGTGCGGGTTGGCAGATCGACCGTATTCAGCAATCAGGAGCTTGAACCCCAGTCTACTCATGGAGCGTGTGCTACTGCACTCCTTCTCCTGACCACTCGGTTACGGATACTTTTAACTCCATAATTCTTTCTCAAATTTCATCTCAGTTATAACAAAATCAGCTAGCTCCCAGTTATAAACTGTATACTTCTGGTATTCCCATCCCTAAAAACTTCTTCACACATGAATGTAGATACAAAAATTTACTGTTTTTTTCAGCTTGTTTTGTTTGTTTGTTTGTTTGTTATTTGGTTTTTAGGAGCATTAGTAACTAAGGCCATATTGCTCCGGGATATGCGGTGGTCATTCCCTGACCTTTCTGCATCCTCCGTATTTGGTGGTGACAGCTCGAACCCCGGTCTAATCAAGAAGCATGTGCTACGCTCTGCTGCTCCTTTCCATATGGCTACAGAGGCGCCTTGTGTGTGTGTGTGTGTGTGTGTGTGTGTGTGTGTGTGTGTGTGTGTGTGTGTGTGTGTGTGTGTGTGTGTGTGTGTGTGTGTGTGTGTGTGTGTTCAGCACACTGAATAGGATCATCAATAGTTAGGCCATTCATATCTACTGGACCAATATGAATCATCCCTCTCCTTCTAGTGTTAACATAAGGAAAGAATTCTTTGCTACTTTTGTTTGCATTCTTGGCCAAATACTTTTTATAATCTTCCTTAACTTGCCTAACCCTCTTGGTAACTTGACTGCAGACTAGTTTACAGTATACTTACTGTAGATTTCTGTGTTCCCTGATAATTTCCCAATATATGTACAACCATTTATATTCATCCCATGCATTATTATTTTTTTTTTCTCTTGGCACTAGTCTCATCAGTTCACCCGACACCCATTTAGGTCTAAACCTTGAATAGTATCTCCCAGTTGGTATAAAAAGTTTAGCTTCTATGTTTACTTTCTTGAATGCTTCTCATTTAGAATTTTTAGCTGGTACCATCAGTTAGTCCCACTGAAAAAAAAATTGTAAAATCTGTCTAAGAATCATTGTAGCAATCTCTATAAAAGCAATATCCTTTCCCTTTACCCTAACTCCATTGGAGAAGAGATAATCACCAATTTTTGATCTAAAGTGACGAGAACCATTGAAGAGTTGTTAGTAAGGAAAAAATTGAGCATTGGGTTTGTGTTAGGATTGTCAGGAAACAAACTAGCTATGTATGATTGTTTAATAATGACATCTTGACCAACTCAATCCATGTAACTAGAAAATTGAAGCCAGCTGGATTTGTGTACATTAAAATCACAAAATTACATCATTGTTAGGATGGTTAAAGTAGAGGTTCAAAGAAAGTCACTAAGTATCAAGTGATTACTGGAGTTCAGAGAATGATAGATGTAACAGCTGAATTTGACAAAATGAGGCAGAGAGAATTTAACTAGGTGCTCCATTTGATATACCCACTGATTGCTATGCTAAGCTTTGCTTCAATTGTCTATGTTAATTAATTTGAGGTCTGCCGTTAAATTTTGAGTGATTCCTATTCTAACATATCCTTGTTTTTTTGGACCTGAAGTTTTGTAATATAGCCTGTGCTGGAAAGTTGTAATGTGATAAAAGGTATCCAAGTGATTTTGATTAAAGGTAATTTTAAGTTTTAATGTTAAAAGTGGACAGCACTTGGCACTTTCTCTGAAGTATTACCCAATATAGGTACAACCATTTTCATTAAAATATTTGTCCCAGGACAAGTTTGGATAAAACTGTGTTTATATACAAGCTGTTTAGCAACAAAATTTTAGATGTAGGTTATTTATCCCATGTTTTATGTGGCTTCATTTAGTAAATTAAGAGTTCCCTCATTATTCTTAGCAAAATTCCATACTAATTTTGGTAAAAGTTAGCAATCTAATTCTACTGAACAAACTAAATCTATTTGTGGATATATTTCTCAAATTAACCAATATTAAAATAAATAATTTTGACTTCACCTCATTGTAATTGGCAACTTTATTTAACTCATCGGCATTTTCTCACAAGATCTTCTGAAATCTTTACATGTGATCTTGAAACTGTGCACTCAGTTTAACTGTAAAACAAATAATTTTAATTATGCTTTGCTGCAAATAAGCATTCTGCATTTTCTTATAGTATTTTTATTTGTAAATATTAATCTTATGGAAATATACAGGAGTGTACGCCATGATATGTATAAGTTATGTTAAAATAAAAAAAAAGAAAAATGTGTATCTGGAAAGGAGAACCTCATCTTCTCTACCTGTATAATGATGTTTGTTCTAAAAAAACCCATGAGGTCTGAACTTTTCCAGTGAAGAAGAGATAGAGCCTTGTGAACCTTGATAATTATTCAGGAACAGTATCAAGTATAGTTAGGGAAGGATGCTACATAGTTGTTTTCCATTAAGGTTATTATTATATTAAAACCACTCTCTTAAACCAGGTGAAAATTAATACTATAGTTTATTGGGCTGTTTGCCTACATTACTATATATTAATATGACGTTTTGGATATCATACCGATACCCATCAGCTTTGTCTGATGATGGGTATTGGTAAGATATCCGAAACATAATATTAATGTATAGTAATGTAGACGAACAGCCTAATAAACTATTGTATTAATTTTCATGTGGTATAAGAGTGGTTTTAATATACAGGCATTTCCCACTTTATGGGTTTTTCTTTATGAGTTCCCGGGTTTAAGAGTTTTTTTTCCAAGCATCAACAAAATCGAAAATATGAACATTAATTGCAAAAAAATGAATGTTAAACATTCATAAATACCACATTTCAAACCATGTGCGTAGCTATACAATACAGTGTACCCCGTTTTACGATATTAATCAGTTACCATTGTATGGTGAAAATATTGCAATGTGAACCCAATAACACATTGTTTTTTGGTAATTCATTCCACGACCTTGGAAGTTGAAATTTTTGCTATATAACTAAGCTTTTTATCTCTCTGAAAGGTTGTTTTTATAGTGTAAATTGTATTAGTTACCAATTCAAATCATGAAAATGCACTACACTTTCATAGTTATCACATGTTCCGTTATAAGAACCAATTTTGAACGGCTTTGTGATATTTTTCTAAAGCACATTTCTCATTTCTGGAGGTCACAACCATAAAACAATAAAAACAATTTGCACTTTCCGGTTTATTGGGACTTTCTGTTAGTGCAAGCAATTAAAATGGGTAGTAAACTTGATGTTATTGCATTTGTGAAAATACCGATAGCTGGAATTGTGTGGTTTTTTTATGTTGGTGAAACGTGTTTCCCCTTCACTGAAATCTTCAATTGTAAAAAAAACATAAATAAATTTTCAGAATCTTCTCTTCAATTTTTTTTTTTTTTTTTAAGCTTCGTAAACTTGTTACTCCATGCAAAGTGTGTTAGTTGCAATCTGTGCATTTCTTTAAAAATGCTTATGCATGCTATTGAAATTTATAAAGAAAAGAGATTATCTTTTGGTACTTGAGGTTGTCACAGACATTCTCTCAGATATGGCAGACAAGCGGCACTTGCTACCTGGGAGTCTAAAACACTGATGGAACTGATATTCAGGTGACACTCAAGTCAAATGGACCCAATTTCGGGGAAGTTCAGACGGTCTGTAGCAACCAAATCCTCTGCTTGCACCTTCACGATGGCGGGGGGGGACTGTTAGTAATCCTGGGTATAACCTCCATGCACAAGTACATGGTGGGTGACCACTCAGGTGTGAACCAATGTAAGCAGGGGTTGAGGTGTGGCGCCCACACCACATGGAGAAATGCCGCCCCTCTATGTTACCAGGCAGTACTAGGTGGTAGATGACTCATCAACCAGTGCAATACAACCGCTTTGCTTATTACAGGCTTGAAGTGGTGGAACCCATGTTTAGTCTCTAGAGCTAAGTTCCGGTCAACCCTTCCCTATCTCTTCCATCATGCAGTGTGATTGATGACTTTTAAGGTTATGATGAACATCGTGACAAGATCCAATATTCCTTACATTTCAAGGGTACAGCTCTAAAACGGTGTTCACAGGCTGGCCGCTAGTTAGTACACTAGATCGAACCTATTGGTAACTCTCTAGGAGGCTTCCGGATCAGCAAGTGTATAATCTTGCTACCTCTACTCTGCCAGATAGTGACTGGAGGGAGTCCGAGTAGTGTGTATGCGAGGAGCATTGTCGAGGCCACGTTATGTCAAGGATCTGGGTATATTCTTACCATGTGTACGCCATATCCAAAAATTTCATTACTTCATACAGCATGTCCCACCCACTTTTTCGTACTATTGAATACACCATGAATTGTCAAATTAATAGAGCAATCTTATCTGCGAAAAGATCTAAACCTCCCAAGCACTTCCTAATTCATTTCACAAATATACGTGGTCTCAATTCTAATCTCAACAATTTCCACTTGCAGTCTGCCAAACCCCCATGTACTTTTTCTGACAGAATCTCAGTTATCAGTTGATTCATCTACTGCTCATATCAGTTGCCCAAATTATTTGCTGTATGATTCCTTTCGCCTCAAAGGTGGTATTTGTGCATATGTCCATTCCGATATTCCCTGTCAGAGACTTGGCAATTTGGAATCTACTCTCTTTGATCTTCTCTGGCTTAAAATATCTCTACCTCATTGTGTAAAATTCATCTGTTCTCTCTACCGTTCTCCCAACTCCACTAATCACTTGGAGATCTTTGACTTCCTCTCTCTGCAACTTGACTTCCTCCAGTCCAATTTTCCTTGGTGATTTTAATGTTCACAACTCCAGCTGGCTTCTGTTTTCTAGTCACACTGAACCAGCTGGTCGAGATACTGAGGCTTTTGCAATTACTAATGACCTTGCACAGATTATTCATTTACCTATATTTACCTATGTTGGGATATCAGAGACGTGGTGTCACACAGATATAAGGAATGCAGAACTGGAATTTGGGGAGTACAACGTCTACAGAAAGGATAGACAGGATAAGAAGGGAGGAGAGGGTTATGCTATTAGTTAAAAAACACATAAAATCCAAGGAAGTGAAGCCAGTCGACATTGCTGGACAGTGCAGTGTCGAGTCAGTTTGGTGTGACATAAGCATTGGGAGATCAAAATTGAGAGTAGGAGTGTGCTATAGGCCTAATGACTCTGATGAGTATAATAAGAAACTGTACAGGGAAATAGAGTGGGCCAATAAATCAGAGAGTCTTATAATGGGGAATTTTAATTTCCCAGATATTGACTGGAATTTGTGGTTTGGTCACGCACACACTAGCAAGGCTTTTGTGGATTTATTGGATGATTGTTTTCTACATCAGCATGAACGGGAGGCAACTACAGGGAGTAATACTCTTGATTTGATTATCAGTAGTGATTCTTCATGCATTACGAATCTGCAGATAAAGGAACCACTAGGTTGCAGTGGTCACAGTGTGCTGAAGTGGGACTTACTCAAAGAGTTAACTACTATCAGGAGTAAAGGGAAGGTTTATTGCTTTCGTAAAGGCGACTATGATGGTCTGAGACAGTATTTAAATTCTACACAGTGGGACCAACTGAAGATGTTACGAACAGCAAATTCAAAATGGAAGCATTTAAAGAACTTATCTTGGAAGCTACTAGGCCTTACATACCAACTAAGAAATATTGTTCAAGGTTTAGGCCTAAATGGATGTCAGATGAACTAATGATATATATGACAGAGAAGAAAAATGCATGGGATACATACAAATTAACACGTGACACAGAAGCCTATGATAGATACAAGCTGATCTCTAACCAAGTTACAGAGGAGGTTAGGCAGGAAAAGGCAGATTACGAAAAACCTTTGGCACGGGATGCAAAGAAAAACAGCAAAGAGTTCTTTACTTATGTAAACTCTAGAAGGAAGGGGATGAATCAGATTGGTCCACTTGATATCGATGGGTCAACTGTTGATGTTCCTGCTCAGGTAGCTAACAAACTAAATGAATATTTTTCATCGATATTCACACGAGGAGTTATTCAGGAGGGGAATGCCAGAGGTGTATTCAACTCTGGCAGTAAGCTAGAGAATCTTGTAATAACTGAGAGCAAAGTGGAGGAGAAATTGTTGAAGATAAATACAAGAAAGGCACCTGGGGTGAATGGAATCTATCCAGTTATATTAAAGGAGGCAGCAAAGGAAGTAAGCAAACCCTTAGCCATAATTATGAGAGCTTCCTTGGATTCAGGGGAAGTACCCATGGACTGGAGATGTGCAAATGTTACCCCAATTCACAAAGTAGTAACAAAGGCCGACACAAGTAATTATAGACCTGTGAGTTTAACTTCTGTTCCAGGAAAATTAATGGAGGGACTGGTTAAAGAAGCAAAGCAGGATCATCTAGACAAGACTTCATTTTCAGCTCGGACACAGCATGGTTTTGTTAAGTGGAAGTCTTGCCTGACCAATTTGATTGGATACTATGATGCAGTCACAAAAGAAATGGATGCAGGGAATAACTTTGATATTATATACTTGGATCTAGAAAGGCTTTTGATACTGTTGCACATGGAAGACTGCTGCACAAATTGGAGCAAATTGCTGCTATGGATAAAGGGGTGGTTAAGGGGGAGAAGACAGACAGTGGTAATCAATGGACACTGCTCATCGTGGACTAATGTTATTAGTGGAGTCCCTCAGGGTTCAGTGTTGGGTCCATTTTTGTTTTCTGTATTTATAAATGATATTGATGATTGTATATCAAGCTTAACGTCCAAGTTTGCAGATGATACAAAGGTTGGCAGCGTTGTCAAGGACATTACTGACACTATGCTGCTGCAATAGGATCTGGAAAGATTGAGCAGATGGGCTGAGAGGGTAGCAAATGAAGTTTAACATTGACAAATGTAAAGTACTACATATGGGAAACAGCAAAACCAGAGCAATGTATCAACTCTGTGGTACTACACTGACAATGGTGGAGAATGAAAAGGACCTGGGGGTAACTGTGCAGGCAGATATGAAGTTCTGAGCAGTGTAGATGGGTGGCAAGAGTAGCTCATGGTGTCTTGTCAATGATATACAGGAATTTTTCTAGCAGGGATAAGGAGGTGATTATTCCCTTGTATAAGGCAATGGTCAGGCCCCACCTTGAGTACTGTATACAG
Source organism: Mastigoproctus giganteus (assembly GCF_048544385.1). Lineage (NCBI taxonomy): Eukaryota > Metazoa > Arthropoda > Arachnida > Uropygi > Thelyphonidae > Mastigoproctus > Mastigoproctus giganteus. The sequence goes on along the minus strand of NC_143580.1, from coordinate 123,171,405 downwards.
GTCTGGAGATCTCATTTCAAGAAGGATGTAGAGCTGCTGGAACGAGTACAGAGAAGGGCAACAAGATTAGTGAATGGAACAAAGGGGTACTCTTAGGAAGAAAGGCTTAAGTTTTGCAAATTACAGTGTCTGGAGACTAGGCAACAGCGAGGTGATCTGATAGAGGTGTATAAAGACTTGAATGGTTTGAGCATGCTCAATGCTGATGGGATTCTTCCTCTTGCTCAGAATAATCACCTGAGAGGAGATAAATTCAAATTTAGGAAAGACAGATGTAGGATAAACGGTGCGGAAATTTGCCTTTAGCCAGCGGGTAGTTGGTTGGTGGAACAGATTTCCATCCCTTGTTGTGGAAGTTGATAGCCTAAATAAATTTAAGGCTCAGCTGGACAGGTATTTCGAATGAACAGAGGGGTGAAGTGGAAATGGTTTTTCTTTTTTTTTTTTTTTGCTGATGCTGCATAAGCTTTCTTTCTTGCATCAAATGCCTCTACTAATGCTAATGCTATAAGAATACTGGACAATCCTAACCATACAGCCAACACACTTGATCGTTTTCTTACAAACAACCGTTCTAAGTACACGGTCGAAGTGAGAGGTCCTTTAGGCACCTCAGATCACAACTTCATGATTGTCTCTTCTCCAAGGGAGCCTTTATCTCATGGCTATTCCCAACCTCGTATTGTTTGGCATTACAAGAAAGGAAAAGTGGGATGACCTGCGAGATTTCTTTTCCTTGGTTGGATTACTGTTTCAAAACTTCTGATGTCAACATTTGCTCAGATCGTGTCAGTGAAATTATTCTTGCAGGAATGGAATCCTTTATCCCACACTCCACTTTAAAATCTCATCCTTTATCTAAACCTTGGTTTTGTAATAAATGTGCTAAGGCTGTTCAAGAGAAGAATGTTGCATATCGTAATTGGCTTGTTTCTAATTCTTCAGTTTCATTTTCTGCCTACACCAAAGCTCGCAACAATTGTAAAGCAGTTATTAAACAGTCCAAACTACAGTTTGAACAGGCTAAGAGCAGAAAACTTGCTTCTTGCCCTCATGGTAGCTGAGCATTCTGGTACCTTGCCAAAGCTATTGACCGCAACTTTTACCCATCTCTGCTCCCACCGCTGTCCAAACGAGATGGTTCTGTCGTCACTTCAGCCAAGGACAAAGCTGACCTGCTAGCATCCCATTTTTCTTCCAACTCATATATTAATGATCTTGGTAAAACACCTCCCACCATTCCCAACACACTCCATTCAATGCCTCCTGTGGTCTTCCATCAAAAGGATGTCAGAAGGATTTTTACAAATCTTGATGCTAAGAAAGCTTCAGGTACCGATGGTATTTCTCCACTTGTTCTCAAAACCTGTGCTCCTGAACTTACTCCTATTCTTTGCTGCTTTTTTGACTTTCCTATTCCAAAGGTTCCTTCTGCTTGGAAATTTGCTCATATCGAGACAGTTCCTAAAAAGGGTGACAAATCCCTCCCATCCAATTATTGTCCCATTGCAATTACTTCTACTCTTTCTAAAGTAATGGAGAAATCAATTAACCACAAACTCCTGAACTACCTTGAAACCTTATGTCTGATCAATGATCACCAGTATGAATTCCATCAGTGTCGATCCACTGGTGATGTTCTGCCTTATGTTACCCATTTATGGACTAATTCAATGGAAAGGTTTAGTTAAACACAAGTAGTTGCTCTTGACATCTCAAAGGCTTTCGATCGTGTTTGGCATAAAGGTCTTCTAAACAAGTTTCCATCTTATGGTTTGCCAACTGTTTTTAGTAACTGGTTATCCAGTTTTCTCTCTGATCGCTCACTGAGGGTGATGGTAGATGGCTCTCTGTCTTCTAACTTTTCCACTAATGCCGGTAGGCACCTTTGTAGCCAGGTGGGAAAGGGCAGCAGTGCATAGCACACACTTCTTGATTAGACCGGGGTTCGAGCCCATCACCACCAAATACGGATAATGCGGAAAGGTCAGGGAATGACCACCGCATATCCCAGAGCAATATGGCCTTAGTTGCTAATGCTCCTAAAAACCAAATAACAAACAACAAACAAACAAACAAACTAATGCCGGTGTCCCCCTAGGTTCAGTTCTTTCCCCCACTCTTTTCCTCTTATATATTAATGACCTTCTTCCATTGACTGGAAATCCTATCCATAATTTTGGCGATGATAGCACAATGCATTCCACTTTCCATTTTGAGAAACCTTGCCCTGTTCAATCAACTTCTCAAAAATCTGCTACCAATTCCTTAAATGCCGATCTTCAGGTAATTCTCCAGTGGGGCAAAGACAACTTAGTTGATTTCAATCCTTCTAAAACTCGGTCTTCTCTTATATCTTGCAAAAAGGATTTTTCTGCTGCTATGCATATCTTTGGTGACACTCCGATTTCTAGCCAAAATGATATATCTCTTTTGGGATTACTTTGACTTCTAATCTCTCTTGGCACAAGCACATTACAAATATTGCTTCCTCCGCATCTAAAAAACTTGGTTTTCTCTTTCGCTCTCGGCGTTACTTTTCTTCCAAACAGCTGCTCACTCTGTATAAATCACAATTCTGAAATTAATTCAGAAGAGGGCAGTTAGGTTAATTAATTAACCTAACTGCCCTCTTCTGAATTAATCAAGGCCTTATACACCTCAATCAGATCACCGCGCAGGTGTCTAGTCTCCAGCCACTGCAATTTGCAGAACTTAAGCCTCTCTTGGTAAGAGGATCCCTTCATTCCCCTCACCAATCTTGTTGCCCTTCTCTGTACACGCTCAAGTAAATCTACATCCTTCCTAAAATGAGGCCTCCAGACCTGTACGCAGTACTCATGGCGTGGCCTGACCATTGCCTTATACAGAGGGACAATCACCTCCTTCTCCATGCTAGCAAAATTCCTATATATCATTGACAAAACCCCATGACCTGCCCTGGCAGCCTGTCTGCATTGCTCAGAAAACTTCATATCTGAATAGGTAGTGGAAGGTAGTGGAAGTACCATGGCTCAAAGGAGGGGGGAGAACTGTGAGAGCAGTTGTCCTCTGAATCACAGCCTTATGAAACGCACTGCTTGTTTGATATTAGCTTAAACCCCTGGCTTGTAGCCATGAAGGGAATTGTATACAGCAATGTGCCTGCTGTATACAATAAAGAGTTGTTCTTTTTCTTCTTCTTCAGCAGAGGCATATGATACAAGAAAGTAAGCTTTCTTGTATCATATGTATTTGGCTGACAAGCAAGCTTTCTTGTATCAGCCAAAAAAAAACAAAAACAAAGCACCATTTCACCTTGAACTTATTTGAGTTGTTGACCTCAACTATAACAGATTTAAATTTGTTCCAACAATCCACCACCCTCTGGCTAAAGGCAAATTTCTGCACATCAGTTCTAAAACTGTCTTTACTCGATTTGAATTTATGTCCCCTCAGGTGAGTAATCTCAGCAAGAGGAAGAATTCCATCAATATTGAGCTTGTTCAAACCATTCAAGGCCTTATACACCACAATCAGATAGCTTCACAAGTGTCTAGTGTCCAGACACTGTAATATGCAGAATTTAAGCCTTTCTTGGTAACAGCAACCCTTTGTTCCAGTCATCAATCTCATTGCCCTTCTCTGTAATCATTCCAGCAGCTCTATATCCTTCCTAAATTAAGGCCTCCAGACCTGTATGCAGTACTCAAGGTGTGGCCTGACCACTGACTTATACAAGGGGATAATCACCTCCTTATCCCTGCTAGCAAAATTCCTGTATATATCAATGACAAGACACCATTGAGCTACTCTTGCAGTCTGTCTACACTGCTCCAAAAACTTCATATCTGACTGCACAATTACTCCCAGGTTTCTTTCATTCTCCACTGCCCTGAATGTAGTACCATATAATTAGTACATTACTTTGGGGTTATTGCTATCCATATCGGTACTTTACATTTGTCAATGTTAAACTCCAGTTTCCACCTCTCAGCCCATCTGCTCAACTTTTCTACATCCTGTTGCAGTAGTGTACTGTCATTACTGTCAATAACAACCCTGCCAACCTTCATATCATCTGCACACCTGGATATTAACCCTGATATACCTTTGCCAATATCATTGATAAATATAGAAAACAACAATGGGCCCAACACCGAACCCTGGGAGACTCCACTATTAACATCAGTCCATGAAGAGCAGTGTCCATTGATTACCACTCTGTCTTCTTCTTCTACTCAACCATCCCCAATATCCATAGCAGAAACTTGCCATTAATGCCACACTGCTCCAATTTGCACAACAACCTTTTATGTGCAACAGTATCAAAAGCTTTCACAAAATAGGAGTATATGATATCAAAATAATTTTTTGCATCCAATTCTTTTGTGATGACATTGTAATATCCAATCAAATTAGTCACACAAGATTTCTCCTCAACAAACCCATGCTATCTGAAGTATAACTGCAGCCCTGTCTAGATGATCCTACATTACTCCTTTAACCAGTGTGACTCCATTAATTTCCCTGGAACAGAAGTTAAAATAACAGGTCTGAAATTACTCATGTCACCCTTTGTCCCCCCCCCTTGTGAATTGGGGATACATTTGCACATCTCTAATCCACAGGCACCTCCCCTGTATCCAAGGATACTCATAATTATGGCTAAGGGTTTGGTTACTTACTTCTCTGCCTCCCTTAATATAATTGGATAGATCCCAACACTCCAGGTGCCTTTCTTATGTTTAACTTCAACAATTTCTTTTCCAATTTCCTCTCAGTTATTATAAAATCATTTATCTCCCTGTTAGAATTTGATAAATTTCTGTTCTCCACTTCTCTAAAGAATTCCTCACATGTGAATGTAGATGCAAAATATAGTGGACCCACACTTTATTATCATTGGTTCACTGTACGATCAAATCACTTTACGATGGACTATCTGTTCACTATACAACATGTGGGTTTTTTTTTTTTTTTTGTGTTAGTTGTTGGCGCATTGGCTTCTATGGCCAAAGTTCACCTCCCAAGGTTTTTGCATTTCCTCTGATCCAAGCCCGAGGCAGGATTCGAACCCGCAACCTTTGGGTTGCCAGGCAGGCACTTTACCCACCCGGCTAGCCCGGTCGGCACAACATGTGGTAAGCAACAGTCATTACGATCACATTTGTGAATTGAATTTTAATTCTGTTAAATGCCGATTCCAATAAGCAAAAAATAGGAGGAATATTAACCACAGGCTATAAAAGTAAAGATATAAAGCACAAATTTACCATTTATTACCTTGCCAATTAAAAAAATTAAATGATATGTGAAAATCGGAAGAATATTTTCCACAAATTAGCAAAATAAAAATAAATTTATGCTTACATAAATAGCTTAATTACTATAGTAATATGTACCTGTACTTGACATTTCTGTTCAATGACTTTTTTTTTGTTGTAAAATTTAAAACAGTATAAAAGATAAGCAATCAATAACAAAAAACATGGCACACATAAAATTGCAACTAACCCAATACACGCAAGTGAGGTACAGAGTAACAAGTTTATAAAAATTTAAAAATAGGAATGAAGAGAAAATTCTGAAAATTTATTTATGTTTTTTATATGTTTAAAGATTCCATGGAAGGGGAAACACATTTCACTATAATAACGTAAAAACCAAATGCAATAAGATCAAGTTTACAAAAGACAATCATTTATAAAAGATTGCACTAACAAAAAAAGCTGAATAAACCAGAAAATGCAAATTTATTTTATTGTTTTATGGTCCTGACCTCCAGAAATATCACAAAGGTGTTCAAAATTGATTCTTATAATTGAACAATTGATAACGATGAAAGTGTAGTGCATTTTAATGATTTGAATTGGTTTCCTGAAATTTGATTCTATAAAGCGGCTGATTCTACTAATCAGTGACCATGTTAAACAGGGTCTACATATTTCACTTTACAATGGGTTTGGCTTAAGATTTTCTCTGATCAGACCATGTGGTCCTTGTAAACGTGTTGACAGTGATTTGTTTTGCATCGTTTAGTTGAAGTGATTTTTTTGTGTTGTGCTTTAATCAATTTTTTAATCAATATGTACAATTTTCATTACAAAAAATCACCTATCAGAGAGAGAAAAATAACTTAATTATATAGCTTATATAGCTAGAAAATTTCAACTTCTAAGGTCTTGGAATGAATTACCAAAAAAAGCAATGTGCTATTGGGTTCACATTACGATATTTTCATGATACGATGGTGTTGTTGGAACAGATTAATATCATACAGCGGGAGTCCACTGTACTCATTCAGTTTGTCAGCTATCTGAGAAGGATCATCAACAGTCAAACCATCGATATCAAGTGGACCAATGTGATTCATCCCCTTCCTTCTAGTTTATTTAAGTAAAGAAGTCTTTGCTGTTTTTCTTTGCATTATTTGCCAAAGATTTCTTGTAATCTGTTATCACTTGCCTAACCTCCTTTGTGACTTGATTGCAGACTAGTTTATACCAATGAGTCATTATGCAAATCGAAGCAACTGTGGGTGAACTACAGCACATGTACGGGTCAGGACATGGTATAAAAAACACCTGATACTAAGCTCCGTTAATCAGTGTTACTCTTGTTCTTCAGATGGGAAAGGCCAATTTGTAATGGCCAGATGACTGGGTCAGAGCATATCCAAAATGGCACAGCTGGTGGGATGCTCACAGTCAGCCGTGATTAGTACCTGCCGAAAGTGATCCGAAGAGGGGAAACCCACGAACTGCCAGCGAGGTGTTGGACAACCACAGCTCATCGATGCTCGAGGTGAGCAAAGGCTCTCCAGATGGTACGTGGCAACAGAAGGGCAAATGTGGCGCAACTCGCTGGTCATTGGAATGCTGGTGATGGGAGTAATGTGTCACAACACACAGTACACCAAACCCTGTTGAAAATGTTAGCATGGCTACTCCGAGTGCCCATGCTAACCACGGTTCACTGGCGACAGCGCCTACAATGGGATGTTATTTGGTTTTTAGGAGCATTAGCAACTAAGGCTCGGGGATATGCAGTGGTCATTCCCTGACCTTTCCGCATCCTCCGTATTTGGTGGTCACGGGCTTGAACCCCAGTCTAATCAAAAAGCGTGTACTACACACTGCTGCTCCTGCCTGCCTGGCTACAGAGGCGCCACCTACAATGGGAACGCAAGCATTGAAACTGGACCTTGAGTGATTGGAAGGTCGTCTGGTCCAATCAATCACGTTTCCTGTTGCACCATGTGGACGGCTGGATACGTGTGCATCATTTACCAAGTGATGGCACCTGGATGCACAGTGGGACAAAAACAAGCCACTGGTGGTGGTGTCATGCTTTGATCGATGTTCTACTGGAATACCATGGGCCCAGTCATCCATGTGCTGGGCACTCTGATGTCTACTACCTATCTAAACATCATTGCTGACCAGGCACACCTTTTCATGGCAACGGCCTTCCCCTCTGGCGGTGCCGTCTTTCAGCAGGATAATGCACCATACCACACTGCCCAGATCGTTTGAGACTGGTTCATGGAACATGAGGAAGACTTCCAGGTATTGCCCTAGCCTCCAAATTCCCCAAACATCAATCCCATCGAGCATCTGTGGTTTGTGTTGGAACAGCAACTCCGATCTGCAGCGTCTCAACCACTGACCTTACAGGAGTTAAAGGATCTGCTGGTTGCGTGTTGGTACCAGATACCACAAAACACATTTAGAAACCATGTAGTGTCCATGTCTCGCCGGGTATGGGCTGTTTTGACTGCACACGAAGGACTAACATTATATTAGACAGGTGGTCATAATGTTTTGGCTCATTGGTGTATATCTACTATAGGCTTCTGTGTTGCCCAATAACTTATATGTATCCCATTCATTTTTCTTCTCTGCCACGTCTAAATTAGTTCTGACATCCATTTAGGCCTATACATTCAGGAGTTCCAGGTCCTGATGGTATTTCTCTACTTGTTCTCAAAACCTGTGCTCCTGAACTTACTCCTGTTCTGTGTTGCCTTTTTTCACTTTCTCATTCTAAAGGTGTTTTTCCTCTTGCTTGGAAATTTGCTCATATCCAGCAAATGCCTAAAAAGAGTGACAAATCCCTCCCATCCAATTATTGTTCCATTTCAATTACGTCTACTCTTTCTAAAGTAATGGAGAAAACAATTAAACAGCAACTCTTAAACTATCTAGAAATTCCATCTGATCGATGACTGCCACTATGGATTCCATCAGTGTTGATCCACTGGTGATGTTCTGACTTATGTTACCCATCACACTATTTTTTGTAAATGGGTTTCCAGTTTTCTCTCTGACTTTTCACTGCAGGTGATGGTAGATGGCTCTTTGTCTTCTCCTCCACTAATGCTGGTGTTCCCAAAGGTACCATTCTTTCTCACATTCTTTTCCTCTCTTATATTAATGACCTTCCACTGAATGGAAATCTTATTCATAGTTTTGCTGATGAATGCACATTGCATTGCACCTTCCTGTTTGAGAAACTGTGTTCTGCTCAAACAGCTTCAACTTTTCAATCCACCACTGACTCCTTAATTGCCCGATCTCCAGATAATTCTCCAGTGGGGCAAAGATAACTTAGTTGATTTCAATCCTTGTAAAACTCAGTCCTGTCATATATCTTGCAAAAAGGATTCTTCTGCTCTTATGCTTAACTTCAATGACACTTGGATTTCTAGACAAGGTCACATATCCCTATTGGAGATTACTCTGACTTCTAATCTCTTTTGGCATAAGCATATTACAAATATTACTTCCTCTGCATCTAAAAAACTGCGTTTTCTCTTTTGTTCTCAGCATTACTTTTCTTCCAAACAGCTGTTCACTCTGTACAAATTGCAAATCTGCCCTACTATGGAATACTGTTCCACATCTGGGGTGGTGCCCCCCCCCCAAAACCTCTCTCTGGCTTCTAGATTCCATTCAAAAGAGGGCAGTTAGGTTATTCAACTCATCTCTAACACGGTCCCTCCACTCTCTGTCTCATAGATGCTCTGTTTCTACTGCATGCCTTTTCTATAGATATTTCCACAGAACCAACTACTTTTCTCTTCCTCATTACTTCTGTTTTTGGGATCAACTTTCCCTCATATGTATTTTTTGAAAATTACAATCTACAAAAGTTCAAGTCCAATGTCAACAAATATCTTATTTCATCTTCTCAACCTCCAACCCATGTACAGTACTAAGTACTATAGGTTCTAATTCCTCTCATGTTTGGGGTATTCATAAAAAAATAATAATAAAAAATAAATAAAATAAATACCTTGAAGAGTATTTCTTAATTGGTATGAAACACCTTGTAGCTTCTATGATTAATTTGTTGAATGCTTCAAATTTAGTATTTGCTGATGGTAACATCATCAGTTGGTCCCATTGTGTAGAATTTAAAAAACTGTCTGACTGAGACCACTGTCATCTCCTTTATAAAAGCAAATATGCTTTCCTTTACCCTTGATGGTAGTTGCATCTTGAATTAAATCCCACATCAATATACTGTGATCACTGCCACCTAGTAGTTCTTTTATTGCAGATTCTTAATGCATGAATAATCACTGCTGATAGTATTCAGCTTGAGAGTATTACTCCTTTCTATTGTTCTCTAACATTGCTGTAGAAAACAGTCATCAAATAAATGTATAAAAGTATTGTTTATGTAAGAGGGACTAACCCACAAGTTCCAGTCAATATCTGGAAAGTTAAATCTCCCCCCCCCATTATAAGACATTGTGATTTACTGACCCAGTACGTAGACTCTCAAACAGTACAACCAGACACAAGGTGCTAGTGTAATAATGAGTCAGTCTGGTAATGAATATTAACAACTGTATACACACAAATAAAATAGGCCAGAAAATTAGAATGATTTATCATGGGGGACATGAACTTTCCAGATACCAACTGGACTTCATGGCTTGGCAATTCATTCCTTGATTTTTTGGATGGCTACTTTCTACACTAGAATGTTAGAGGCAACAAGTGAAACCAATATTCTTGGTCTGTTATCAGCTGTGATTCATCATGTATTTAGAATTTTCATGTAAAGGAACCTTTAGGTGGCAGTGATTGATCATAGCATATTGATGTGCATTATTCAAAGAAATAACTACTCTTCAAGTAGTTATTTCTTTGAATACCAGAATACCATATTTTTGCCATTTACCTGCAATGACATAAAAGATGATTTACAATGAAAGGTAAGTTGGTAAGTTTCATCCATTTGTTACAATCAAGGCAATGTGAATTTTTAAAATTGCCTTGTTTGTTACTCCATGAAGGTTATATATGTGCTGATCAAAGGCAAATATTGTTGGGATATCTGAGACATGGTGCGGAATTGGAATTTGGGGAGTACAATGTGTACAGAAAGGACAGACCGGATAGGAAGGAAGGAGGAGTTATGCTGTTAGTTAAGAAAAATAAAATCTGAAGAAGTGCATCCATTTGACACAGGTGGACAGTCAGTGTTGAGTCTGTTTGGTGTGACACAAACACTGGGAAAGGGAAAATGAGAGTATGTTATAGGCCTAATGACACTGATGAGTACAATGAACAGTTGTGCAGTGAAATAGAATGGGCCAGTATGTCTTGTAATAGGGGATTTTAACTTTCCAGATATTGACTGGAACTTGTGGATTGGTCACTCGCAGACTAGCAAGACTTTTGTGGATTTATTGGAGGTTTGTTTTCTACAGCAACATGTTTAAGGGGCAACCAGAGGGAGTAATACCCTTGATCTGATTATCAGCAGTGATGATGCATGCATTAGGTTGGTTGGTTGGTTATTGGAAGTTTAAGAGCGCATCAGCATCTAAGGCTATCGTGCGCCAACATGCATTAGGAATTTGCAGATAAAGGAACCATTAGGTGCAGTGATCACAGCGTACTGATGTGGGATTTCCTTAAAGATGTAACTACAATTAAGGATAAAGGGAATGGTTTTTGTTTTTGTAAAAGTGACTACAGAGGTCACAGATAGTTTTTAAATTCTATAGAGTGGGATCAACTGATGATGTTACCAACGATGAATTCTAATTTAATTTTATTAAATGCCTACAGAAAAATTGGAACAAGTGTAATGAAGTACATGATGTTATACTGAAAAATAAAATTATAGCCAGTATTTTATGTGAGGGAATACATTGAATCGATTTCTTCATATAAAATATTAGATTCCAAGCACTGGTCTTTCCACAATAACTAATATCTTTTTTTTTTTTGTTTTTTTTTGCTTAAATCAGAGTTGCAAAACATTCTGAATTCCTTTCAAAATTAAAGTTTATAATTTTCTATCTTAGCAGAATTTCAAAAAGTAAAAGAATTTTTTTTAATATGTAGTGAAATCATCTGACTTTTTTGATGAAAGAATTATGCAAAGTATTAAATACAGCTTGCTAGCTATGACTTCATTGACCCATGTGGATATAAGCTGCATCTCTGGTTCTATTACCTTTTACAGCAAAGTAAGTAAATAGAATATTAAAATATCATAGTTCTCACTGTTCCACAAAACAGTTTAAAAAGAAAGACAATTATTAAAAATGATTTTTATAAATTAAGAGTCAACTTTGAGGATATGGATATAGTTTCTCCAGTATATGTCATATTTAAAAATTATTACTTTGCAGTAATATAAAAAAAAATCTATATTCTACTTAAGTAGAACAATGTATTTTATATTTCAGTGATTACATGAGATTTGAAGATTTTATTTCTATAATACTCATTGAAACATAGGGAACAAAGATAGCTCACAACCCTTAGAGCAGGGGTGTGCTGGAGGGAAGGGAACTTACACAAGCTCATTGTTTGATAAATTTAACACCCTATTTTAATTAGGAATGACTCTTAGCTGAAATTCTTCAAGCAAGCCCCTTCGTAACAAATTGGCAGCACACCCCTACCATAAATGCTCCCCCCCCCAACTCAGGCAAAACCGGAAAAACTTTATTGGCAACAAAAGATTATGTGGCATCAAAAATGGATAGTGTGTTCCAAATTTTGACCAACAGTCCAAGTTTACATCTTGCATATAGAAATAAACAATAACATAATAGGTTTACTATATAAACTGTAAAAAACTAGAAATCCCTGCATTCTTGCAGTTTTATCATTCATTGATCTGCTAATTTACAATTACAATTTTTAGACCCTATTTCACAGACAGCTGCTTTGATAATAATTTGCCATCATAGGTCAGGCATGCAATCATTATTCAGATCTAACTTCTCTTGATAATTACTGGCTATGTCTATGTACAGAAAACGCTGCTTTAACAAGTGCTTCATTGGCCAAAGCACTTATTAACCATTCACTTTTCAAAGGGATTTATTACCCGGCACGCCTAAATTAATCACAATGACACAATCTTGTTTGCTGTTATGGCATTAAATTTAACACTGCAAGCCCAAAAAGGAAATTTAAGAGTGTCACTGGTAGCAGAACATGTAATTTGCCAAAACAAGCTAAACATTACTCATGCCTAAGTTATCTTTCGTTTCATGTATAAAATCATATCTGCAGACAGCTGCATGACCATCCTGCCAGAAGTAAACACAGATGAGCAGTTGGAAAATTATAACATGAGTGCAAGTGACCAACAAAACAGCTTTTAAATTTCTTTACATATAAAGATACATTTTCATTTTTATAAAACTTCAAACTATAATAAGGAAACTCACTCCGCAGAGCCTGCCCCTATCAAAGACTCACTAAGAAAAGGGTTAATGACATCAAACCCACCAATGCCAGCCCAAAACATTGAAAAATGCACGCATTAAAAATTATTGTATAATTTCTTGATGAATCCTCTGGGTGCACTGAATGGAGAAGTGACCTTTGGTGGATTTTAAATAGAGCTTTCTCAAGTTTTTAGTAGAGTAACTGCATAAAACACCTTATTTTGAAGAACACTGTGGGATACGATTCCAGCCAATATGTTAAAATTTGCATGAATGGTTTTATAATACAACAAGAACTAAAAACGCAGGGATAAAAATGACTCTCACAGAATGTTTATTAACAATGGGTTTAACAACAGCAGGTAAAGGAGGATACTGAAGGTCGCAAAAAATCTGTAAAATAGAAGTTTATAGTTGCTACAATTAATATGCGAGTTGGGCACATTTTTCTTAAATAAATCTGATGGTATTCTTTATTTTACTGGTCAACGTCAACATAAAGGTTATTCAACTGTACTGCAGAGCCTGATGACTGTAAATCAAATTTTACCAATCTATTCAGATCTGATGTTAACTTAAGTGAATTTTGAAGATGGGAGGATGGAACCCTAATTCCAACAAAATGCAGTAGGTAAGATTAAATTTCCATAAATTTAATCTTACCTACTGCAAAATAGTGTGTGTGGGGGGGGGAGGAAATTCCTTGAGAAATTGTGGTCTGTGCAAGGGATAGGAAATGAGCATGTTTCCAAGCCCTCTTAAGGATCTAGGTTACTAGAGTGAAGATAAATTTCATATTAGAGGCTGGCAATATACATGATTCCAGAAAATATATAAGAATATTTAAATATTAACCTTGAATACAGCGCAACCTTGATGTAAGGTAGGTGTCAGACAACAACTTTAATATCTGCATTATAAGCAAAACACATTATAGCCAAAAAAATTTTACCATTTTTTTTAAACATAAATACACCTTACTTAGTAAATAATTTTTTTTTAATAGGTTTAATGGCACATAAGCTGCTGGGGCTCTAGTGCACCTATTCACAGGGAAATGCTAAAAAACAAAATTCAGTTTTAACGACTTCATTGATATTTGCTTCGTTTCCAACAATGTTTTAATGCCATCGGTTCTCGCAGATTTGTCAGCAAAAACAGAAGGGATGTGCTGCCCTGTTGATACTGTGGGCAGTCAATCATGATATATTTCACTGATAAATGTTCTGAACAGTGTGGACACTGAGGAGAATCCTCTCCTGTGAATAGATGGCAGTGAGTCAGATATGTATGTCCCATTTGTGCCTGTGCAAGTACCACTTCTCTTCTCACTGTTTTGGTGATAGAGTGACAAAGCTTTGGGTCCTGTATTTACTGGTAGAGTTTACTACTGGTTTGGGTGTGCCATAGCTCCTTCCCACTGCATGAGACTTGCTGTTTGTATGATGTGCTTGTAGTCAGATGCTGGAACAGGGACGGGGATTAAATCAAAAGTTGATAGATTTTTAGCACTTTTGTCAGTGAGTTCATTCCCCTTTATCTCTGAATGTGCTGGGATCCAGCAAAAGGTCACTGAATGATGATGTTCTTCAATTTTTTTTTTTTTTTTTTTTTATGAAACCCCCAAACATGAGAGGTATTAGAACCTATAGTACTTAGTACCATGCTTTGGTTGCAGGTTGAGAAGACGCAAGAAGTATTTGTAGACTTCAATTTCTGTAGACTAATTTTCAGGAAATATGTATGAAGGAAGGTTTTTCGAGAAAACGGCAACTGAATGAATAAATGAAGAAGATGAAAAGTTGGTTCTGTGAGTTTGAAGTTGGACAGTAAATGGATGTTGGCTGGGGGTGGCACGTGTTCAGACTGTTGTGAAAGAGAGTAGGAATTATAGAAGCCAATTCAGAAGAACAGTGCCCAGGGAAGTATCTGTAGAAAAGGCATGCAGCAGAAAAAGGAATGTCTATGAGACAGCAAGTGGAGAGACTCGTTGGAAATGATTCATTGATTAACCTAAATGTCCTCTTCTGAATGGAATCTAGAAGCCTGAGAAAGGTTTTGGAGACGCTGCCCCAGATGTGGAACAATATTCCATGGTAGGGCAGATTTGCGATTTGTACAGAGTGAACAACTGTTTGGAAGAAAAGCAATGCCAAGAGCGAAAGAGAAAAACAAAGCTTTTTAGATGCAGAGAATGTGCTTGTGCCAAGAGAGATTAGAAGTCAGGGTAATCCCCCAAAAGAGATATATCATCTTGCCTAGAAATCGGACGGTCACCAAAGATAAGCATAGGAGTAGAAGAATGCTTTTCGTGAAATATAAGACAAGACTGAGTTTTAGAAGGATTGAAATCAACTAAGTTGTCTTTGCCCCACTGGAGAATTACCTGCAGATTGGCATTTAAGGAATTCTAGCAAGTATTCTAGAAGTTGAAGATGATTGAGCAGGGCAAGGTTTCTCAAAATGAAAAGTGGAATAAAATATGCTATCGTTGGCAAAACTATGGATAGGATTTCCAGTCAATGGAAGAAGGTCATTAATATACAAGAGGAAAAGAGTGAGGGAAAGAACTGAACCTTGGGGACACCAGCAATAGTGCAGAAGTTAGAAGACAGAGAGCCATCTACCATCAGCCTCAGTGAGCGATCAGAGAGAAAACTGGATAACCAATTAGAAAAAAACAGTTGGCAAACCATAACATGTAGGCTTGTTTAGAAGACCTTTTTGCCAAACACAATCGAAAGCCTTTGAGATGCCAAGAGGAACTGCTTGTGTTTCACCGAAGTTTTCCATTCCATTTGTCCATAAATGGGTAACATAAGCCAGAATATCACCAGTGGATGGACATTGACGGAATCCATACTGGCGATTGTTGATCAGATGGAAGGTAGTTTTAAGAGTTGGCGGTTAATTAATTTCTCCTTTACTTTAGAAAGAATAGAAGTAATTGCAATGGGACGCTAATTGGATAGGAGGGATTTGTCACCTTTTTAAGGAACTGGCTGGAAATGAGCAAAATTTCCATGAAGAAAGAAAAACACATTTGGAATAAGAAAGTGAAAAAAGGCGACAGAGAACAGGAGTAAGTTCAGGAGCACAGGTTTTGAGAACAAGTGGAGAAATACCATAAGGTCTTCAATTTGCAATAGGAGACTTCCGATTTGATTTAATACAGGGTGAACCTTGTAGGAGTTTTACGTTGCTGTAATTGAGCTGAGGGTATCCGTGTGTACTATGTATTTTAGAGATGGGTAGTGATTCAGGTTTTCTAAAGCTTATTTTATTGCATGGAGTTAGCATTAGC
This sequence comes from Mastigoproctus giganteus, assembly GCF_048544385.1. NCBI lineage: Eukaryota > Metazoa > Arthropoda > Arachnida > Uropygi > Thelyphonidae > Mastigoproctus > Mastigoproctus giganteus. The sequence continues at coordinate 123,155,407 of NC_143580.1, read as the reverse complement.
ATTAGTAGAGGCATATGATGCAAGAAAGCAACCTTATGCAGCATCAGCCAAAAAAAAAAAACACTTCCACTTCACCCTTCCGTTCGTTCGAAATACCTGTCCAGCTGAGCCTTAAATTTATTTACGCTATCAACTTTCAAAACAAGGGATGGAAATCTGGTCCACCAACCAACTACCCACTGGCTAAAGGCAAATTTCCACACATCTATTCTACATCTGTCTTTCCTCAATTTGAATTTATGCCCTCTTAGGTGATTATTCTGAGATAGAGGAAGAATCTCATCAGCTCTGAGCATGCTCAAACCATTCAACGTTTTACACACCTCTATCAGATGACCTTGCTGGTGCCTAGTCTCCAGACACTATAATTTGCAAAACTTAAGCCTTTCTTCCTAAGAGCAACCCTTTGTTCCATTCACTAATCTTGTTGCCCTTCTCTGTACTCGTTCCAGCAGCTCTACACCCTTCTTGAAATGAGGCCTCCAGACCTGTATACAGTACTCAAGGTGTGGCTTGACCATTGCCTTATACAAGGGAATAATCACCTCCTTATCCCTGCTAGAAAAATTCCTGTATATCATTGACAAGACACCATGAGCTACTCTTGCAGCCAGTCTGCACTGCTCAGAGAACTTCATATCTGCCTGCACAATTACCCCCAGGTCCTTTTCATTCTCTACCCCTGTCAGTGTAGTACCACAGAGTTGATACGTTTCTCTGGGGTTGCTGTTTCCCATATGTAGTACTTTACATTTGTCAATGTTAAACTTCATTTGCCACCTCTCAGCCCATCTGCTCAAGCTTTCCAGATACTATTGCAGCAGCATAGCGTCAGTAGTGTCCTTAACAACACTGCCAACCTTTATATCGTCTCCAAACTTGGACATTAAGCTTGATATACCATCATCAATATCATTTATAAATACAGAAACCAATAATGGACCTAACACTAAACCCTGAGGGACTCCACTAATAACATTAGTCCACGATGAGCACTGTCCATTGATTACCACTCTCTGTCTTCTCCCCCTTAACCACCCCTTTATCCATAGCAGCAATTTGCCTCCAATGCCACACTGCTCCAATTTGTGCAGCAGTCTTCCATGTGCAACAGTATCAAAAGCCTTTCTAAGATTCCAGTATATAATATCAAAGTTATTCCCTGCATCCAGTTCTTTTGTGACTGCATCATAGTATCCAATCAAATTGGTCAGGCAAGACTTTCCCTTAATAAAACCATGCTGTGTCCGAGCTATAACTGAAGCCTTGTCTAGATGATCCTGCAGTGCTTCTTTAATCAGTGCCTCCATTAATTTTCCTGGAACAGAAGTTAAATTCACAGGTCTATAATTACTTGTGTCAGCCTTTGTTCCTCCTTTGTGAATTGCGGTCACATTTTCACATCTACAGTCCATGGGTACCTCCCCTGAGTCCAAGGAAGCTCTCATAATTATGGCTAAGGGTTTGCTTACTTCCTTTGCTGCCTCCTTTAATATAACTGGATAGATCCCATCCACCCCAGGTGCCTTTCTTGTGTTTATCTTTAGCAATTTCTCCTACACTTTACTCTCAGTTATTACAAGATTATCTAGCTTACTGCCAGAGTTGAATGCACCTCTGGCATTCCACTTGCTGAATAACTCCTCATGTGTCAATGTCGATACAAAATATTCATTAGCTTGTTAGCTACCTGAGCAAGATCATCAACAGTTGAACCATCGATATCAAGTGGACCAATCTGATTCATCCCCTTCCTTCTAGAGTTTACATAAATAAAGAACTCTTTGTTGTTTTTCTTTGCATCCTTTGTCAAAGATTTCTCGTAATCTGCCTTCGCCTGCCTAACCTCCTTTGTAACTTGGTTACAGATCAACATATATATCATAGGCTTCTGTGTCACATGTTAAATTATATGTATCCCATGCATTTTTCTTCTCTCCCATATGTCTCATTAGTTCATCTGACATCCATTTAGGCCTAAACCTTGAACAGTATTTCTTAGTTGGTATGTAAAGCCTAGTATCTTCCATGATAAGTTCTTTGAATGTTTCCCATTTTGAATTTGCTGTTCGTAACATCATCAGTTGGTCCCACTGTATAGAATTTAAATACAGTCTCAGACCATTGTAGTTGCCTTTATGAAAGCAATAACCCTTCCCTTTACCCCTGATGATAGTTACCTTTTTGAGTAAATCTCACTTCAGCACACTGTGATCACTGCCACCTAGTGGTTCCTTTATCTGCAGATTCTTAATGCATGAAGAATCACTACTGATAATCAAATCAAGAGTATTACTCACTCTAGTTGCCTCCCAAACATGCTGATGTAGAAAACAATCATCCAATAAATCCACAAAAGCCTTGCTAGTGTGCGAGTGACCAACACACAAATTCCAGTCAATATCTGGGAAATTAAAATCCCCCATTATAAGACTCTCTGATTTACTGGCCCACTCTATTTCCCTGTACAGTTTCTTATTATACTCATCAGAGTCATTAGGCCTGTAGCACACTCCTACTCTCAATTTTGATCTCCCAATGCTTATGTCACACCAAACTGACTCGACACTGTCCAGCGATGTCCACTGGCTTCACTTCCTTGGATTTTGTGTGTTTCTTAATTAACAGCATAACCCATCCTCCCTTCCTATCCTGTCTATCCTTTCTGTACACATTGTACTCCCCAAATTCCAGTTCTGCATGCCTTATATCTGTGTGACACCACGTCTGTGATATCCCAACAATATCTGCCTTTGATATTTTGAGCAATGCCTCAAATTCATCAAATTTATTTACCAAACTCCTAGCACTGGTGTACACGCAAGTATACATGCACCAGTTCCTATTCTTAGATACCCTAACACAACCCATGTGTTTACTTGTACCGCAATGACTCCCACCAGTCTCTGAACTATCCTGCATCTTGTTTTCCAGGCTTCTGCTCATTCCAATAGAAGCAGTGCAAGAATCACTTTCATCTCTGCTAGTGCCTACTGTTAATCTTTAATCTTTGTTCCCCCCCAAGCTAGCAGTTTTCCGAACCACTTAACACTGCCTCGATAGCATCAGCAAATATTCTTGCACTCTTTCTATTTAAGTGTATCCCATCCCTGTAGAAGCAGTCTCTCCTGTTAACAAGTACAGTCCAGGCTGAAAAAAAATTCTACCCCTTGAGCCTTGCACAATCTTTCCAGGGCCAAATTGATCGACAAGGCTCTCATCATATACTCCCTCGTATCGTGTCTGGGCAGAATTGCAGACACTTTCAAATTCAACCCTAATTCACGGCTTTTTTTCAACAGTGACCTGTACTTGTTAAGTAATTCTGCCGGTCTCCTACTCTTAATATCATTAGTGCCAACGTATATCACCTTTTGTGCCCTTAAAAGATGATATCCACTCTACAATGTCATCAACCTTTGTCCCTGGCAGACATACATTGGTCCTGTTCCACCTATCCTTTTTGCAAAGTATGTTCCCCGTTTCCCTGACAATAGAGTCACCAACAACTACTAGTTCCTGTGGGACCAGCGCATTCTGCCTTGGGGGTTGCTGCTGTGTTGCATGATGACCAAGTGCAAGCTCTGGCGTTGATGTGGGCAGCTGAGAGCTTGATGGGCCCCTGACTTAAAATCCTTCGAGGGCATTCACCCTGTCCTTCAAGCTGTCATATAGGCCCATAACAACGCTGAGTTGTCAACTGATTTCGTTACACTCCTTGCATTGTGCACACATAAAGACATCCCCCATGGCAATATCATGTCCCGTACCCGATTGCTCCACAAACATCATGCAAGCAGTGCATTTTAAAAGGCTGTGGTTCAGAGGGCAACTTCCCCCCTCAGTTCTCCTCTGAGCCACAGCACTCCCATTAGTTTGAGCCTTTTGCTTTGCTGCTCTGGTCTGAGTCATGATTTCGATTTAATTTCAATAAAATTTCAATTTCAGTACAAAATTATAACCCTAAACTTGTATCCCAACACAGTTATAATGCTATATATTTTTTTTTTCAGTATCAATATCTACGAGTTCCATTTATATAACTTCGGTATCAAGTTATGTATTAATTAATTATCTTACGTTTGTAATCTAAGTCGTTATATGTATTTAGTTAAAAGTACAATTTAATTGACGAGTTTAACAAAATTAATAGATTTTACTGATTAATTGACAATATTATATTATACAGTGTACTTTACTAAGCTTAAGCTATCTAGTTCGGGATATAAATTTGTGTTGTATAACAATGGTGGCAAGTTACGAACGGTAAATCTACGGATACTTAAGTATTAATTAACTTCCAAATCTCGGTGTCTCAATTTAGAATAAACTAAGGATCCTGATTAGGTCTATAAGCTACTTGTAGAAAATAATTTGATATAACAATTAGTCAATAGAGCGGCTAAATATGGCTAAAAAAACTTCTCGTTCAGCGGAGCTGCAACTTGTAACGTGGATTTGATACACTTACCGATACTTTTATGCAATTACAAAGCCGAGTAAAGAATAAATACACCACATTAATCAGAAATCACAAAATAATGCTATACTACTAAATTTAAATCAAAAGTTTTTAGAAAAACAATAATTTCAAATCAATAAATAAGAAAATCCACTTAGCGGCTTTGAATACGTCTGATTCCCACTAGCCTCGTCAGCAGACCTCACCAGCAGAGTTCTGCAGAGAAGCTGACATAGTTAGGTGGAAGGGCAGCTGGAATGATATTAGAAGGAAATACTGCCACTGCTCCAACAGCTGAATGCAATTTGCAGCTATCAGTATATATTGGCAAAAAATCAGCATATTTCTGAATAAGGCTTGCATGGAGTTGTTTCATGCTGATTATCGGTATGTGATCTTTTCCCATTTATGAAGATAAATATTGCAGATTAATTGAGGAAGGAAAGTCCAAGATGGTTGAGAGCAATTCATTACTTGTTGCCTGTTGAAAATAGGAACATTCCAACTTTGTGTTAATTCAATAAGGAATAACCTTGCTGGTCTTATTTTACTGGGTTTATTTCTACAGAGATTTTGCAGTGGTGGATTAAAGAGGTATGGCTCAATAGGATGGTGACAGTAACTTTGTATTTGGGCTGCATACTTAAGAAGTAGTGTTTTCCTGTGGAGGCAAAGAGGAGGCCGATGAGCTTCAATATATAAACTATGGGTTGGAGATGTCCTGAAAGCACCAAGGGCAATCTGCAATGCACTATGCTATATAGGATGCAGCCAGCGTAGTATACTCTTTCAGACAGAATCTTAGATCGGAGCACCATGATCCAAACGGAATCTGATCAATGCTCTATATAAGAGCAGCAAAGATGTACAGTCTGCTCCCCAAGACAGGGCAGATAAAGCTTTTAGTATGTTCAGCTTTTTGAGGCAGGTAGTATGCACAAATTTAATGTGCTCAAAGAAATTTAACTTCCTGTCAAGGATTAATCTCAAGAATCTAATGTTGTTAGTCACTGGAATGGTAAAGTTTGACATCTGAAGTTCAGGATCTGTATGTAATTTACGTTGATTGCAACAGTTTTATGCTGTTATAGACCATTGCACATTGCATGTCTGTAACATGCAATGGCATGTTACAGACCATTGTACATGCCATTGCACATTGCCCATTTTTAGACTTTATACAGGGATATTTGCAATTGCTGGTCAATGGATCTTATGTTCCGAGGATTAACCCCGGGGTCTCACATCTGGTGAGTATGGGCTTGGCACACCCAGGGTCCTGAGCTGGATATCATCATTCTTCCCTTTCTTGGTGATTCCCTTCTACTTTTGACTCTCTCTCAGGGTAACTCGGGAATTTTTTTTTTTTTTTTTTTTTACTGGTGCAGCATAAGCCTTGGGCTTCCTTGCACCATATGGCTATTAATAATAATAATAATAATAATAATGGCAAGAAATAGAGGGATCGTCAGTGTAAAGGTAGGTCTGAACTTGGAAGTTCTTTTGTGAGAGAATTGATTCTAAGGGCAAAAAGGGTTGCACTCAGTACAGACCCTGTAAAAATGTTGCAGAAAGTGAGTTGTATAATCGAACTTGGAACAAACAATTCTGGAGGAAGTTCCTTATGGATATAGGGAGGTTGCCTCGTAGACCAAGAGCATTAAGGTCACTGAGAATGCCATGATGCCACATAGTATCAAATGCCTTCTCTATGTCTATGGAAACCATAACAAGATTTTCATTTTTTACAAAGGCATTATGAATTTCAGACTCAGCTTTGATCATGAGATCTAAGGAGGACCTGTTCTGGTGAAAGCCAAGCAGATTATTAATCAGAAGATGTTGCGTTTCTTTTAATGATCCAAACAATTATGGATTTTTTTTCAAGGAACTTACTGAGGCAACTAAAGAGGGAAAGGTCTGTAACTGTACCAACTGGTATGATCTTTTCCTGGTCAGAAAAAACTGTGGCATGGTGCCAAGAGGTGGAGCCATGGTGCCAAGAGGTGGAGTTTTCCAGAAAAAATTCGGTTACAGAAGACCAGCAGTATTTGTAAATTATTTTTTTTCTTCAAGATGTTGTAACATGATATAATATATTCCATCTGGCCCAGCGGTACTGTTTCATGTTGTTTTGATAGCATGTAGAAGTTCAGAATATTGAAGAGGCTAGTTATATGGAAGGAATACAGAGGTTTAAAAGTTGATGGGTCATTGTTCAATCATGGTCTTAATTTTCTGGAAATCCAGGGAGTAAGTTTATGCCGCTGAAACTTGGGCAAAGGTTGTACCCAATGCATTTGCAATGTCCTCAGGAGAAGGAGTTCTTGACCATTCCACGAAAGAATTGCAGAAGGGATGGTTGGAAATTTGCTGGAAATCTGCCTAATTTTCTTCCATATTAACCTGGAGTTAGTGTTTTTGTTTATGACAGAGGCAAACTAAATCCAGGAATTCTTCTTGGCCTGTCTTTGTGTGAGACATGCTTTTGCCCTACGAAATGAATTCCATGCTTTATTTTTTGACTTCTTTGCTTTTGTGCATTCTTCATTCTGCCAATAGTTATGGTGCTGACAGGAAGGGGGATTCGACAATGGAATTGAGCATTTAGCTGCAGATAATAGGAGTGACATGATATAATCCGTGGCTTCCTCTATCAGCTGTGTTCATATAATTTTCACATCCAGGCTGACAGCTGATTGAAATCTGACCTAGTTGGCTTGAGAGAATTTCCATTTCCTGCAGGGTTGGGCTAATGGTGGTTGTGTAGTGAGCAGATCACAAACAATTGGAAAATGGTCACTTCCCATGGGATCATCTATAACAGCCCATTCCATGATTGGAAACAGAATCGGAGAACATATTGATATATCGATTGCAGAAGTTTGTCCAGTTGGTAATTGTATGTGAGTGGGTGCACCAGTACTAAGAACAGTAAGGTTTTGCTTATCCAGAAAGGTTTCAATTAGTCAGCTGTGTCTATCTAATTTAGTTGATCACCATAACGGGTGGTGGCTGTTTGTTATTTGGTTTTTAGGAGCATTAGCAACTAAGGCCATATTGCTCCGGGGATATGCGGTGGTCATTCCCTGACCTTTCCGCATCCTCCGTATTTGGTGGTCATGTGCTCAAACCCCGGTCTAATCAAGACGCATGTGCTATGCACTGCTGTTCCTGGCTATGGAGGTGCCAAGGGGTGATGGCATTTGAAATCACCCAAGAGACAGACAGGGAAGATAACTGCATTAGCAGGTTTTCAAGATCTTGGTAAGAGAAGGTATGGAGTGGTGGGAGATAAATTGATACTAGTGTTAACACAATCTGGGTTATCAAACGTAAGGCAACAACTTCAATTTGCAAAACAATTTGTTTGGTCAGGATCTTTGTGCTAACCAAGATGGCCACACCCCTATGGACGGCATCTGAAGTATTACGATCTTGTCAATAGGTAGAATCGCTCTTTATGTTGGTAGAAATTTGAGAAGTTAGATAGGGTACCTGTAGACAGAAAGGAACTGCAGAGTAGCGGTTACATTGAATATCATAAAGGTTGATACAAAATCCTCTACAATTTCATTGTGGAATATAAGGCATCACTCGTGGTTTGTAGAATAAGCTGTATCTGACTGTTTCTTTAATGTGACTGGCTTATGACATTCAGGCTATGGTTTGTCTTTTTTTGAGAAGAATGGTCGACCAGTGTCCGTATCTTCTTCCACATATATTTTTAAGATCATGTCTTCCTGTCTGGACGAGTCAATTGTATCCACAACCCCAGGGGCTCAACATCTGGTGAGTATGGGCTTGGCACACCCAGGGTCCTGAGCTGGATAGCATCATTCTTCTCTTTCTTGGTGATTCCCCCCCCTCTTATTTTTATGTTAATCATAATTTTATTTAATTTCAGGTAATCTGCTTTTACTTTGCAGGCATTCTCAATTTATTCCATTGTAATTACACTTAACAGGTCAGCACCCCCTACCCAATACACTGATCATATAAATTTGTCTATATATATATATATATATGCAAATATATGATAAGTGTATGTGTAGGAGTGCTGACCTGACAGGTGTAGTTACAATGGAAAAAATTAAATTAGCAGATTACTTAAGAATTAAATTTGTAAAAGAATAAGAGAAGTTTACCTCAATATGATACGTAGAACACTTCCGTATGATACTCTCTAGAAATTAAAACAAGTATGGAGAGTATCATACGGAAGTGTTCTAACTATCTTATTGAGGTAAACTTCTCTTATTCTTTTACAAATATTGATATCAACTTGGAACGTATTGAGCATTATAGCTCTGGTTCATACTATTAAAAATTATATAAATAAAATTAAATGAAAATATATAAATGGTACTTAATGCTGTAAGTCCTAAGATTTTAACTACATTATCAAGGGCCAGCAGCCAAAACCAAAGGAATCACAGCAATAAGCAAGGCCTCTGTTTCTGTTATGATGTATACATGGCGAGCAGAAAAAGCAAACGAATGTATACATCATAACCGACCTGACAGAGAACAAAAAGAAATAGAAAACAAAATCAAATTAATTCTAAAATAAATAACAAGTAAAGTGCAAAATTAAACTAAAGTTACAACCAACTGATTCCAATTAAAGAAAAAATAATAATAATGAATAGCAAACCGCACTACTTGAAATTTAAACAGGATGAAACAAAATGGTCAGAAAATTACAACTTACTGTTGAATTGAGTGAAGAAAACATTACATTGCATGTAATGTGGGGCAAACATTACAATGGGGGACAAAACCTATGAAGTGGAAATGCACTGTCTCCTGAATTCCTGAATGGGACATGCAAGAGATGATGGGCAATAATATAATGGCAAGTTTGACTTTCCTCATAAAAATGGTATCCTAAAAAAGATCTTAAATATACAGGGTTGTTAAAATTAAAGTATCCCTATGTAGAGGACTCTGGAGTGAGTTCTATGGCTTGTACTGAAGAGAAATTTGGACAACAGGTACAATAAAGAATGGGCTCGCCATTTATTGGGAAAAAAAAAATTAGTTACAAAATTTGTCACTGTACGGCATGTAACTATCTTAGTTATGATTATGCAAATAACTTATGTTATTTGCATAATCATAAGTTATTGTCACAGTGCCACTACTCAGTTCTACTGTACAGTGCATGCAAACATCTACATACAGTAGATGTTTTCATGCACTACAGCAGCAATGCCAACAACATTGCAGGAAAAGGTGCTATTAGCGAAGCTGTACTATCAGAACAGCAACAATGCAGCTGCGGCTATCAGAGAATTCTGGCATCAGAAGCACATAAGGCGTGGACCTATGACCGTTTGTGCTGTCTGCAAAATGATTGCGAAATTTGAAGCGACAGGACATCTTGGTGTTCAACCAGGTAGAGGTAAAAAACGAGTGGACTCCTCTCGTGTTGAAGATGTGGCAATGGCTGTTGTGGATTTATCAAGTCAATCTCCATGTGGTAGCGCAAGTGTGCCAGCTGTATCTCATGAAGTGGACATGCTGTATTCCACTGTAAGGCTAGTAATGCATCAGGTGTTGCGGTACTATCCTTACAAGATGTACGTGCTGCAGCAGCTAAAGCATGATGATGATGCAGATATTCATTTCACATACGCTCTTCAGTTTCTGGCGCAAATGACAGTGGATATCACTTGACCATGGAACATCCTTTGGAGTGATGAAGATCACTTCTGCTTAAATGGACAACTGAATACGCACAATTGTCGCATTTGGGCAACAAAAAACCCTCAAGTTATTCAAGAGGTCCCTTGCATTCTCCAAAAGTGACAGTGTGGTGTGGATTCATGATTGGGCCATATTTTTTTGAACAGGTAACACTGATTTCATAATATAGTCCTGTTCCATCACTGGACTATATTATGAAATGTTGGGAAGTTTCGCAATACCAGAGCTGCAACAATGTGGGTGCCTTCAGGATATCATATCCATGCAAAATGATGCGCCACTCCACATCCACTGTTGTGTCTAAAGATTGCTAAGGCAACACTCTACAGACTAATGGGCCATCAGCCGTTGTTTCCAAATATCTTTGCCATCCCCGATCACCGGATCTTCCCCATGCAACTTCTGTTTGTGGGGTTTTTTGAAGAACCAGGTGTATCGGGAAGGATGTCAAACTCTGGCACATCTGAAGGACAGCATTGTCCTTCAGATGTGCCAGTGCTAGCTATTCCAGTTGACATGTTACTTTCTGCTGTAGAAAATGCTATTCTTCAAATGGAAACTGTTGTTGACCAAAATGGATGACACATTGAACAATGTAGCGCTGTTCAAGTGATTTGTATTGCCACAATGGCATATAGTGACAAATTTTGTAACTAATTTTTTTTTCCAATAAATGGCAGGTGCATTCTTTATTGTACCTATTGTCCAAATTTCTCTTCAGTACGAGCCTTAGAACTCGCTCCAGAGCTCTCTACATAGGGATACTTTAATTTTAGCAACCCTGTATATGCATGTTTCTGTGTGTGTGTGTGTGTGTGTGTGTGTGTGTGTGTGTGTGTGTGTGTGTGTGTGTGTGTGTGTGTGTGTGTGTGTGTGTGTGTGTGTGTATGTATGAACACTGGGTTTTCTGAAAAGAAAATTCAAAGTTTTATGTTTAAACAGCTCAACTCTATTCTTATTTTTACATAAATATACAATAATAATTTTATTCATTGATAATAATCTTAGATCCGCAGACTCCCTGCGGACCCAAGTTTGGGAAACGCTGCCTTAGAAGGTGAAGGACCATAAATAAAAAGTATATATCACATAAAAAATAAGTGCTTCCAACAGAGAAAGTGAAGCCAAAAAAAAACAAAAAAAAAATGACTACTACCATCTCTAGGCTAGGATGGCAGTAGTCATTTAACTTACACGAGTCAGAAATACACGGGCCATATTACTCTGGGGATATGCGGTGGTCATTCCCTGACCTTTCTGCATTCTCCGTATTTGGTGGTCATGGGCTTGACCCCCGGTCTAATCAAGAAGCATGTGCTATGCACTGCTGCTCCTGTCCACCTGGCTATGGAGGCGTCGAAGAACCAAGTACATAAATATAAAATCTCAGAGTGACAGAAGACTGGATCTCATGAAGTTTACTTTTGAGTAGTGCGCTGTAGATAGCCAGAAAAAAATTACTTGCCAATATGCCCAGACAGAGAGTTCAATAATTTTAAAAGCAGAAATGGAGAATCATTTATGATGATGGGAGAAAGTATGATTGAGGATTTTTTTTGTATTCCTCTCATTTTAAATAACTGGCATCTAAAGAGTGAAATTTTACTATTTTGTAGGTAGTAGCAAAAAGGATGAAGAGACATGGAAGGGTGGAAGTTCTTATTCACTGGTTACCAGAAAACATGTAAGATTAAAAATGAAATGGTATTTATGTTTTTTTTTTTGCTTATACATAATAGCATATTATATATATATATATGTGTGTGTGTGTGTGTGTGTGTGTGTGTGTGTGTGTGTGTGTGTGTGTGTGTGTGTGTGTGTGTAGTATATATTGAAAGTAGTTAAACTTAATGGAATTCTGAGAATCATATAAGAATTTTCAGAATTTTAGAAAAAACAGCATATACAATTTTTACATGCACTTTTTATTAGTAGTATAACTATTAGCAAAATGATGGAAGGAAACAAGCTTATGTAACATTCTAATTTTCACAAGAGGATAGATGAGAATAGTTGCAACAGTCAATCAATCTTTGAATAAGAGAAAATTTCCAGATCATTATTCACAATTATTCACTGAAATTTAAATTTGTTGTGTATATCAAATGATTAAATGTAAAGATGCCCTTGGCATTTAATTTATTCAATCCTTTTATAGCCATCACTACACCAAAAAGGTCATCTTGCATTTAGTATTAGTAGTTGCAAATTATGCAAGAAAAACAGTGTACAACATAAGCAAAAAAAACTCACCCCCCCCATATCACCTGTACATCCCATCTAATAGTTACTCTAGTTCTTTTTTTTAAATTTGTTCAAAGGACATACTTCCATAACACCAGAGAAAAGTTTGTTCCAACAATAAATTACCAGCTGGGTGAAGGAAAATTTCTGCACATCTATTCTACAATCATCACTCCTCAATTTGAATTTATATCCCTCTATGTGTGTAGTGTGCCATCCTTCATCAATCAGATCTCCTCTCAGGTGCCATAATTTTATTCAGATACTGCAATTTGAAGAACTGAAGTTTTCTTGGAAAGAGCACTCTTTTATTCTCTTCAATTTCTCATTAACTCTTCTCTGCACCCTTTCAAGCAGTTCCACGCCCTTTCAAAAATGAGTCTGCCAGACATGTATCTTCAAAACCACTGCATTCTACAACTGGTAATCATTTCCTTATCCCTGCCACCAAAATTCCTGTATATCAATGACAAAATCCCATGAGCTGTCTGGGCAACCTGTCAGAACAGCTCAGAAAACTCTGTTGCTAACTGCAAAATGACCCTCAGGTTGTTTTCATTTTCCTCTAACCTGAGTGTAGTTAGTGGAGAAGAAATCTGGGATTACTGCTACCCATGTGTGATACTTTGAATTTGTCAATGATAAAATTTAAATGCCACTTCTCAACCCATCTGCCTAATTTATCTAGGTCATGTAGCAGGAGCATACAGTGATTACTGTCACTGACAACCTTCATAGCATCTGCAAAGTTATATATGCCTTGATATGCCTTCATCACCATCATTAATAAAAGAAAAAACAAAAATGGGCACTGCTCTGAACTCCACTAATAACAGTAGTCCAAAAGGAGCAGTGCCATATGAAACCACTCTGTCTTCTCTGACTCAATATCCCTTTATACATGGATAACTTGCCTTTAAATGCCACACTGCTCTAATTCCCCCAGGGGTTCACATCTGGTGAGTATGGGCTTGGCACGCCCAGGGTCCTGAGCTGGATGTCATTCTGACTCTTGTTCTTTCTCCCTCTCTCAGGGTAACTCAAATTTTTTATTTTTTTTTTGGCCAGTGCAGCATAAGCCTCAGGCTCCCTTGCCACCATATGGCTAATAATAAAATTTGTACAGCAGTCTTTTATGGGCAACAGCAAGTTATGGTTGAAATGAAGGTTTTTGCACAAGGACTTCCAATGCCAAGATGTGCCAGTCCAAAGGTTGCTTGTGAAAGAGGACTGTTGTTTTTTTTACTTAGTTGAGTGAAAACTGAAAAACCACTCTTCTGATGCTGTTATAGTGACTGCAGTCAACAAGAATGTGCTGTACTGCAAGTTGCCTACAACAATACTGACATTGCGATAGATTATCTTCTTTTAATAGAAACAGGTGGCAGCAAATGCGTACGATCAATATGTGCCCTGGATAAAACTACTACTTCATGTCAATTTTGTCTGAAGCTGAAAAGACAAAGTTTTGGTTTCTTCCTTTGACATAGGTTGTTATTAGTTGTGTTTAGCAGATTTAGACTCGTTTTTATCTCATAATTTATTCTATTATCAATTATAGCCTATATAATCTGAGTACCAGATGCTCTACTGCAGTCAACTTCATTGGGTGTTTTGCTACTTCATCTAGAATCCAGCAAAAAGTGATAGACTGTTGTACTTAATCACCTCTATTGGGATCATATTTGCTTCATGATGTAATGTGAAGATGATGAATTTTGCAAGGTAGTTATTGCACTTAAAGAATCAGTAATATATTAAGGTTTGCAGGATGGATAAGTTGTTAACACATTTCAATGCTAGCTGAATTACATATAATTCTGCAGTATAAATATTGTATTCTTCTAGAAGAGATATAATAAATGAGATATTGTTGCTGCTCCCACAAGCGAAGAAAGTAAGCAAACTCTTAGCCATAATTATGAGAGTATCCTTGGATCTCCTCTCAGGTGCCATAATGAGGAGGACGACTGGAGATGTGCGAATGTATCCCCAATTCACAAAGGGGGATCAAAGGGTGACATGAGTAATTACAGACCTGTTAGTTTGACTTCTGTTCCAGGGAAAATAATATAGTCTCTGGTTAAAAAAGTAATGCAGGATCACCTAGACAAGACTGCAATTATACTTCAGATGCAACATGGGTTTGTTAAGGGATCACAGTTATGTGATCCCTTAACAAACCCATACATAAGTTCAAACATAAGTTCACATAAGTTTGTTATGTGATCACATAGGAACTGGATGCAAAAATTAATTCTGATATCATATACTTCTGGAAATCCTTTTAATAATAATTAGTTCTATTAATAATTTTACTTTCAAAACATCTTGAAACTATATTAAAGGTAGAAAAAAATTCAGATTTTTAATAATTTTTTAACACTTTTTTTAAGCACTTTTCTTAACCCTGTCAGGTTAAGAAAAGTACAGTGATGCGTCTATTGAAATTTCAGAGTTATCAGGATTCTTTTACAAAATATTACTGCATGTTGTGCAAGTGGGACAGTCAAACCATTATGAAATTGAAATTTAGTTCCCTTATACCTGAGAATAATCTTATACCTGGAAAGAAAAATGTCATCTATGAGCCATTAATTGATAAACAAACATCATTTCACATAAAATTAAGTCTAATTAAGAATTTCATAAAAGTAAGGAATGGGAACAAAAATGGCTTTCAATATAAAACAGAAGTTCCAATGCATTAGTGATGCCAAAATCAAAGACTGCATTCGTCAAATCAGAGCAGAGTTAGTGTAAGAAGAAAATTTTGAATGTTAAATCCTCTGCAACTAGAAGTGCTCCAAGAAAACTTGTGAAGATAAGATTGTTCACAAAAACACTAGAGCAAACAACTATAAACTCCTGAATGAGAATTTTATTGAAGCTTCCAAAAATTTCAGTTGCAATATATGTCATTAAAAATACACTTCCTCCTCCAATTTAGACTTTCCTCGGATAATCTTGGAAACAATGATGAATATGGTGAACATTTTCAACAAGATATTGCTACCATGGTAGCAATATCATGATAATTAAGGAAGGAGAAACCATGTGCTGACAAGCTAGTGCTAGACATTGATCAGTGAGACTCCCGATCATTAAAAAGCAAATGAAAAAATAATTTTTTTCATTTGCTTTTTAATTTTTTACTTATCAAAATTTTATTGAAAATTCCAAGGAGCATAATCTGTATTTATCTCTAAATCTGTGGGTGCTAGGCAATATCTGACTTTGAATTTAGATTGAGCTATTCAGAATTCGTGAGATGTACCATGTTTTAGAAGGAAAGGATAAATAGCGTAAAATTTGTAATCAGATATAGAATTCTGCATTCTATACCTGTAATCAGATATAGAATGCAGAAAAATGTGCTGTCCATTAACTAAGGTTGCTGACTGTCTTGGTTTCGAAGGCCCATGTCAAACTAATCAGGATAGCAAAAATCCCATTAATTTTTTATAGGTTGATAAAACATTAGTTAATTTTATTGAATTAGCATTAGAATAGGCATATGATGCAAGAAAGCAAGCTTATATAGCATTCGCAAAAAAAAAAAAAAAAACCTCCACCCGTCCATTCACTCCAAATGTTTGTCTAGTTCTGCCTTGAACTTATTTAAGTTGTCGACAACATTCGAAATGGTCCCCCATTTTAATTCCTTCAAGAGCATCTTGAAGGAATCTTGAAGCATCTTGATTTTTGAGGACCCGAGTCCTCAAACTTTCATAAGTGCCCATCAGAATGCTCATTGGTGACTAATTTCTTGACACGCTCTCTGCACCTAGCACACACAAAGATATCCTCCTTATGTCCTGTTCCAGAGAGTTCTGCAAACATTTCACATGTTACACATTTTTTTAAGCTGTGATGCATTGGAGAATCACCCCCGTCAGTTTTTCCCCAAGCCACAGCACTCCTACTTTGAGCTTGTTGCTTTGCTGCTCCAGTGTGGGGCATGATTTCTGTTCAATTGATTAACAATGAAAATTAATAAGGTTAAATAAATTTAATTGACAATAGTGCACTAAGCTGTTGTTGTTGTTGTTATTTGGTTTTTAGGAGCATTAGCAACTAAGGCCATATTGCTCTGGGGATATGCGGTGGTCATTCAATGACCTTTCTGCATCCTCCGTATTTGGTGGTCATGGGCTTGAACCCCGGTCTAATAAAGAAGTGTGTGCTACACACTGCCGCTCCTGCCCACCTGACTATGGAGGCGCCATGCACTAAGCTAATGCAGTGGTATGTATTATGCTATCTAGTTCTTACGTTATAACTTACGCTATCAAGTTCAAGATATATGCTATCAAGTTATGCTATACCTCAATGATTACAATGTTAAATTAGTTATATCCTTAGCTGAATACAAAAGATATATGCCCATCAAGTGATTAAAACCTTCAAACTACTTATTTATCACAATTAAATCCCTACTATTCTCCTGCACTAGTAGTTATGCTCAACGATTATCATGCCAAAACACTGGTATGAGTAATGAGTAATAACCTATAAAAATCCCTAGTTAAATTTTAAAAATAAGCTAACAAATGCTATTAAGCCTATTTAACATCTTTGTAAAACACAATTTAATATGTTCATTAATCAAGAATACCGTAAAAATTTCCAAAATACTTGGCCGTTTGCAGGATCTCGAAGTAACACTTCCCCAGTAGAGAAAACTACTGTTACTTATTCTCAGTGGACACCACTGAGAATGACAGTGGCTTTAGGGCTATTTGGCCCCTCATCAGTGAGTGTGTAGGTATCCCATATAAGTTAGTGCTAATGCACTAACTTATATAACAGTAAATAAACTCTCAGCTGAGGCTTTTTAGCCCTTAATCCTACACATATTAAATCACATCCCCACTTGGCATCTCTCATATTGTGAACTTAATTCACAACTGGGGTGTTGTTATTCATCAGCTGTTATTTGTCAGGATAGCTACCCTCTCACTGATGAGGGACAAAATAGCCTTGAAATGGCCATCTAGGTGGTGGTATCCAATGAGAATAAGTAACAACAGTCTTCTCAACTGGAGAAGCATTGTATAATGAGATAGGCAACTCATGAAGGAATTCACAATATAAGATGTCATAATATGACATCTCATTTTGTGAATTCGTTATCTATAACTGCAGTGAAATCTTGAAAGAGTGAAATTTTCACTCTTTCAAGTGAAAGTATACAGTGGCATCATCCACTGTATACAACTGTGGTTGGTTTAATATGTATAGAAATGATGCTAATGCACTAATTTATATGATAGTAAGTGCTTCCCTCAGTCTGAGGCTTTTCAGCCCTAAATCCTACAGGTCAAGTATATGTATAATAATAGGTCTCCATAGCCAAGTGGTCAGGAGCAGGAGTGCAATAGCTTATGGTCTATATACAGGGTGTTTCAGTTAAACGTTTCAGAACTTCTAAGAGGGGTAGGGTACATCCTGACAACTCGAAATCATATAGCAATGTGGGGTCGGAAATGCTTTCCTGAAGCGGTGTTGTACACAGAAGCACCATAAAGAAAAGAGACCGTAAGTGAGAAATCGTTTTAATAATACATGAAAAGAAGCAAAAGGTACATGGATTAAAGTAAGTGTTCGAAGTTTCTTCAACCTCGTATTGCTTTCGCACAGTGGTACCTTGGAAAATGTGCTACAAATCCCCTTTTTCCTGCTGAAGTGTTGTTTTCCGATGAGGCATCCTTCACAAGGGAAGGAATTTTCAACACGCATAACGACCATATCTGGGCGGTCGAGAACCCGCATGCAATACGACGTCGTGCAGCACAGATTCGATTTTCGGTCACTGTATGGGCCGGTATTATGGGAGATCACCTCATCGGACCTTACCTGTTACCGTGTCGTCTAACCGGACCTATCTACTTGATCTTTCTGCAGCAAGTATTGCTACAACTTTTGAGAGATGAACAGATTTCTGCATCGACGCAACAGACAATGTGGTTCCAACACGATGGAGCCCCTGCCCATTATAGCGGAGATGTTCGTAACTACCTGGATGTCACATTTGGTCAACAGTGGATCGGACATGGTGGTCCCGTGCGTTGGCCTGCTCGGTCACCCGACCTATCATGTCTTGATTTTTATTTCTGGGGTCATATGAAATCGCTAGTTTATGACACCCCTGTTGACAATGCTGAGGAGCTGGTTGCAAGAATCGCAGTAGCTGCCGAAGAAATTCGAAATTCGCCTGGAGTATTCCAGAATGTTCGGATGTCCATGCGTCGGAGATGTGAGGCGAGCATTGTAGCCCGTGGAAGAAACTTCAAACACTTACTTTAATCCATGTACCTTTTGCTTCTTTTCATGTATTATTAAAACGATTTCTCACTTACGGTCTCTTTTCTTTATGGTGCTTCTGTGTACAACACCGCTTCAGGAAAGCATTTCCGACCCCACATTGCTATATGATTTCGAGTTGTCAGGATGTACCCTACCCCTCTTAGAAGTTCTGAAACGTTTAACTGAAACACCCTGTATAATAATAAAAATTAAACAGACAGGCATAAAGTTCATACAATATTACAATAATTCTTTTTTTGCTGCAATAATTGTTTTTCCTTAAAGATTTAATTTAGTTGATGATAATATATAATATTTATAAAATATAGCAATATTACTAAATTTGGGGGGGGGAGGTCGGATTTTACATGCACACATTGGCATCACTTTCTTGATGTCATTTCTCAATGCTTGTGCCTTAATTTCAAGATTTCAAAATATAAGCCTTCTGTAAACAGAACCATTTTTCTGTCCCCTCCCCAGATCAATTCTTGATAAAGCAATCATAAATATAATGAATATTAGAGAATTATGTTTACTCACGATTATCTCTCTCTCTCTCTCCACCCCCCCCTCCCAGGTTACCAGACATATGGGTTCCAGAAACAGAAATTTGTTTTTATCGAAACATTCCACTATCTTCTCTGCCATGTGAACAAATTACCAAACTTGACCAGCTAAGCTGCTAAAACAGCATAACAGCAGGAACTTTCTGTAAGATAGTTATGTCGTATAAAAATATTCTATGTGTTGTTGAGGGAGGAACTACTTTTATCTGCCCACTACAGAATTTGTAACATAGTAGGTATATTTTATACATTTAATGTATTTAACATACATATACACAAGCCAGTGAGAATCAGAGGTGCAAGGCAAATTTTCACTCTTTCAAGTGTTTTAGCATTTTTTATACCTCATCACAGAAAAGCCAAAAAACATGATAATATTACAGAAGATTACTAAAATTATAAATGTTGAAAATATGTTTTTCTGAATTGTAAAAATTACTTACACCACTATCATATTCAAGGTTAATAAAAAACGAATGAAGAAAATATAACACAATCTTAATTTTCACATGGCATAAGAAGATATGCAAGCAAATTAGCAAATATTGTAACTGTAATAGTAAAAAATATTTCTGAATAAAACAATTCTATAAATATTCTGTCTAATGAGATTTAAATCTATTCTTCATGCAAATTTAAAGGCCCCTCCCTCATCTGCTTTCTCAATTGGTGTGGAACTAGCATCAGTTCCACACCAACTGAGTGGAACTGATGCTAGTTCCACTCAGTCAGAAACGTATGCTTCTTTTTCTTTCATTTTGTAACTAGCTAAAACTAGTTACAAAGTTAAAAAAAAAGGCAATTGGATATAATTTCTTCTTTGTAATAAATGACAACAATTTGTTTTAACTTTTAAATTCAAAATTTAAATTTCCACAGACTCATAAAGGGTCTTCTATAATTTCAAAAGGATGACTTTTTTATCCATGCCAAATCCAGTCAACCAGTTGACATACAAATTTTTGGGGGTCCCCCCACCTAGTGATGCTCTTTTCTAAGGGAAATGAACAAATAAACTTTTTTTTTCTTGTGATGAGGTGGTGCCACTACTTTATGTTTATAGATGCCCATATAACACTATACTGGAAATAATATAAATATTAATAACCTGAAGGTTATCTAAAAAGATTCCTTAGTAGTAATTTAAATACAATGTAAGTAGTTTTACTAAATTTTAGTAAACTTGCTTGCAAAATAAAAGCAAAGTTAAGGAACATGTGTATGTGTTAAGTAATTTTTTTTTTTTTTTTTTTTAATTGATGATTTAGATCATTCTGATTCTCACCAGCTCCTATATATTGTTATTATATATTTTGCATATTTTTTCACAGATCTCATTCCGATTTTTGGTACAACTGACAGTAAATTGTTTCTAAAACAGATGTAATTACAAGTGCAAACATGTTAGTGCAAATTACAGGTGCAAATCTGAACATGACTAATATGAAATTAATGATGAAAGTATATAGAATTTTATAATTATTTATCTATCAAGAACTCTTGCTAAGCTCTATACTGCTATAAATCTCTTTTGCTGAAAACCGCAATAATTCAGACTTTTTTTTTTTTTTTCTCTTTCCTCCAATGGTTGGTCATGAACTAGTGACGATAACTAAGACTGCCACTTGGAAGACTAAAATTCTGGCAATCTGATAACAAAATTCGGTTATTCCCTAAATCCTCTGCTTGTGCCTTCATCTTGGTGGGACTCTCAGTAAAATGAGTATAAATCCCATGTACAAGTCCAAAGGTACTATTAATGTTTCGTATATTAGAACTGACCAAATCTGTGTAGCTGCCAACCTCTGACTTTTGAAAAGTCAGAGACCAGATAACCGTAAGCAGGAGGGGGAAAAATAGATTTTTTTGGTCAAAACAGAGGGAAAAAAAAATAATAAAAATTGGAGAAAACAGCTTTTGCCCAAAAAACAAGAAAAAAATGGGAGATTTCTCAGAAAAAAGTACAAGTCCACACACTGCAATAAAAATTAATTTCGTTGATAACGTACATATTCTATATTAAAATACAGCCACAGGACTGTTTTTGAACTTACTGTTTGAAAGCAACCGATATAGGTTGCTTTCGAACAGTAGCTTACCTATTATGAAAGAAGTGACAGAACTGATAACTTAAAGTTAAATAATATTTAATGTTTCTGAAAACTCAGTTAACAACTTGCTATCTGTGAATTCTGTTTGGAGCCAAAGCGTTTTGACTGCCATAAGGAAACATGCTTTGATCTTAGGAATTTGTGAGAGAAAGTCAACTGGCTGCCAAACAAGTCCATTTTCCAAATTTATTCATAAAATCATATAGCTTCTGCTATGAATTTAATAGATATTTGAAGCAGTAACACTTTGTTGGATGGAAACAGCATGTAAATCACCTTACAGCACAACACTGTTAGAACCGCACTAATGCTTTAGTACCATGTATAAAAAACACTTACACTAAAGTTTGCCACGAATGTTGCATGTGACTAATCACTTAGTCATTAACCTGCTTTTGTGATCATAATGTGCTGTTATTATTATTATTATTAGCCATATGTTGCAAGGAAGCCTGAGGCTTATACTGTGCCAGCCAAAAAAATTTCTGAATTACCCTGAGAGAGAGAGAGAGAGAGAGAGAGAGAGAGAGAGAGAGAGAGAGAGAGAGAGAGAGAGAGAGAGTCAAAAGTAGAAGGGAATCACCAAAAAAGAGAAGAATAATGATATCCAGCTCAGGATCCTGGGTGTGCCAAGCCCATACTCACCAGATGTGAGCCCCTGGGGGGGGGGGTATGTCGGTATACTTGTCTCTCACTGGCCTTTTATAGTTGTGTTTGATAAGGAAGGCAGCCTTTACCAATTTATTGTCAGGGGGAGGTCCGTGATTGGCTCACATTTCTAGACTATTGGCTTAGTTTGTTTGGAATTTATTGTGCAGCATTATCAAGATTTTAATGTGCCTCTAGACTATTAGCAATGCAAGTTACAGGAGTTGCCATCCCGTGCATTTATTTCCTTTGAAATGATATTATTTATTATTATTTAAATATTATTTAATTTAGTTGTTATTCATTTAATGATATTAGATTTTAATAAACTTTAAGTTCTTTTTAATCTTTACTGCTTTCTAAATTGAGAGAATCATCCCATATTACATATTGAAAAACGGAATTTTTTAAAAATTCTTATTTTAACATAGTTTAACAATTTTTGTGAAAATAAAAAATAGAGAAAACAGTATCACTGCCAAAAAGATGATCTGTGATAATGACAAAACTGCAATGGCAAGGCAGAAAAGGGGTCAAATTCCAACAAAAATATAAATTTTCTATCACAAACGTGGAGAGTTGGCAGCTATGTATCCAGTTGTGACCCAGCGTGTACAAGGCTCAAAGTGTTGCACCCACACCACACAGTGGAACGTTGGTTTATATGACATCAAACAGTATGACATGGTAAATGATTTTCATTGTCTAATAATGCACTATACCAGCAGCACTCTGTTTAATGAATATCTTAAGTGGTCAAACCCATATTTCAAGCTGGAGAGCAAAATGCTACCTCCCCCACCATGACACCCCAGTCTCTTCTGTCATATAGTATGACATGTATTTTAATGATATGATAGGAAACATGATGGGATTAAATATTCCTTACATTTTGAGAAGAGCAATCAACTAAGTACTCATTTTGATTCGGTCAGACATGAAGTTCTCCGAGCATTGTAGACAGGTTGCAAGGTAGACCCATGATATCCTATCGATGATTTATTGAACATTTGCTAGTAGAGAGAAGGACATCGTAATCCTATTATACAAGGCTATTGTTAGACTAAATTGGAATACTGTGTTCAAGTATGGAGACTGCACCTAAAACAAGACAGAGCTTCTAGAAAGGGTCCAAAGATGGGTAACTTGCTGGTGAGAATGACAAAAGGGTGTCCATATGAAGAAAGACTTCAAATATATGGGTTGCACAGCTTGGAAACTAAGAACCGTAGAGGAGACTTGAATGAGGTGTTTAAGGCAAAAGTAAAATGAATGAGGAAGAAATTTTCATGGTTATAAAAGATTCTAGAACTAGGGACCATAAATTCAAGTTGCAGGGGGGAGATGTTTAGACTGGATTGCATGAAGTTTTATTTTAGCCAGCAAGTTATAAATTGCTGGAATAAGTTATCTACATGAGTGGTAGAGGCTGACAGTTTGGAGAAATTCAAGGGTCAGCTGGATAGTGACCTATGGGAGGAGGAAAACGCATAGGTTGTCTGTTTCTTTTACTTTTATAATATATTAATTTCTTTTTTTATTATTATTTTACTCTTTTTTTTCCCTCTTTCTTTCTTTTTTTTTTTTTTTTTTGGCTGCTGCAGCATAAGCCTTAGGCTTCCTTGTACCATATGGCCATTAGTAATACTAGTATCCACTTGTGTGAATCTGTCTGCAACACTCCAGACAGCCTGGTGAATAATCTCATTGCCATTATTCTGCTAAATATGACTGAAGGGGATCCAAGTGGAATGTATATGGGATGCACTACTAAGACCATGCTATGTTTATGTCAAGGAACTAGGTATATGTTGTCAAATGTATGGGATATTTAACCTGCCAGTGATGGCATGGAATTTCCACCTGGCACCCAAAAAATATATTTCATATAAAAAAAAATCTGATCCTGCAGTACTATTTAGAATCTCTCAAGAAGATTCCAAATGAAGGGTCAATAGTAATAAACTTTTAATACTTTCACTGCATCAGTCTCTGGTGAAGGTTGTTTGACAAAAATATTCGGTTGTTTTTCTTCTGTCAAACTGAAAGAAAAAGCTCCAACAGTAGGGTGGTTTTCCCTCCAAATCTGAAACCACATATTTGCATTCCAGAAGCGGTGGTAACTGTAATATTTTAACCTTTGTTTCTGTACTTTTAATATGTCTACTCATTTATTGTGGTTGGTGCAGTACTGTAGCTAGAGCTTTTGCCACCCGGGGAGGTCCCTGAGTTTTCCACCCCTCTCAATACACACCAAAAATACTACAAAAAGTCAAAACGATGTATAGGGAAATAAATTAAAACACTATGTTTATTTTTAAAGTAAAATTTTAATTCCAACTTTCTAAAATGTTATTTTTCTTGCTTTTCTGTTAGCAAAATCATCGATGACAATGTTGAAGTCTTATTTCATCACTCAGTTGCTGTTCTATACAGAGTTTGACAAGATTTCTTAAATGCAAGGTACTCATTGTAGATCTTAGGTAATTCTTAATAAATTTTAATTTAGAAAAACTCCTATCACAACTAGCAACACTTACATAAATAAAAGAATCGTCAAAAAATAAAATTGTGTCTCACGTGAAAAGTGCCGCCCGGGGAGGACTGCCCCCCCCACCTACGCTACTGGGTTGGCACATTATAGCCTAGGTTGCTGTTGCGCCAGTAAACCCAAAACCAAACCAAATCCAGAAGCAGTGAACATGTTAATTTCAGTGTAGACAAAGCCATAGACAGAATGTCCTCTGAGAGGATCACTATCAAATCCCCACAACAGCCCTCTACGGCAGCGGTTCCCAACCGGTGGCTCGTGAACCCCCAAGGTTCGTGAAAATGTTACAGAGGATTCGTACTTTTTTTTTTTTTGTTAGTTGTTGGTGCATCGGCTTTTGTGGCCATAATGCACCTCCCAAAGTTTTTGCATTTTACTCTGATCCAAGCCTAGGAGGGATTCGAATCCACAACCTTTGGGTTGCCAGGCAGGCACTTTACCCACGTGGCTAGCCCAGTAGGCAGGATTTGTACTAAAAATTCTATAATGGCATCTGCTTAGATTTACATAGGTATATTATTGTAAACTACTAAATATAAATAATAATAAACAATAAAGTAAAATAAAATTAAATAAAAAGGAAAGAACTGCCAAAGAAAGAAACCATATCTCCCACAATTCCTTATAATTAGTTTACTATCTTACAGTATATCATGTTAAATAAATGTTTTCCATACTAAATTTTTTTTCATTCTCAAGGAATGACATGTATCTCATTTTTATATATATACTTTTTTTATAAGCTATAATATTTAGTACCATGCATTGGGTGAAGATTGAAAAGATGAAAGAAGACACTTGTTAACAGAAGCAGTGAACTTCTGTTGATTGTAATTTTCAGGAAATACACATGAAGAAAGGTTGTTCCAGAAAACAGAAATTGAATGAATAAATGAGGAAGAAGAAAGTTGGTGCTGTAAGCTTGAACTTTGACAGTAAAAGAATGTTGACTGGTTGCAGCAAGTGTTCCGATTTCTTTGAAAGAGAGAGCGAGAATTATAGAAGCCAATTCAGAAGAACAGTGCCCATGGAAGTATCTATAGAAAGGTCTATGAGACAGAGAGTGCAGAGACTCTGTTAGAGATGAAACTATCTGTGCGGGTAGCACAGTGCTATTGTCACAGTCTTCCCTACACTGGATGGAAAAGGCCCGGGTTGGGATCTCGTCGATGATGCAAGAAATTTTAAAGGGCTTTTTTCAGTCCGTGGCTGAGTTAGTCGGTCTCAGGCATAGATAGCAACGATTCTCCCCCAGAATCTGAGTTTTTTTCATCCAGCAAAACAGGTAAATCAACCAGAGAACACACACAATAAATATATGGGTAGATGTAATCATTTAAGGGGGACCATAATATAATACAGGCATACCTCGAATAACGAATAGGATGCGTTCCACGAAATTACTTCGTTAAGCGAAACTTCGTTTTCAGAGGTAAAAATACTATGGCCAGAATAGGGATATGTTCCTACGTAAAGAAAATGAAAAGCTTTTTTTTCGAACAAAGAAAAGTTTTATTAAATAAACATTCAACTTACATACAAAGTGAAATCACATTTTAAAATATGAGTCTAAAGTTGATTGCTTATGCTTTTTTTCTCTTTCATTTAACAATTGTCTATACGGAGTTATTGCATTTAACACTGATCGCTTAACAATAAAACTTCTTCCTAAATCAGGATCATTTTCACTAAAAAAATTTAAACGTTTTCAATGTCATTTAAGCAGCTTTTTAAATCTTTGTTTGTTAACACTTTTTCGGCAGGAACTTCTTTAACTTCATCTTCATTATCTTTGTCTTCGTTGCTAACAAGGTTTTCTAAATCTTCCACTGAAAAACCATCATCTTCTGCATTCAATAAATTTCTAACATCCTCTTCATCGACATTTTCGAAACCTATTGATTGAGCCATCTGGATAACTTAATTTCTAATTTCTTGGATGCTATTTTCTTCTTCTAGTACAACTTCTGGCCATATTTTGCGCCAAACTCCATTTAAGCATTTCTTAGTGACTTCTTTCCAAGAACTATCAATGTTTTCAATTGCCTTTTTAATGGTGTAATTTTTCCAAAAAGTTTTAACTGTCATTTCCTCTTTATCCTCTAGTTCAGTTAAATTGCATAATGTTCGACGCAGATAATAAGCTTTAAATGATGCTATCACTCCCTGATCCAATGGTTGAATCAAAGAAGTTGTGTTTGCTGGAAGAAACACAACTTTGACAGGAATGCATGTGTCCAACGTGTTAAGATCAGTAGGATGTCTCGGAGCATTGTCTAACAACAAAAGAGCTTTTTCTTCAAAGTTGTTTTTTTGACAATACCGTTTTACTTCGGGACAAAAGTGGTTAACAAACCAATCAGTAAATAACTCCTTGGTAACCCACGCTTTTCTATTTGATTTCCATATTACAGGTAAATTCATTTTTATGTTATCTTTTAACGCCCTCGGATTTTCTGAATGGTAAACTAATAACAATTTTAATTTATAATCGCCAGAGGCATTCAATCGAAAGAGTAACATTAAACGGTCTTTGGCTGCTTTGAACCCAGCAGCTGGTTTTTCTTCAATAGAAATGAAACCTTTTGTTGGTAGCCGTTTCCAGAACATACCGCTTTCGTCAACACTGAACACCAAATTTGGTGGAAAATTTTCACGTTCAATTATTTCCTTTAGTTTTTCTGAAAACTTATTTGCGGCTTCTCCTGTTAATTTTACACTATGAACCCTGGCCCGTTTTTTAAATTTCTCGAACCAACCACGAGAAGCCCAAAAGGTTTCCGTAATTTCGTCAGTTTGTTTAGATTTCAGGTGATTAAACTGGAATATTTTTTTTTATGTTAAATGGGGCTTGAAATTGCGGACTTTGTTATATCGAAGCTTCGTTATCAGAGGTAACGTTAACCGAGGTATGCCTGTAATTTGTTTTTTTTTTTTGTTAGAGAAGAGACATTAATTAACCTAACTGCCCTCCTTTGAATGGAATCTAGTAGTCTGAGAGAGGTTTTGGGGGCACTGCCCAAGATGTGGGAACAATATTCCGTAGTAGGCCGGATTTGTGATTTCTACAGAGTCAACAACAGATTGGAAGAAAAGTAATGCCAAGAGGAAAAGAGAAAACCAAGTTTTTTAGATGCAGAGGAAGCAATATTTGTAATGTGCTTTATGCCAAGAAAGATTAGAAGTCAGGGTAATCCCCAAGATCTTGCCTAGAAATTGGAGCATCATCAAAGATAAACATAGGAGCAGAAGAGTTTTAGAAGGATTGAAATTAAGTTATCTTTGCCCCACTGGAGAATTACATGGAGATCGCCATTTCAGGAATTGGTAGCAGATATTTGAGAAGTTGAAGTTGATTCAGCAAGGCAAGGTTTCTCAAACTGGAATGTAATGTGCTATCATCGGCAAAACTATGGATAGGATTTCCAGTCAATGGAAGAAGGTCATTAATATATAAGAGGAGAAGAGTGGGGGAAAGAACTGAACCTTGGGGGACACTAGCATTAGTGGAGAAGTTAGAAGACAGAGAGCCATCTACCATCACCCTCAGTGAGCGTCCACAGAGAAAACTGAATAACTAATTACAAAAAACAGTTGGCAAACCATAAGATGGAAGCTTGTTTAGAAGACCTTTATGCCAAACATGATCGAAAACCTTTCAGATGTCAAGAGCAACTGCTTGTGTTTCACCGAAGTTTTCCATTGAATTTGTCTATAAATGGGTAACATAAGCCAGAATAGTGGATCGACACTGATGGAATCCATACTGGCGATCGTTGATCAGATGGAAGGTTTCAAGATAGTTTAAGAGTTGGCGGTTAATTGATTTCTCCATTACTTTAGAAAGAGTAGAAGTAATTGCAATAGGATGATAATTGGATGGGAGGGATTTGTCACCCTTGTTTTAGGAACTGGCTGGATATGAGCAAATTTCTAAGCAGAAGGAAAAGCACCTTTGGAATAAGAAAGTGAATAAAGTGGCAAAGAACAGAAATAAGTTCAGGAGCTCAGATTTTGAAAACAAGTGGAGAAATAACATCAGGATCTGGAGCTTTCTTAGCATAAGATTCATCAAAATCCTTCTGCCATCCTATTGACAGAAGACTACAGGAGGCATTGAATGGAATGTACTGGGAATGGTTTGAGGGTGGTTTTACCAAGATCATCAATACATGAGTTGGAAGAAATATAGGATGCTAGCAGGTCAGCTTTATCCTGGCTGAAGTGGCAACAGAACCATTTTGTTTTTAAGAAGTGGGAACACAGGCAGAAATTGCAGCCAGTAGTTTTGGCAAGAGATCAGAATGGTCGGCTACCATTGGACAAGAAGCAAGTTTTCTACTCTTAGCCTGTTCAAAATCTAGTTTGGACTGATTAATAACTGCTTTACAAAGTATAAATAATACTTAATAATAATTTTTATTATTATGCTATGTTGCTTATAAAAACTTTGTACTGGAAATATTTTATAATAAAAATTCAGTAATATTATATGATTTCAGAGAATATAGGTTTAGTTGTTCGCTTTAAAAATATTACATTGAAAGGGGGTTCACGAGTCAAAAAAGTTGGCAACTGCTACTCCATGGCAATATAGTGATTTTGCCACTTGTCACTTACTTGTAGAGGGCTGGGTTTGAGTCCCATCTATTACTGGAGAAATTTCTAAAGTTCCCTTCATTCAAAACTACAGTCAATCCAGAAAGATTAGGGGACTTCTCAGAATAACCCCATGAGTTATTCCAGGTTTTTCAGCTCAACAGTATGTATGTAAGTTGGCCTGAACATGCACTTGTACTGACATAATACACAATGGCAACTTAAACCTTGGTGGATAGTAAACAAACGATTCACTACACTGTGGGAAGCTTAGCTAGCCTTTTCACTAGAGTTAAATCAATGTGGGGTTTTATCCATTTGTTGTTGTTGGGTTTTAGATACATTGGCAACTAAAACCATACTGTTTGTGCCAGCAATGGGCAAATTGCTTGTGCAGACCTCAAGCCAAACTGCTATCCATCAAAATCCTTAGATGGATAGCAGGATGGCTTAAAGGAAGAAGGCAGATGGTTGTGATAAATGATTGTTCCTCAGATTGGGTTAATGTATGAAGTGGAGTTCCACAAGGATCAGTATTGGGACCACTGTTGTTTTTGATTTTCTTAAATGACATTGATGAAGGAATAGAGGGCATGACGTCTAAATTTGAAGATCATGTAGAGATCAGTAGAGTAACGATCACTGCCAAGCAGAGCTTCTCTACAGTAACCTAGATAGACTTCAGGAATAGTCAGAAAAGTGGCAGCTATGCTTTAATTCAGAAAAATGCAAGGTCTTACACCTGGTGAAAATAACCCCAAAATAACTTATACACTTGAAGTTGAACTAAAGTCAATAGTGAA
The DNA here is from genome assembly GCF_048544385.1 of Mastigoproctus giganteus. Classification (NCBI taxonomy): domain Eukaryota; kingdom Metazoa; phylum Arthropoda; class Arachnida; order Uropygi; family Thelyphonidae; genus Mastigoproctus; species Mastigoproctus giganteus. The sequence continues at coordinate 123,125,399 of NC_143580.1, read as the reverse complement.
AGAAAGGGACTTGGGAGTTAGGATACGGTCAGACATGAAGTTCTCCAAGCATTGTAGACAGGTTGCAAGGAAGGCCCATGGTGTGCAATCGGTGATTGATGATTTATTGAACATTTGCTAGTAGAAATAAGGATGTTATAATCCTATTATATAAGGCAATTGTTAGACTCGGAATACTGTGTTCAAGTATGGGGGATGGCACCTATAAAAATAAATCGAGCTTCTTGATAGGGTCCAAAGACAGGTAACTCGCTTAGTGAGTAGTGACAAACGTGCCACACTTTGCTTGTAGTGTATTCAAATTTTATATTAACTTATCAGTTGATAAAGGGACATGTGTTCCGAAAACTACTGGTTTTTGTACTTATATTTTATTTTATTTGTACTTTATTTGTTAATAAATATCTGGGTATAACTGTATATATCTGTATTCGCTTAGTGAGATCGGTAAAAGGGCATCCATATGAAGAAAGATTTCAAATATTTGGGTTGCACAGCTTGGAAACTAGGCACCTTAGAGGAGACTTGATTGAGGTGTTTAAGGCTCTGAGTGGCAAAAGTAAAATGAATGAGAACGAAACTTCACAGTTATAAATGATTCTAGAACTAGGGCGCATAAATTTAAGTTACGGGGGGAGGGGAGACATTTAGACTGGATTGCAGGGAGTTTTATTTTAGCCAGTAAATTATAGTACTGGAATAATAAGTTACCTACATGGGTGGTTGAGGCTGACAGTTTGGGGAAATTCAAAGGTCAGCTGGATAGTTACCTACGGGAGGAGGGAAATGCATAGGTTGTCTATTTCCTTTTCTTTTATTATTTATTTGTTTTATTATTTTTATTATTATATTACTCTGCTGCTTTTTTTTTTTCATTTGGCTACTGTTGCATAAGCCTTAGGTTTTTTGCACCATATGGCCATTATTAATACTAAAACAAAGGGGTGCTCTTACCAAGAAAGGATTCAGTTCTGCAGAATGACTCTGGTATAAGTAAAGAGGTGTAATAAAGTTACTTTGTATCTTAAGCTTTAAGTGGCTTTTACCTGTTTCAAATAACTGTATATTTTGTGATTTTATCTTGCCATTTGTACCCGTGCACTCAATTCGGCTGCCAGGTTAAGTATATAAAACTACATTTAATCTATGAATTAATTTTTCCATACAATTTGTATGGAAAAATATAAATAATAATTACCTGATTTCTATTTTGCTGATATTAATGAAATTTGGGAGGGCTCAACAAATCTTTCTATATGAACTAAATATAAAATTTCATAAAAATCTATCCCTCCGTTAGGTGCAGATAAATAGACAGACAGACAGACATGGTGAAGACAATGGGAATTTATACTAACATGTCTAAACAAGCATGTAAGAAAAGAAATTCAGCATTCATTAACCTATGTGATGTCACTCATGTGTATATGTGACCTCCTCCCACAAATCCTGGACCGCCTTTGAAAACTATGCTCGAATTTATCTTGAATATATATTATGTATAAAACATATAGCATATATATTATATGATATATAGAATACGTATTTACTCCTGTCCTTTGCCGTCTTTTTTCACTTTCTTATTCCAAAGGTGTTTTTCCTTCTGCTTAGAAATTTGCTCATATCCAGCCAGTTCCTAAAACAAGGGTGACAAATCCCTCCCATCCAATTATCATCCTATTGCAATTACTTCTACTCTTTCTAAAGTAATGGAGAAATCAATTAACCGCCAACTCTTAAACTACCTATAAACCTTCTGTCTGATCAACGTTCGCCAGTATGGATTCCATCAGTGTCAATCCACTGGTTATATTCTGGCTTATGTTACTCATTTATGGACAAATTCAATGGAAAAGTTCGGTGAAACACAAGCAGTTGCTCTTGACATCTCAAAGGCTTTTGATCGTATTTGGCATAAAGGTCTTCTAAACAAGTTTCAATCTTAAGGTTTTCCAACTGTTTTTTGTAATTGGTTATCCAGTTTTCTCTCTGATAGCTCACTGAGGTTGATGGTAGATGGTTCTGTCTTCTAACTTCTCCATTAATGTTGGTATCCCCCAAGGTTCAGTTCTTTCCCCCTCTCTTTTCCTCTGGTATATTAATGACCTTCTTCAATTGACTGAAAATCTTATCCATAGTTTTGCCGATGATAGCACATTGCATTCTACTTTCCATTTTGAGAAACCTTGCCCTGCTCAATCAGCTTCAACTTCTTGAAAATCTGCTACCAATTCCTTAAATGCCAATCTCCAGGTAATTCTCCAGTGGGGCAAAGACAACTTAGTTGATTTCAACCCTTCTAAAACTCAGTCTTGTCTTATATCTCGCAAAAAGGATTCTTTGCTCATATGCTTATCTTTGGTGACACTCCGATTTCTAGGTAAAATGATATATCTATTTTGGGGATTACCGTGACTTCTAATCTTTCTTGGCACAAAGCACATTACAAATTTTGCTTCCTCTGCATCTAAAAAACTTGGTTTTCTCTTTCATTCTCGGCATTATTTTTCTTCCAAACAGCTGTTCACTCTGTACAAATCGAAAATCAGCCCTAGCATGGAATATTTTTCCCACATCTGGGGCGGTGCCCCAAAAACATTTCTCAGGCTTCTAGATTCCATTCAGAAGAGGGCAGTTAGGTTAATTAATGACTCCTCTCTAACAGAGTCTCTCCACTCACTGTCTCCTAGACATACTGTTTCTGCTACATGCCTTTTCTACAGATACTTCCATGGGCACTGTTCTTCTGAATTGGCTTCTATAATTCCCGCTCTCTCTTTCAAAACAGTCCGAACACGGGCTGACACCAGCCAACATCCATTTACTATCCAACTTCAAACTCACAGAATCAACTTTTCATCTTCCTCGTTTATTCATTCAACTGCTGTTTTCTGGAACAATCTTCCTTCATACGTATTTCCTGAAAATTACAGTCTACAGAAGTTCAAGTCTAATGTCAACCAATATCTTCTTTCATTTTCTCAACCTGCAACCCAAGCACGGTACTAAATACTGTAGGTTCTAATACCTCTCATGTTTGGGGTTTTCATAAAAAAAAAAAAAAAAATATATATATATATATATATATATATATATATATATATATACAGTAAACCCCCCGCTATTCGCGGTATCTGTATTCGCGGTCGCTGATTTAATATAAAATGAAACCTAAAAAAATGTGAAATTTAAAGCGCCGTGAATATTTTACCCCATAAAAAAAACATGGGCGTGGCTAAAATTATCTTTCCCAGTCAAAACAGCACTCAGTGGGTGGGGGAAGAGGGGTGACAAAATCGCGAGCATGGATGTTTCTCACTAATCCTTGTTCAGTATGTGTTATGCGCTTGTCATGGAAGGTTTCGTCGTTTGTTTTTAATTTATATGCTTATAAATTGAATAAATTTATAAATTGATATGCTTAAAAAATGATAAATCTACCGTTTTGCATTGTAAAACAGACTTTTTCGAGTGTGTTAACGGAAGAAAGTGACTTTATTGTGGACAAGTTCTTTCTAACCCCTACAAAAATATGGCTACGAATAACAAGAGAAATGTGAAAATATCAAAGGGGATGACATTAGCGAATAAAATTGAGTTATTAGATAAAATTTCTAATGGTGAAAGTGTTTCCTCAGTGGCAAAACATTATAAAATCAATGAGTCAATGGTACAATCAATCAAGAAATCGGAAGAAAAAAATCCACCGTAGTGTCCGTGAAAACGCGCTAATTGCTTCAAAAATTTGCTCTGTAACTCGTGATGTTAAATTAGAAAAAACGGAAAAAGCTTTAAATCTGTGGACAGAAGACCGAACTCAAAATAAAATTCGTTAAGTTCACTCATTATTCGTGAAAAGGCAAAACTCCTTTATCAACACTTGAGCGAAACTGGTGAATGCACTGGCGGGATAAGTTTTTTTTTGCTAGCAAAGGCGCTGGTTTGAAAGATTTGTTTGAAATTTCTAATAAATATTACATTTAATATTAAATTGTTTCTTATTTTCATTTCGATATCATATGCTTGCATTTCACTATGTACTGTCTATGTATATAGTCATATTATGAAGGTACATATAATACATACATAGACAAAATTTTAGACTAGTTTTTCTTATATATTTCATACTTTGGAACGGAACCCCTTTATTACTATCGGAGCCATAACTCAGTATTCGCGTTTTCGGTATTCGCGGCATTTCTCAGGAATGTAACCCCCGCAAATAGCGGGGGTTTACTGTACATATATATATCATTATTATTTAGTATTACCTTTCACTCCACAATGTTGAATTACTTGGAAATTTCATAGAGCAGATTGGAATAATTACACAAAACAAACAATTTGATGATCGAATGATTCAGTCCAACCCATTTGAAGATATTACCAATATTAACAGCTGTTACTGCAGTATTACTAAAATTACAAATAGATAGACAATCAGTAAACAACCCTTTACGGAATAGAGACTGTTCTCTTGCTAAATCAAAAGTTAAATCTAGGAATCAATTCCATATATATATATATATATATATATATATATATATATACAGTGCTTTTTTTTGGGATGGTACGCAACGGTACGGCGTACCTTTATTAACAGTGACATGTGACATTTGGATGCAGTGCACTTCGAAATTTGTAATATTCCATAATTTTTTTTTCACATATTTACCTACTATTCAAATAAGCTTAAAATCATTTAACTAAATTTGCATTTTTTACTGTCTACTTTTAAGATATTTTCTATATAAAACTGTATAATTCTATCATTTTTATAATTCTAAATTACTCAGTCAGGCCTCTGTTTAACAAAGTCCTTTTATAGCGAATTATTTTGAATTCCCCTTGGAAGTTACATTTAAAATAGTTTCCGTTGAGCGAAGAAAATTTTCATATAGCAAATAGATTAAGAGAGAATTAACTCGGTACGCACTGTTAGCATTTCTGCCTTCGGGCAATTAGTGCTGCTGCACGAATTAAGAGAGCTAACGCATTCTATAACATAGTGGTACCTGGTAAAACCTATCCGACCACCTGTCCCACATATGGAGGAGTCGCGCTAGTCAAGAGTGAGTAGATCGTGTATTCCCAATGGGCTCTGGCCCACCTTCTACTGCAGTGGTGTACAACATCTTCCCGTACAGGGGCCATATTCAAAAAAATTCAGTTCGATTTCTTTACTGCGTTACATTTTCCATATCTTGTTGTATGCAAAAGTAAAATTGAAATATTCGAAAATTTTATTAAGTACAATACACAAATACATGTATTGTACTAAAATATATAACTAAAATGCTGTTTTAGTTCACTTTCCTCACGGGCCGTAGGTTGGACACCTTTGTGAATTGACCATAAGCGCTCCGTTCGAGAATTAGAAAAGTGATTTTCTTTTACCCTGACAAATAACCATCAGTTGTTTCGCAGAAGTACGTTATATCCACTTTTTTCATAATATTTCCTTATCTCTGTTTACATGGTCACAGTATCTGAATATCCAGATGGCACCGACATTTTCGATAGTTTCAAAAAAAAAAAAAGTTCAAAATGAAAAAATTCGAATGTAAGAACTAGTGACAATACCGATAATGAGAGAAGGAAAAACGAGGACAACGAAGCTATTAATCCTTCTAAACATGAATTGTTGACATTTGGTGAAAGTGAAGTTAGAAAATTGTCAATTTTCTTCTTACAGGTTACAGTTTACAGGTTACAGTTTACAGGTTACTTCTTACAGGTTACTTCAAGGTTACAGTTAAATGAAAGAGATGCAATTCATGGATTTTGGGGATACCTAATTGATAAGAAGGTTTCAGAAGAATTGAAGCATTTGATGAATGCTCTGAGTAAGATACCAATTTCATCGAGTGAATGTGAATGAGGATTTTCACAAATGAATCTGATCGCCAGCCCAACCAGCGCTTCGTTGATGACAAAAACAGTTTCTTCACTACTGTTTCTTAAATTGTAGACCCACTGCTGACCCGCTTCGATCCAGCAAAATATGTCAATTCGTGGCTGCTTCGGAAACGTCATTCAGAAACCGACACACAAAGAGGAAGAAAAGAAGTTGGCATAAGACAGGGGCCTGCAGCTTGCGAGCTGCATGCAGCTCTTTAACTTTACAGCTCACATGAAGCACAATTTGAAATAGAGTTAGAGGACTTAAAAATCAAGGAGATGTGGAGTGCAAGACTAAAATGCCTTAAAACTGAAATTGAGGATTTTGAAAGGCAAGAATTGCAAAGCTGCCCTTGCAATTCTACACAAATGGACGGTGATAGATCACTTTAAAATGCAGACCAAATTGTGTTCGATGTGTGGAGTAGCTTACCGGACCCATATGTAAATTTGAAAATATTTGCATTTGGACTTCAAACTTCTTTGGTTTGAGAGCAAATATTTTTGAACATGAACTAAATTAAAAATAAATCAAGAAACCATCGTCTGAACAATGCGAGCATGTTTAAAGCTTAGCATCTTTAATTACGACATACTCACATGATGTTGGATGACACTTGCTCAAGAAGTTCATCAGCAAAAGTCACATTAATTTGTACCTAACTGGATGTTTGTTACGTTTTTTCAATATTAATAAATAATATTTCAAAATATATACAGTAGACTCTCGATTTTCCGGGATAGATGGTAAAAACAAATCCCGGATAATCAATTTTCCGGTTAATCCAAAAATACAAAAGTCCCCGACATACGTTCCAGGACTTCTTACTTCGTCGAGTTTTACGTAACTCGAGAATGACTAATAACATATTGCTACTATATTATTATTGATAAATCTGAATTCCACACGATACTTGTTAATGTTTGGCCATTTTGATACATCCTTATTATAATGATTCCTTAGAGATTTAACAGATACACCGTTTTCAAACTTTTGAATAATTTCAAGTTTTTGTTTAACAGAAAACACAACTCTTTTGCATTTGCCCATCATATTCGCGATTTCTAAACAAACAAACAAAAAAAAAAAAAAAAAAATTTTTTTTTTACTATAAAAAAAATTCCGACATCCCTGACATAAATAATGAAACAAAATTTGTCCTTTTGCACTGCAACGGAACACAACAATCGACGCAATGCACTAAAACAAACTATGCATTTGGTCTTTTTTTTTCCTGTTTTTTTTTTTTTGAGAGGCGGGTGTAAAGACAGCGGGGACTGGAAGGTAATAGGTACACTAATCTCCCAATGATGACTTATAATGCCGCTTGTCGCTTATTTACGACTTGCAAAATATCTGTTTATACCTATTCTAGTTATTACTTGAATTTTATGATTTGTGGTTGATTTTTTTTTTTTTTTTTTCTAATTTGGAGTCTTGAAGTGTCCCGGTTAATCGGGAGTCTGCTGTATACAGTAATACCCCGAAGTTACGCGATAGGTGGGTCCGACGAAAATCGCGTAAGTCGAATTCGCGTAAGTCGGGGTACTACTTTGCATATAAATACATATAAATTTTGCTTAATTGGGACCAAGGACTAACAAAAACACTAGTTTAGAAGAAAAACATTAATAAAATTGCAGTTCTTTATACATATTAATACAAAATATGTATTAAAAAAACAAATGACTTACGTAAAAAAGTTATTTCGATGTCGATGGCTTCATAAAATCTAACAAATTCGTCTGACGACACAGCGCCTTCTTTTTTTCACGCAGAATTTCTTCGTAGCAAGCTAATAATTTTTTTATTCCTTGCTTTGTAGCTATAACGCGTTCTTCGTTGGAGTCTATGCTTTCTAAAATTTTTAAGCCCTTTACAATTGAGCCCTTTTAAATTTTCAACCTCTCAAGTTTGCAATTGTCATGTGCTTTTCGCCGTTGCTTCATTTAGGCCTGTAGCATGTGCAATATCACATGGTCTTTCATTTCGCTCAAAGCGTTTCACAATTTCATATTTTTTCTCTATCGACAGAGGCGGACTGGCCATAAGCCTTACCGGGGAAACCCCGGTGGGCCAGTGTGATTTTGGCCATAAACCATAGTATGAGGCCACTATAAATTTCCCCGGGTAAGAATTTTTGATCCAGTCCGCCTCTGTTTATCGATAATTCCTTTTCTTTTTCTCTCTGAATCTGCAGTGTCTTCACCAGGACGCTTCCTTTTCACACCTTTTAATAGTGTATCTCTGCCTTTATGGTGTTGTTTATTCAGTTGCTACATGCGCGCAGCTTTGTTTATGCGTATCAAGCGTGCCTCCTCGTTTTGTAATTGTGCTTTATTCCCTAAAAATGAGTAAAATACTTAATTAACACCTCACATTTCTAGGGGTTACTACCATAAAACAATAAAAATCCAGTTGAGTTTCTGCTAGTGAAATCTGTTATAAACTGGTAGTAAACTCGATCTAATTGCATTTGCGATTATACCGATAGCTGGAATTGTGTCGGTTTTTACTGATATAAAAAACATAAAAGCAGCAAAGTTGAATTTTGTTCATCTTTCGCTCTCATTCTCCGCCGTCGCACCGTATATCGATAACATATGAAAAACGACCTTGAAGATAGTGGGCGGCAGCGTTGCCAAACGAAAAAATCAAGAACCGCGTAACTCCGAGTTCGCGTAAGTCGGGGTAGCGTAAGTCGGGGTATTACTGTATATATTTTTAATAAACACCTTCCCACTCTATTCCATTTCTTAAACAACTTTCGCCCCCCCCTCCCAGCTTGAGCTGACGTGCGCCTCTTCGGATTCTCTCTGTTTTTTTTTTTTTAATTAGATCAAAACTGACTCTTCACTCAAAAAAGGTTGCTGACCCCTGGCATATGGTGTTGGATGAGAATTTAATAAAAATTTGGAATATTCTACAAAAACTTCATTATGAAATTATTTTTACTTGTGTTATTATTTTTTACTTATTTTACTCACATTTTACTTATTTTTTTATATACTTGAATAATAAATTTATGCTTAATAACTGTGTTAATACACTTAATTTGTTGTTCTTATTCTAAAAAAAATTACTAAAGTAACAATATCAGAAAAAAAAATTTTCAGAGTTCTTTTCATATCATTTTAATTTTCAATTTTTCCTGATAGCAAAGAATAAGTACCGGCACCTATTTTTTTACAAAAAAAGCACTGTATGAATATGTGTGTGTGTGTGTGTATATATATATATATACACCACCACTTCATTAATTACAAGAAACTCAAAGCTAGAGCCTGATGAGTTACAAGGAAGGTCAAATGAGCTTTGGGAAAAAAATTTTGTTTTTTCATTAACAATGGCTAGTATTAAGTAGCAGAAGCAGTGGCTTGTTTGTTATTTGGTTTTTAGGAGCATTAGCAACTAAGGCCATATTGCTCCGGGATATGCGGTGGTCATTCCCTGACCTTTCCACATCCTCCGTATTTGGTGGTGACGGCTCGAACCCCAGTCTAATCAAGAAGCGTGTGCTACGCACTGCTGCTCCTTCCCACCTGGCTACGGAGGTGCCAGAAGCAGTGGCAACTGCCACCAGTATGGAATTGGAACAAGCAAGAGACTGGACTTCTAAATTCTTAAAAGGTTTGCAATTTAATTCGGAATCAGAATTTATGGTTTGATTCTTCTTTGCTTGAACAACAAGCTCTAGCGACATTAAAAACTTTAATTCAACATAGACAAATTGAATCAAATCATTTTAATTTAAAATAATTTGATTTGGCTATAATTAATTTAACCCAACCATGGGTTAAACTTAACTCGTTATTGATGTTTACTGTGCTATTAAATCATAATAAATAAATTTCTTTAATCTCGTAATAAATGTGTATTATGAGATTAAAGAAATTTCACCTTCTCCTAATGTAACATCTCTTACAGAGGTAAACGTTTACAACATGAAATTCTGTTTATAGTAATATCCTGTAAAATTCATTCAATCCTGCTTGTGTTGGTGCTTTTTCTAATTAAGAATAATAAAAACTTATTTAAGCTCTACAATAATCCAAAAGGAAATTATGGACCCAGGAATGATTTCAACTGAAAGGGATACTTACAGCAAGCTACATTATAGAAATTTAATTAAAACTTTTGCCAATCAAAAATGTAAATTTTCTATAGGTATTGCAATTAAATAGTGTGGTAATATCCAGCAATATTTTAATATTTTATCTGGCAAGTTCTTTATAACATCAAATAATGTACTTTCTTCTATACGTACTTATATTACTCTTTGTTTTGTATTTAATATCTGTGTTTTGAATTATCAATGTAATTTTGGTCCAGAATATATTTGTTTAATTCCTGTGTTTTTGTGAATTTCACATTACAATAAAACTATACCAATGTCAAAAATATATTTATATGTAGCAATTTTTATCTTTTCCTCAATATCTAAATCTCACTAACAAATAAAAAGAATACAGTATAACCTGGATAAGAAGTTTTCCAAGGAACTGGAGGTTTAGAACTTCTTATGAGGGTAAACTTCTTAGAAGGGAAAATGACATAAGGTTATGAAATATTAACTACACAAATAAAAATGAAAAGACACACATACATAAGTTAAAGATCATTTTAAGTACTATTTCAGAATTTATAAATATTTTACTCTGCCTATGGGAAATAATTTAAAACTGAGGATTTCTAATTGCTTAACATTCTGTTCATTAAACTCATTACCAAGTTGGAATGATGAACTCCAAAGGAGTTCATCCTTTCCCCGAATCCTACCCATCGAATTAGAAAAATATAATATAATTATACTCATATAATCAGTTATTGTTATTGTTATTTTTGGTTTTTAGGATCATTAGCAACTTATTGTTCCAGGGATGTGCGGTGGTCATTCCCTGACCTTTCCGCATCCTCCGTATTTGGTGGTCACGGGCTCGAACCTTGGTCTAATCTAATCAAGAAGCATGTGCTACGCACTGCTACTCCTGCCCACCTGGCTATGGAGGTGCAATATAATCAGTATAATTAATAGTTGTAGCATTAAAAATAAAACTGCCAAGGAGGGACGACTAATTAGGGCCAATATGGTTATTCCTTAAAGAATTATCAAAAATACTAATGATAATCTACAGAAATAAAGAAAGTATTATAAATTCAGCTTTCAACATACCTTAAAAGGTCAAAATTACAATCAGACACAGCAACAATCAACTAAGTAATTCAGAACTGTTTAAAACCATCAGAACTTAATGGTAAACGCTTCATGTGGTCAATGTTACTTATTCTGGGTGGATACTACTACTACCACCCCAATCCTGGGTGGTGGTGGTATCTGCCGAGAATAAGTAATTAGTCTTCTCCACTAGCGAAGCATTGCCTATTCAAGATAGTGCAATATTAGAGCAACTCATTGTGAAGGCATTCACAATATTAGATGGAACAAGATGCCATTTCACCTGCTTCAGTGAGTTACTACAAACTAAAATGATGCTATGCACTAACTTGTTCAATTACCAGAATGTTTATATTATTTAATATAACCATTTTGAAAGAAAAAAAGAGATGATTATTCCATTATTATTATATAAAGCGAGGGTCAGGTTGCATCTTGAATATTGCATGCAGACATGAGACTGCATTTTTGGAAAGATATGGCCCTGTTGAAGTGAATATAGAGAGGAGAGACGAGATTGGTTAACAGCACAAAGGGAAAATCTTATGGACAGACTTCAGTTTTGTAAAAAAAAAAAAAAACTGTTTGGAAAATGGGCATGCAGGACTGATCAAGGTGTTTAAAGTCTTGAAAGGTTTGAATCCTCAACTAAACTGTGAATTCTCCTTGATGTTGAAGAAAATTTTACATTTAGTCAGTCACATGACATACACAGGAGAACATTTTTATTCATTTATTTATTATTATTTTATTTATTTTTTAAACTGCTGATGATACCATTGCTTGCCTCCTTGCAACACTTTTCCAATACTAATACCATACTAACTTCATAGTTGGGACTTCATAGTAAGCATTCTCTGGTCATTTTTCATATATAAACACATCTATAGCTGGAAGAGCATGCAGCTTGACTCCAACGCCAATTTATCCTCAATAAACCAATCGATGGTATACACGTTTTTGTTATTAAAGGCGTGTGAGCTCCAGCTGTTACATGAGTTCTCATGGCATGGGTCATAATAATTCATGACCCGTACAAGCGTGTTTTAAGAGAATTGGGTTGCCTGTTTCACTGTACGAAAAACCAGGTTCCAGGTGATAAAACCATGCAACCATCGCATGATATGTTGCAAAACCCAGGGTCTTCAGCTGGATATCATCATTCTTCTCTTTCTTGGTGATTCCCTTCTACTTTTGACTCTCTCTCTCTCAGGGTAACTCGGAAATTTTTTTTGGCTAGTGCAGCATAAACCTCAGGATTCTTTGCACCATATAGTTAATAATAATAATAAAAAATAATAAAACAAAACAAGCATATAAAAGTTCCTCTCTCAAGATGCAATTCGAACCAGTCCTTTTCCACACTGTGTGAAGGACAACGATCATAACTACTGTTCTAACTGTGAGAGAGCACATGTTGCTAAGTGTCTTGGAAATACAGTAGAGCATCAGTTATCCATAATAACTGATGTCAGACCTCTTCCGGATAATCGAAACGGAAAATTTTCCGGTAAAATTAAATAAAAGATATATATATATATATATATATATATAAACCAATCTCTGAAAACAGAAACATCCATCCAGGCATTTTTATGATTTACAAAACAAGAAGATTAGAAAGATATTTAAATGCTCTCCAGTTTTTCGACTTTCCAATATCGACACGGACAATCTGTGCATCCCAGTGGCATTTGCACACACAGTAATTGTAACTCGCTCTTTTCTCATCTTAAAACTTGGTGCAGGCATTTCTCTTTTTAGTGGCTAGGGTTTTTCTGGGTAATGCTTTCCATAATAATCCCGTCTCATTAACATCATAAACGTTTTCTTTCTCATAATTTGTTATAACTGAAAGAAACTTACTTTTCAAAGGACACCGCTGCCGATTCGTCTGCAGAAAGTTTCTCACTTTGAATATCTACCACGTATACTGTGTCTCAGTTTAAAGTTTTTCAGCCAACCTCTGCTTGCCTTAAAATCTTCATTACCTCTTAATTTTAGATTAAAATTCAATGCTTTTTCACACAACATTGGGCCAGACACTGGTTCACCTAAACTTCGCTGGGTGCACTCTCTAAAGTGGCATTTTCATGTTTTGACGTCTTTTTCCTGCTAGATCCTCCTTCACTATCCATAATCCACAGAGTAGTAAGATATTTTGCTATTCTGTGCCATAATCAACACAAATTCTGTTATAGCATTGGAATTTTTCTTGATGTTGTAAACTGTTGAAGTCCCCACATTAAACACTTTGAAGAGATTCCCAAAATTTTCACCTTTCCTAATTCTATTAATAATTTCTGTTTTTCATTGCAATGTTAAAACTATGCGTTTTCTTTTCTTTCACATTGTACCGTAAAAAATTGAGAAAAATAATATATCGCACAGCTTCGGGCCAATATTTTTCTTACTGAATCTGGAGCTAAACTAATCTGAAATTCATTCATGGTTTCCAAGAAAACCCAGTAGTCTCTTTAATATTTTATATACATATTTCTCTAAAGCACATTTTTGAAGGTCACAACCGTAAAACAATAAAAACAATTTGCAGTTTTCAGTTTATTGGGCTTTTTATTTGTACAATATGTTATAAACAGGTAGTAAACTTGATCTTTCACTTATTACAATCAAAATTCAATTTGCAAACGTGACCACTATAACTGGAGCTTACTGTTAATAAAAAATAAATCGGTCAACTATCGATTCATTCGGTAGTTCAACTACAGATGAAGGGTCGGTAGTCACGAATGGTCATCAGTGTAATACCTCAAATAGAGAGCTTTATGGTAACTGAAAAAAAAAAAAGTTTCTAATACCCCGGTTTGGCCTAAAACTGAGGAAAACGTTGTCTATTTGAGTCTTTTGCAGTTGTGAATGACAAGGGTGAGAGAAGTGACTCCAACTTCTTCCTGGAGAAGTGATTAAAGTCTTCGAGGAGAAGGGACTGGCAGGTGAGGACTGTGCAAGGCTCCGTGCAGGTGTCTCCCCACCACCGCCGCCTCAGCACTGACACTCTGAGTACCTCCTTGCTGAGACAACTCCAGGTTTGAAAACTGTTAAAAAATACTTCTCGTCGCAAAATTTATAAATGATCTTTACAGAATTATTAACTAACAATTTAGTAACATTTTTGTCACCAAAAGGAGAGTTACTTAGTACCAAGAAGCACGCTATCGAAGTGAATAAAAAAATTTATATAATTTTTTATTTTAACACAAAAAGTAAATGATAGGTTTCAATCGGAGTAGTTTTTCCTTGATAAGCATCGAATAAGCATAGCTAATGTGATTTTTAAATTTTTAGCTCCATTAGCGACAGAAATAGAGAGGGCACGAAAATTACTCACATTTTCCTGTCTGGCACCGCCATTTTTAATTTTAAAAATATATTTTAAACTTACTCATTGCGCTCTTTCAACAGTGTATAATAAGCTTGTTTGTTGCTTGGGTTTTATTGGCGCATTAGCGACTAAGGCTATAATGCGCCTATAATAAGCTATAGATTGTCAACAACATTTTTGTCCCCTCCCCCATTTCTCAGACAAATTTTTTGTCAACAACGATCAATATGGCGTTATGTTGGCCCACGTGATGTACAAACCCATGCAAAATTTCAAGTCAATAGGTTGACTGGTTCCAGAGATACAATGCTGTGACAGATGGACAGGCAGAGAGACAACCGAGTGACATTATAAGAGTCCGTTAGATTACGGCCCATAAAAAGAAGAAAGATCAGCATTTCAAATTGTTCCGGAAAACCTACGTTCGACAGTACTCAAGTTTACCCAGAAGCGGATTTAACGGTGGGCGCCCTGAGCCCCGACATCTGAAGGGCCCCTCAAAACCCCTACTTTACACTTTTTTCTAATAACACCAAGTTTGGTTTCATATGTGCAATTTTAATTACGTACAAGTTTATAATCGGCGGTAAAACCTGATAGTATGTTTATATTCGCTTATTTTCATTATTTCAATACTACACTGCATACTATACACATACTCCGCTGCATAGGCTCCGCACGGCTGCGCTACCGCTCATCGGAGCAATAGAATCATATTTTCTACTTTGTACTTAAAAAGGTTATCCTGCTGTGCAGACTTACGATATAGGCAAATACACGTATATCGTATATTGTTGAAATTATATTAAGTTAAAATTAATTCCTGTTGTTACATCAGCGCCTGGATTTTCGTAGTTTATGAATAATTTTTGAATTTTAATTAATAGGTGGTAGATGACTTTCATCAACCGGTGAAATACCACCACTTTGCTTATTGGAGGCTTGAAGTGGTGAAACTCATGTTTAGTCTCTAGAGCAAAGTTTCCAGCATCCCCCTCCCCCCATACTTCTCCTTCAACCCATGCACGGTACTTTTTCTTTTTTTTTTTAACCCAAGCACGGTACTAAGTACTACAGGTTCCAATACCTCTCGTGTTTGGGGTTCACATAAAAAAAAAAAAAAAAATCATTCATTTATTGCACTATAACGAAAAATCTCTTCTCTAGTATTCTAATCATTGAGACTATTAAATTTTATATTTTTATTTTCATTGGTAGACTACTAATGGTAGCTAGAAAAATGAAACGATATCTATCAGGGGCCGAAAAAAGACAAATTGAAAAAAGACGCGAATATAATACATATATTATATTCAAATTTTATTGGAAATAAACATTAATAGTACATAATATTTTTTATTTATTTTAAAAAAATAATTAACATGCATTTTTATTTCCCCTGTCTCTCTCTTTTTTTTAAGGGGCCCAATATTTTCTTCTGCGCCTGGGGCCTCAACCGACCTTAATCCGCTTCTGGGTTTACTTGTAGCTACTGAATTCAGAATCTTACGGTACTAGATGAGATTAAGTAACTAGTCGGTATCTAGCACATTGGTTTCTTTAAGAATATTACACCTAGCCGACAGAGGCAGTACTGGCCGTAAGACTTCTGGAGGCCAGTGTAATTTTCGATATTAGACTCTGCCTACTGATGCGTTCTATTTGTTATTATTATTTATTTTTATTAGTCATATGGTTGCAAGGAAGCCTGAGGCTTATGCTGCACCAGCCAGAAAAAAAAAAAAAATTTCTGAATTACCCCGAGAGAGAGAGAAAACAAGAGTTAGAAGTAGAAGGGAATCACCAAGAAAGAGAAGAATGGTGATATCCAGCTCAGGACCTTTGGTATGCCAAGCCCATACTCACCAGATGGGGTTAAATTTTGACTAATATATAAAAACTAAATGCAAAAAAATCATAATAAGAGTAGATAATTACTCTAGTTATTTGTAATCAACCCCCGCCCACATACACACTTCCTCACATGAGGCCACTACAAGTTTTCCCCAGTAAGAATTTTTGGTAAAATCCAGAGAACGGTATCCCTTACAAAATGGCGTCGAGAAGAAGGGGAAAGCAGTGATGTAGGGTTCGTAACTCCGCCCATTCACTGCATTCTCCCTCTTCTTCTTCTTCTCGACAACTGCACGTTGCGGATGTCAAGTGAAACAACAGTATGTCAGTGCTGAAAACAACAGAATTAACGGCAAAACGTCTTTTTTTTTTTTTTTTTTCGGAGCACGAAGTACCAGGAATGCAATTTATTCGGGGAAGACAAAATGTCACGTAACGTAACAACACACGTAATCAGAGCCGGCCCGAGGGAACAGTGCGCAAGGCCCCGCGCCGCTGACTGATTTTGCAAAATAAAAATGGTTTCATTTTTTTTTTTTTTTGTTTTAATACTGTCGCAAAATCTAGCGACATCGCCATAAAATGGCCATATTTTTAATATACATAAGAAATAAAATGTCAATAATCATGTTATTAACATTATCTGAAAGCCTGCCAAGAATTCTCCAAAGAACACGGAAAAATATATTTTCTTTCAAATATATTTAAAATATCTCTCCTTACAAGTCGCTCAGACGTACGATTATATGTTGCCAGAGTTTGCATAGTTATCGTACTCTAAAGGCTATATATACCACCGACTAGGTTTTCTCGGCCCTTTTTCGCTTTCTACCTTCGAGAGATCGAGTGAATTCGAAATTATTCAAAAAGTCGACTTAAATTTTCTTCTGAGAAAATTTTAAGTTAAAATAATACTGGTTTGACCAAAGCACTTATCCTGCAAAGGAATTCCAAAGCATATGCCCTGCTGAAGTCATAATTTGAATTAGTTCTTGGAGACATTTCAAAATTATCTTCTCTTGCAAATTCATTTTTTGGGACTTTACAAAGCATATATAATATTTTTGCAAGTTCTGTGATACGCTGGGATATATTAAAAGAGCGTGTCAAATATCTTACTCCAAAACCACTGTCAGCAACGAGGTGGGAATGTCGCCTCGAAAGTGTGAAATGTGTGAGATACCAAGTACCACAATTTTCTCTAGCTTTGAAATACCTTTATGAACATACCAGTGACATGAAAACGAAATCCAGTCAATCGAAAATAAACTTACTTCATTTGAATTTTTATTAAGTTTGGTCATTTGGAATGACCAAACTTAATAAAAGTTTGGTCATTCCAAATGGAATGACCAAACTTTAGGAATGACCAAACTTAATAAAAGTTTGGTCATTCCAAACTTACTGAATGAAGTAAATATTGTGAGCAAGATATTTCAAAATTCAAATATAGATATCGGTACTGCAAAGTCACATTTTTTTTTAACATATCATGAATCGGGATTCAAATCTTCTTTAATAACTGCAAAGGAAATAGCTGAAGAATTACAAGTGATATCTGAATTTAAGAATCAAAGAACTAGACGAAAAACAAAGCAATTTTGTTATGAAAGAACCGATCAGCCTATTTCATCAGGCGAAGAATATTTCAGAATTCAATATTTTCTAGTCATAATCGATAGTGCGATTATTTCTTTTAAGAAAAGATTCAAATTTATCACGAACATGAGACATCATATGGTTTTTTATATAATTCGAATAATATTCAAAAACTGACTGAAAACGATCTTCTTAAATGTTGCAAAGACTTAAATGCTACCTTGCAAGACGATATTGATTGCATTGATTTATTTAATGAAATCAAAATTTGTCGTCGAGTTTTGCCTTCCAGGATCACAATATTACAAATATTACAATGTTTACTGAAAAATAATTTATTTGAATTGTATCCAAAATTTGATACTGTTCTGAAAATTATATTAACCTTACCAATTACCGTCGCATCTGCAGAAAGATCTTTCTCAAGATTGAAAATAATAAAAAATTACTTGAGATCTAGCATTAGTCAAGAACGATTTACCTCCTTAGCCATTTTATCTATCGAATCCGAAATAACCAAAAAACTAAATTATGATGATATTATCAACGAATTTACTATAAAACATGTAAGAAAATGAAACAAAAATCAGATATTGTGACCTTATTCGATTAAGTCGCATACCAAATTGTATTTTATAAGTATATGAATTATTTTTCTTATTTGATTTATTAAAGATTTTTTTGTGATTGAAATGTTAAGTTTATTAAAATAATTTAATTATTTATCATTTTCATGTAATCTTTACTAAACCAATTTGTGCAATGTAATAAATATCAAAATGCAATAAATTATTTTGTTGTACGAATTTATATCAAGGTCCCGCAAGTAAACTTTGCACCGGGTCCCACTTTTGTTCGGGCCGGCCCTGCACGTAATGTAACAACATCTCAGAGTTAAAATGAAGAAAAATTAATGCGAAAACAAATTTTTTTTTTCAAAACAAGAAACAAAAAGTAATACCATGTGCGGCCAACGACCGGTTTTTGTTTGAATCCCTACCGACGTCGCATAAAAACATAACCTTTTTTTCACTAAACACAAATGAAAGTCGATTAAATACACGACTCCTCTTATAACTTTTTTTTTTTTTCCCCAACGACTGGATTTTGATTGAATCCATTCCGAAGTCGCGTAAAACCCTAACTTTTTTTTTCACCAAACACAAATCAAGGTCGACTAACACGTGCAATTAACAATAAAATTCTTCTTTGTACATGCACAATATGCCAATAGAACTTTTTTTCTTTTTTTTTTTAAAGAACGTAACAACTGACACAATACTTTTTTTTCTTTTTTTTTTTTGGTAGTAGTTATTGGCGCATCGGCTTTTGTGGCTATAATGCACCTCCCAAGGTTTTTGCAGTACTTTGATCCAAGCCCGAGGCGGGATTCGAACCCGCGACCTTTGGGTTGCTAGGTAGGCCTTTACCCACACAGCTAGCCCGGTCGGCGACACAATACTATATTAATGAGTTGGTAAAAGAAAACTCACCTCATCAGTCCTGGCATGTGGGCTTGCAGCAACAAAAGACAACAGTTTACCAAACTTACGACGACACGAGGAACCACGTGGCAAGTTAACCCAATATTAATTTTTGGACACTTATAGTAATTAAAAAGATGTTAAAGGAAAAATATAAACAATTTATGAATATTTCCAAGTTTCACTTTTCTTTAACTCAGGAAGGCACCACGTGGAAACCGAACCCAGCAAGCAAATGTGACGGCGAAACGATACGAATTTAGCATTTACCGCTGCAATAACGTCATGTCATGTGGCATCCGCCTGAAACAAAGAGGGGGACAATTGAGTGGGCGGAGTCACAGCCTGTCAATCACTGCTCTCGTCGCCATTTTGAAGGGTGTACCGCTAAGTGGAGAATAGCCGAATTTTTGACCCAGCTCACTTCTGCTAGCCGATCATTTATTGGCCTGAGTATTGCCTCAACACTTCCATTTATTCAGCACGTTCGAATTGTGAGGAATGTTTAATTTGTGGGCAACATGTAGACATGTATAGTATCTTATGTAGGACGGCACCTGAATGAAAGTTCAACTCCGTCTTTGTACACTGTGATGGTTACAGAGCACTGTAACAGGCCAGAAATGTGTGTAATGTTATGTTCGTGCAGTGTGTGTTGTTTCTGGCCGTTTTGTCACCAGGCAGGCGATCACCTGGAAAGCCTGCCCAGTGTCCATCTGCACCACGAGGAGATAGGCCACCACTGTGCATGAACCATGGCCAACCTCAACAGTCACGCACTGAATGTTCAAAGAGGGTTTTGAACCATTCAAAAGAACCCCGTACCAGCAAGCCGGCAACAGCACACGCACACACACACACACACAGTCATTCCCAGGAGACAGGACAACAGAAGATGAAGAAATAAGGATGAGAATAGCATAAAGTAAAAAAAAATAATAATAATAAATAAAAAAAAAATATATATATATATATAGAGTATATATAAAAGAAACAATAAATAAATAAAAAATATATATAAAAAATAAATAATAATAATAATAAAATATTAAAAAAAATTAAAAACAATAAAAATAAATAAAATATCCATTTCTAGCCCACGTCTTTATGCACTGCTGCCCAAAGCAGTCCACAAAGAGAAAAAGGTGTACTGTCAAACAGAAGTGGTAATGTCATTCAAACATGATCGGCAGGAACAAGTTCTAGATATAAATCTGTTAATCTGGAATGGTGTCAGAAGTCTCTGGTCGATGACAGTATCACTGAGCAGATGAAGAATTTAGCTGCAGAAAGTCTTGATAAAGGATGAGTCAGAAAAGCGCAGCATCTGATAAAATTTTTGCGTGTTGTTGAAAGCCACAACAATTTTTTATGACGTCATCAAGACGACGAGGCAGCGCACAGTTGTATTATGATTTATGATGTGTTTTCAGTTTAATTTGTTGAATTAACATTGAGTTGAAAGCCTTCCTGCGATTAAAAGCAGCATTGCAGAAGGTTTGAAGGGCCTGGAAATTGTTGACAGAAATGAGTATCTTCTCACATCCGGGACACAAGTTTGGTACTCTTGCCTTAAGAGCCAATCTTAGATCCTCATATTTGGAGCATTCAAAAAGTACGTGAGGAGAGTCTTCCGGTAGCCCACATCGACAGGAGACTGTATTGGAAAGTCTAAATTGGTGGAGTTTTGCGTTAATCGAACCATGACCAGTTAGTATGTAGGAGGTAAGTGGGCAACAGCATGCACAGACATTTTCTCCACATGATGTACAGCGTTCATCCCCTAGGAAATTTTAACTCTTTCCGGTGAGCTGATCATCGCGTACACGCTGAAATGAATACCAAAGTGACCACAACCACATTTATAGGTAAAAGTATTTGCACATTTCATTGTTACACACAGTTTCCTGCAGAAAGAGGAGGGATGTCCCTTGCTAAAGTGACCAGATCCTTAGCATTCCAATGCGGGACATTTGGGGGGAAAGAAATTTACATTCCCCTAGAAACAACATACACATATATATTTTTTTAATTGCTGCTACTTTCAGCTATATAAGCACGCTCTGCAAGAGTTGCAGCCATTCCTTGTTTGTCTCAGGATGGTGAATTACGTGCAGTTGATGCGACGAAGAACTACACTTAAAGCAACAGATGCTACTGTTGCTTTAAGTGAAGGATGTTCGCTTCAAATTGCTTATACAGGGTGTCTCAGAAATATTGGTACCAACGTTTAGGGAAGGTAGGTAACATCTAAAGGAATGTGAATCGCATAGGAACCCATAACCGGAAACGTCACAGGAAAGTAGTAGCGAGGCACAGAAGCAGAAATGAGACAAGACAGTAATTAGTGGAAAACATTTATTTGACATAATATTAACAATGGAGTATGAGATGGATGCATTTCATGATGTTACAACAGATGCTCGAAGGTTCCACCATGAGACGCGATGCATGCGTGACACTGACGCAGCATGGATTGGTGGACATGGTCGAACACAGCTGGAGTTTCTTTGACAGTAGCAGCGCAGACGAGATCCATTTCCGTCTCCATAGGCGATTCATACACGACAGATTTGAGGGCCCCCCACAGAAAGAAATCAAGGCTCGATAAATCAGGTGAGCGTGGGAGCCAGGCAACGTGTCCATTACGGCCAATCCATCGACGCCCAAAACGCCTGTTCAAATGGTCACGCACCCCGTCATGTTGAAACCAAATGTTGCGTCTCACATTTGCTGGAACATTGTCAAGCAACCCTGGTAGAACTTGTTCAAGAAAGATCCGATATTTAGCGGAGTTCATGCGGGATGGTAACAGGTATAGGCCGACTAAGCAGTCACCGACCATACCTGCCCACACATTTATTGTGAAGCGATGTTGTGCCGCATGGGGCACAGACCGTGTGGGTTGTCGTGAGCCCACACATGAGCATTGTGTTGATTGAATAAGCCTTCCCGAGTGAAATAAGTCTCATCCATAAACAAAACATAGGCTGGAAAATTAAAGTCTTGAACACTTTCTTGGAGAAACCACTGCGCAAAATCCATACGTGCAGGATGATCTTGGGGGAGCAGTAACTGAACCCTTTGGAGATGAAAGAGGTGTAAGGAATCGTCGTGCCAGACACACTGCAACGAGACTCCTAAGGCAGAGGCAACGGCACGTGTGCTGGTAGTAGGATTATTCTGGACGGCATTCAACACACTTTCTTCCATGGCGGGAGTTCGCGTCTAACGTGGTCTGCCTGCACTACTCCTGTTACCTATAAATGACCCATAATCGCACAAATTTTGATGCACACGCGCAAACAAACGGTGGTTCGGTACATGTCTGTCTGGGAAGCGTTCTCCATAAATTCGTTGAGCGGCTCGTCCATTCTCCTCTGCTAATCCATACACTAGGTGCATGTCTGCCTGCTCACAGTTCGTATATCGATGCATGCTCTTCGTGCAGCGACTACTGCTTCAATGAGTAAACCAGAAATTTTCTCTCTCGCGAAATGACAAACAGCGCCGTCTACCGACTTATGGTGACGTTTCCGGTTATGGGTTCCTATGCGATTCACATTCCTTTAGATGTCACCTACCTTCCCTAAACGTTTGTACCAATATTTTTGAGACACCCTGTAGAGTGTCTTGTAATCATAGTGGACGTAGTGTTTTTTGTTATGCGGTTCCCGTGGTTTCCCACAAATCCGCGTTAAATACTCTGTTAACATAGCAAAGCCAGTCAGTGTGGGTTATGTGTGAGTAGTGTGTTGTTTGTGTTGTTTGACTGGCCTCTTCGTTACTGGGAGGCGCGATCACCAGGAAGGAGCCTCCCAGCATCCGTCCACTGGCACGAGGAGCCGGACCAGGGAGTAAAAGACATCTGACGGGCCGTCCACACTCTTGCAGGAGCGAGAGTGGGGAAGGCCAAGGAAAGAGCAGAGAAGAGACAGGAAAGTGGAAGACAGACAAGATAGCGAGGATGACAGAGCGTAGGCATCCTCCCAGGCGAAACGGAGCAGGAAGAGTGCTAGGTGCAGTTGTGGGAGTCCTGAAGAAAGACTGTGAGTAGGAAGAAGAGAATAGGTAAAGTTCAAATTAAAGAGTCCAGGATCGTCACAATGGAGAATCACGGAGCGGCGTCGACAGGGCTGTCCGCCATTTGCAGTTTCATGTCTGGAAGTTTCCGGTGCTGGGTATCAGTTGCTGTCTAGAGGAGGTTATCCAGGAGTAGTGTTCGGGAGTTGCAGGTGATGCCAGCGACGACGAAAGACCTCGTTGGCATAACTGGTCAGTGCACGGAAGCCATCATTAGATTCCAATAACTTGGTTTCTGGCCGAAGTGATGTAGTGTGGAGGTCTAGGAGTAGTTGGTTTCTTAGATCTAAGTATACATTGCATGAGTGCATCACGTGATCCCAGTCTTCAGGTTCTCCGCAGGTACAGAGGGCATCCTCGACTAGGCCGAACTCTAGAAGGCGTCTCTTGAAGGACCCGTGGCCAGTTAATAGGAAGGAAGCATAGACGTTAGGGAAGAACCAAGTGGAACGTTGCTTGTTGATGTAGGTTACCACAGGAAGGAAAAGTTTAGTAGTTGTACCAGTTGTGGAGTTATTCCAGCGGGTTTGCCATAAGTTTATGAATTGTAGCCACACACGTTTATGTTCCTGTTTGATGTCGGTATCGGTACGGGTTTGAATAGTGAGGAATTCAGCTTCCTTATTCTTCTTGATGGCATGAGAAAGTCCGATAAAAGCGACGTGGAGGTCCAAAGGGAGGCGGCCTGTTAGTAGCTGTAGGGCGGCAGTTGATGTCGTTCTACATGCGCGGGTAATTTGTAGTAGCATAAGTCGTTGAATTTGCTGAATTTTACGTTGAGCATGCACTAAAGTCATTCGGTGGTACCATACTGCAGCTCCATATGTAACAATTGGTATAAATACTGCTGAGTATAAAAGGCGTTGAGTTGGTCCTTTAAGACCCCAGTCCTTGCGGGTAAAGCGTGCTAACATAGTGATGTAATTTTTTATCTTTTCTTTGATAGCCTGGATATGAGGAATGAAAGTTCTCCTGTCGTCCAAAATTACTCCTAGGTACTTCACCGATCGGTAGTTTTTCAGTGGGCGGCCATTAAAACGTATGGTAGGAGGTCTGGAGAAGTCCAGTTTGCCTTTTAATAGGAGGGTTTTGCTCTTCTCAGTGGAGACTGAGAGTTTATTTTCCGTGGCCCATACGGACAGAGCAGCGAGAACAACCGTAGCCTGGGTTTCTATGGTGGCGCGGGTGGGGCCCTCAATGATAATAACCATGTCGTCGGCATAAGAAAGCTGAGTAGTGTGTGGGTAGTCCCTCAGGAGCCAGTCGTCGAGTATCATATTCCAGACAGCTGACCCCAGGATGGAGCCCTGGGGACAGCCTCGGGTTAGATGTCGGGTGATGCAGTGATATTTTGTTTTGATGCTGACCTTGCGGTTAGAGAAGTAGCTTTTGAGGCAGTGGTAGAAATTCCAAGTGCAGTTAGAGACTCTGGCCCTCTGAAGAACGCCCGGCCACCACACTGTGTCAAAAGCTCCTTTGAAGTCAATGAAGATTGGCCAGTACATAAGTTGCATCCGACTGTTCTGCAACTTTGAGGGTTTTGGATAGAGCATCAATTGTGGAGCACCCTTGTTTGAATCCAAATTGAAGCGAGGATGCCAACCCACTGGCTTCATATCGGGGTTGGAAGCGGGAGAGCAGCAGTCTCTCAAAAACCTTGCCGAGAATGGGAAGCAGCGCAATCGGGCGATATGCCTTGGAGGTACCTGTGGGATCCTTAGGTAAGAGCCTCAGATTAGCACGCTTCCAACGTGATGGAAAGTTACCCTCATTCAGACAGGTGTTGAAGAGCTGAAGAAGTATCATTGGAGCTATGGCCCAGAGACGTTGCACAGTCTCGCCTTCAATAAAATCCAAACCAGGAGCTTTACCTTTTTTGATTTTTTTAATTGAAAAAGGTAAAGCTCCTGGTTTGGATTTTATTGAAGGCGAGACTGTGCAACGTCTCTGGGCCATAGCTCCAATGATACTTCTTCAGCTCTTCAACACCTGTCTGAATGAGGGTAACTTTCCATCACGTTGGAAGCATGCTAATCTGAGGCTCTTACCTAAGGATCCCACAGGTACCTCCAAGGCATATCGCCCGATTGCGCTGCTTCCCATTCTCGGCAAGGTTTTTGAGAGACTGCTGCTCTCCCGCTTCCAACCCCGATATGAAGCCAGTGGGTTGGCATCCTCGCTTCAATTTGGATTCAAACAAGGGTGCTCCACAATTGATGCTCTATCCAAAACCCTCAAAGTTGCAGAACAGTCGGATGCAACTTATGTACTGGCAATCTTCATTGACTTCAAAGGAGCTTTTGACACAGTGTGGTGGCCGGGCGTTCTTCAGAGGGCCAGAGTCTCTAACTGCACTTGGAATTTCTACCACTGCCTCAAAAGCTACTTCTCTAACCGCAAGGTCAGCATCAAAACAAAATATCACTGCATCACCCGACATCTAACCCGAGGCTGTCCCCAGGGCTCCATCCTGGGGCCAGCTGTCTGGAATATGATACTCGACGACTGGCTCCTGAGGGACTACCCACACACTACTCAGCTTTCTTATGCCGACGACATGGTTATTATCATTGAGGGCCCCACCCGCGCCACCATAGAAACCCAGACTACGGTTGTTCTCGCTGCTCTGTCCGTATGGGCCACGGAAAATAAACTCTCAGTCTCCACTGAGAAGAGCAAAACCCTCCTATTAAAAGGCAAACTGGACTTCTCCAGACCTCCTACCATACGTTTTAATGGCCGCCCACTAAAAAACTACCGATCGGTGAAGTACCTAGGAGTAATTTTGGACGACAGGAGAACTTTCATTCCTTATATCCAGGCTATCAAAGAAAAGAGAAGTGTCTTGTAATCAGTCAACAGTGAGTAGATTTCTTTCCAAACTCAAGAATGCTGGTTCTGCTGATAGGAAAAAAGGAATCGCACACATACGACTCTACGCCAACACAGGACCGCGTTTTGAAGCGCTTATGCCTTAAAAAAAAAAAAGTACAGCTTCTTCGTCTGAGGTGAAAAGAGAACGGGAAGAACATACACGAATCTTTTACTGCAAGTGCAGTAACAGTCAGAAAACCCCACTTCAAAAATGGACCTGTCGACCTAAGAAGAAGCCCCTTCTCACACAAAAAATGAAAAAGGCCCGATTAATTTGGTGTAAGGAGCATAGCAAATGAACCCAAGAGCAGTGGAAGTCAGTTATTTTCTCGGATGAGAAGAAATTCAACCTGTATAGCCCTGATGGAAGACAAACGATTCGCCGTAGACGTGGTGAAGAATACCATCCAGACTGTATGGTATCTACAGTGAAAT
This sequence comes from Mastigoproctus giganteus, assembly GCF_048544385.1. Classification (NCBI taxonomy): domain Eukaryota; kingdom Metazoa; phylum Arthropoda; class Arachnida; order Uropygi; family Thelyphonidae; genus Mastigoproctus; species Mastigoproctus giganteus. The sequence goes on along the minus strand of NC_143580.1, from coordinate 123,098,649 downwards.
TCCCTATCAGCCAAATGATATGTGAGTGCATTTCGTGTCGTGGAGTAGGTCACCTGCAGTTTATAAAAGATTCCATAAATGCGAATGGATACTTGGCTATATTGGAAGGCAAATTGCTGCCAACCATTAGAAACCATTTCAACCTGCCAAGTAACTGAATCTTTCAGGACGACTCTTCTCCTTGTCATCGGGCAAAAAGTGTAAGTAGGCACTTCTGTATTTACTGCAGCTTCATTTCTGCATTAGAGGTTCGACAGTAATGTGTGAACATTTGTTACAGGTAAAAAAATTGGTTGGAAGATTGGTCCATTATAACAGTTAGCTGGCCAGGAAACAGCCCGGACCTGAATCCTACAGAGAACTGTTCGCATCATGTGGAATCTGCAGTCACCAGAAAGAAACCAAAGACCCTTTGTGAACTTCAGGAAGCCATAATTCGTGTTTGGAACCAGGAACTATTAGTTGATTATCTTCAGAAATTGATCTATGCTGTCATCAGGGCCAAAGGCGGATCAAGTAAATATTAGTTTGCACCTGGTGAACTTTTCAATTTGTTTTCCATTTAAAATGATAAACTGAAGCAAATTGAGGGCTTCTGATAACATTTCAGCCATAATTGTCATATTTACCAGACTGTTAATATAAAGGTTGCAAATGCTAATTTTTGAATATTTTGAGAGCACCTGTCAAATATTATTTAGCTTTGCCTTAACTATTAATAAATATCTGTTGTTTATACTGTATTTCTATTTGGGATGCTAGCCATTAATGTAACATACCATCGCGAAAAGGGGTTAGAAATGTGAAATTCCTAGGTGATGCACTTTCTTTGAACACCAGTGTGTACATACTGTGTGTGTGTGTGTGTGTGTGTGTGTGTGTGTGTGTGTGTGTGTGTGTGTGTGTGTGTGTGTGTGTGTGTTTATTTTTATTTATTTTTCACTGAAAGACTGAAATTCAGTATATGGGTACCCTCATGTTGGTCAGGCAACTTGTGTGATCGAGACCCACTAATATTCGTAAAATTGGACAAATGCTACCTTATTGTGATTTTCTCTTGTAAAGAATCTGTCTTCATTTTGAATTTAAACGATGTTTTGAATTTAGACCAAATAAAAATAGGATAATAAATAAAATGTATAGGATATTAAGAAATATTAAAATTTTGAAATATTTTGTTTTAAGTTAGGAAAGAAACCCCTCGTGTTACGCTACATGATGAACAGCAGGCTGTGTAAGGACATGACCTGAGAAAAATACAGCAGTTGTTATTAGAAGGAGGAAAAAATTATTAAAGGGGTCATGTTTATTTTTCATTTTTGTTTAGTGAAAAAAACGGTTGTTAAGTTTTTTTCTGTGAAATAATAATAAAAATACATATTTCTTTTAACAATAAAAACAAGAAAAATTAAATAATATAATTAAATATATTTTTCCGCTGAATGAATTTTTTGTAACAATTATTCATTATTTTGTAGTATGTTTTGAGTGTTTCTATGGTCAGTTTTTTTGGTTTTTTTTTTGTTGTTGTTGACGTCCACAACTTATTTACTACCGAAAAACTCTTTCCGTTGTACCATTTGTTCCCGGCAAACATAATGCAAATGATTTGCATTCTGTTTGCCATTAAGTATGGAGGCTACATGTCCAATGCGAGGCAGACGATTGAAATCCGGGACGTCTGGTCAATGGCTTTTAGAATGACACATGAGAGAATAATATATGTTAATGAATTTTAAATAGGAAATACTGTAAACGGTCACTCCTTCCTCTTACTCGCAGGAATCAGAAAAGGAAACGGATATGGTTCGAAATTCCAATATTGTATTCTTAACTTTTCGATGATTTATCAAAACATGCTTAGGTACAAAAAGCTCTTAACAGAGAAATTAATGGAAAATATATGAAACTGGGAGAGCCTTGGTTCATTTATGGCAGCTCACTGTCCCCACCTGTTTGTAATAATAATTAAGAATTACACTAGACTCAGGACACTGGGGTTATCTTGCGCCTGAAATTCGTAAAATGAATAGAAACATTTGGTTGCAGGACTTTTTTTGAAAGCAGGCTTTAAAACATAAGCTGAATAAATTATAAATCATATATAATTTCTTCGATTACAGCAATTTTTCCTTCATCTTTAGCTACAAACGTAGTTTCAAATGGTGAAGTTTTTATCTGTTTACAACGTAAGAAAAGTAATAACACTGAGAAGGAAGTAAGATGCACTCACTGAGCAGCTGAAACTAGTCAAGTAACCTTGTTCCACTTACGGTGTCTAATAGTGATTAAGGAAATCATTATGTGTTTCAATGGATCGCATTTGATTGGGCAATTATAAAAGTATTAGAGATCCAAATTTTCTATATACAGTATATATATATGTGTGTTTTTCTTTTTTTGTGTGTACTCTATATATATGAGTACACAATATATATAATGTGCGTATTTCAGATTAATGCTGATAAAGCAGTCACCTTTCAAAGCTCAATTTGAAAGACACAAAACTCCCAGTCGGCATTGCATGACTGATATAACGAGAACAAAGACCGTAGTTCAAACTGCAGTAAACTGTTTTCTCATATCTATATCTAAAGCCTGTTTATAAGCTTTGCTTGTTAGATGCATAATAAAAATTTCTGTGGCTGGATCCTAGATAATAAGACAGCCATGAGCTTTGATCTGCATTTAAGTTTAAATATACACTGTACATAAATACCAGAAGTGCATAAAGCAGCGGGTGTAATTCCGAAACATCGCCCGGTACTCTTTGGTATTTTATTTTGCAATATGAGTTGAATAAATTGACATAACTCTTTGTGGGGGGAAATTAAGAATATAAATAATGCATTGTTAGTTCTTAAAAACTAAACAGAATACATAAGTTAGTACAAATGCATCATGTCTATACGCAGTAAATTAGTCGAAATCATTATAGTGGCACTATTTTTGAACGCATTCACGATATGAGATCGTGAATGCGTTCACAAGTTGCATATTCGGTTATACCAGTGGTTTTCAACCCTTTTTTAATAACGGCACTCCTAAGTAATTTATTTTATTTTGTGGCACCCCTACTCAATTTTCTACCTGTTAGATCCGATTCTCTCTCTCTCTCTCTTTGTATATATATATATATATATATATATATATATATATATATATATATATATATAATATTAAAAAATATATGTTATATGATAGTCATTATAATAATATAACTATAAACAAAATTACAATTCATAATACAAATTATATATATATAAAATAATTTTATTCTTTATATGGAGGTATTAAACATCAATTATAGATCCTCACAAAATTAAAAACATATTGTACACCTTTTTATAATGAAATAAACATATACATTTAAAAAAAAAAAAAGTTTAAATAGCTTAAACCCAAATTACGTGGCACCCCGGTTGAAAACCACTGGGTTATACAGTACTGTACTTCGAACAAGTAACGCTTTCCCAATAGAGAAGAATATTGTTACTTACTCTTAGTGGATACCACTTCCCAGTGGGGCCACCACAAGGGGGTAGGCGAGGTAAGTGTCGCTTACGGGCAGCAGTTCAGGAGGGAGCCAAATTAATTTGACATATACAAGTCGGGCCTCTGTTTAACAAACTTCTTTATAACGAAATTTTCTACTTAGTGATATATTTTGAATTCCCTTTGGTAATTGCATTTAAAATAGTTTCCGTAGAACGAAGAAAATTTTCATATAACGAACCGGCCAATTGCACTTACAGAGTCTTGACCTCTGTAAGTGTGGCAAGACGTAATTTGATCCTGGCCGCCTTGCATGGCCGGCATTTGCGTTGCTTCACCACAAGACGTTTACGAGCGGCTAAATGGGGGAAACCCTGGGGTCCGCTATTTTTAACAAATGAATAAAATAAAATAACGAACCGACCAATTGCCCTGCTTGCCATAGCCAGCAAGCTTCTAGAGAGGTTGCTACATAAAAGAATTCAACACCACTACAATGCGGCCGGACTCTCAAGCCCGAACCAATTTGGTTTCAAGCCTGGAACCTCGACCATTGATGCGCTAAAGACCCTTCTGAATGCTGATGCGACGTCCGACAGGAAATACTTCCTAGTCATTTCAAGCAATTTTGCGGGGGCGTTTGACACCATATGGTGGCCAAGCGTCCTCGCCAGATTCAGGAAAGCGTCCATACCAATGAATCTGTACAGCATAATGAAAACTGACGTGTCCGGAAGAAGAATACAAGTAAATGCACCATACTGGCTAGACCTGTCTGCAAGGGTTGCCCCCAGGGATCTGTCCTGGGACCGCTCCTGTGGAACATGGTTTTCGATGAGTTCCTGGCCATGGACTTGGGAGAAGCTCGCACCCATGCCTTCACAGTTGACCTTATGTCACAATAACTCTACTTAGCACGCCACATCTGGTCATAATAAAGCCAGTGGAAAACTCGACTATAGACAGTAGCGAAGGAGTAAAAACTACCGTTGTCCAGAAATCGGCCAAGGACTTTAAAACCACAAGAATAAAGTTCATCCGAAAAACAAGTAATGTTGGAGTAATCATTGAAACAGCAACCAAGCAAGAGGCTCATTCTATCATCACCAGTCCAACAGTAAGCACCCTAGGTCTCTTATGCAGAAATGCCTAAAAAAGAGAGGCCCATCCATACGTATATTTGATGCTGGCAAGGATATCACTCCAGAGAACATCACAGATGAACTCTTCCAACAGAAACATCCAAGAATTAACTGACATAAGTAATGCCAAGGAACACATCAAACCAAAATATCACACTAGCTCCAACTCTTCCCACCTATACAATTGGGTGGTGAAACTTTCTCCAAAGGCAAGGAACATCCTCAAACTACAGGACAGTCTTTATTGGTTCTAGCAGTCACCTCTTCAAGGAGCAAGTGCCTGTTCAAAGTGCTTCCGATGCTGAAAACGTGCGTGTAAACCGTGTCTACCTGCGGGCACTGTGCCAAAAAAAGGGCATGACTAATTCTTGCCCAAACAGGTCCACAGATGCAGTTTGTGTAAACCGCAAAGCTTGATGCAGCACATTCTCTCAGGGACCGTAAGTGCCTCGTTTATCTAAAAGCTAAGAGGAACCAACAAATAAAGACCAATTATGGCAGCACGCCCTAAATCATTCAACAGCAACATTTGGCCGCCTCCATAGCCAGGTGGGAAGGAGCAGCAGTGCATAGCACCCGCTTCTTGATTAGACCGGGGTTCGAGCCCGTCACCACCAAATACGGAGGATGCGGAAAGGTCAGGGAATGACCACCGCATATCTCCTGAGCAATATGGCCTTAGTTGCTAATGTTCCTAAAAAACCAAATAACAACAGCAACGTCATAAAGTTAATCCAACTAAACCCTCAGCGAGCGCATGCAGTAAGTGCCCAGATTACAATCAAGGCCGAAGAGGAAAATGCTGACATATTAATTCTACAGGAGTCATATACATATTCAAAGCTAGTCAGGGGATACCCCGACTTTCAAAATCATACATACAGATGAAGACACACCCTGGGCTGTCATATTTGTCCATAACCCTAACATCATGGTTACAAGGATTTCCTCCCTATGCACTGCATGGGCAGCGTGTGCCCATGTAATTTGCCTCTTGGGAGCTTTCTCCCTCATCTGCCTCTACTGCAGACCTGGCCAAGATATCATTTCAACAATAAATTATCTATACAGTCCTCGCTACATTTTCAACAGCAAGATTATCCTTGGGACAGATGTAAATTATCGCTCTCCTACCTTGTACAGCCTGACCACTGATCGCTCTGGGTGCCACAATGGGCAGCTTCTTGAAGATTTCCTGGTCACTTCTCCCTTCCTGGTTCTGAACAAGCCCAATAACCTATTTACCTGTTCCAGCACTCTTTGGGAATCAACAATAGATATCTCCATAGCCACACGATCCATTTCCAGCAAAATTTTTGGGTGGCAGGTCAACAAGGTCTGGACCACCTCACATCACAGAGCTATTACATTTGAACTCACAAGATCCATTGATCCAACTCCACTACCTCACGACAATATTAGTCGCTATGTCATTAACAAGGCCAATTGGTATATCTTTTCTTCCACAATAACCTTTGTACACAATAAAGATTATATTTATTTATTTGAGAAAACAAAACATAAGCCAGCCAAGTGGACTAGAAACCCAAACACCACAATTGAAATGAACTGCAGCAATTGTTGCCACATGCCCTATTGGCGACGTGTGCTGGGCTCTGGCACACGTCATTTTTTCCCTTCCCTGGTGGGGGGTTACAGTGCTCCTGTCCCCTCCTCTCCCCGCCATCTCTAATTCTCCTGGTGGGGCATGCCCCACTGTTCTGCCTTGGGGTTGTCTTCTCTATCGTCCCCATACTGCTGTCTTTCCCCTCAGTCTTCAGTCTCCCTCCCTACTCCGTCTATATCGCCAGCGAATGCCCCACACAATGAAATTTTTTTAAAAAAAAGTGTCCAAATTTCACCGCATACGTGAACTTCTTTCGGCCTAACTAGATTCTAGGGTCCATCACCCCCCCCCCCTTTTTCTCCCATAGACCCTAGCCACTAAAATCTCAGGAAACTAGGTGGCAGGGCCTGCCAGAGTAAATAATTTCTCAATACTGGTGTACCTGGTCTGCCTCCACAGGGCCAAGTGTGGGCAACGTTGGGCTCCAGCAGGGGTTTAGCGGCTAAATGGCCAGTTTGGTTTGGTTTGGAGTTTATTGGCGCATCAGCAACTGAGGCTATAATGCGCCAAATACCGGTCATATATAAAAAGTGAAAACATTCAGTGACCTAAGTAGTTAGGCCACTATGTCGAGATATAAAAGGATTGTAAAAGTACAAAACATATGAACAAAGGAATGCCAAATCAATTTTAAATTCGATTAAAAAGGTTTACCGATTTTAAAAAGTTAAAAACAGCAGACACATTGTCATTGTCGGATAAAATGACTGACTGACTGTATAAGGCTCAGCCAGAGGACTAAAAGCGGTAAAATAAAAATCACGTTCGTGTCTAAAACGTGGACACTCGGTTAAAATGTGGCGTATGCTTAAATAGTCACAATTCTCACACATAGGACAGTCATCTGCCCTCAGCAAAAAAGCATGTGTAAGATGACTGTGTCCTATGCGGAGCCGAGCTAAAACAACTTCCTCAACAACAACTAGACTGCCAATGTCGGATTACAGGCTTTATCTGATAGAGCTTGTTTGTGACTTGCTCATGCCAGGATTGTTGCCATTGGGACAGTAATTTATCGTGTATTAACTGCCTGTAGTCTGTATAGGGGACTAACAGGCAATAAGTGTTGTGGGGTTCGGGTGACCTGGCCGCAGCATCTGCCAGTTCATTTCCCACTATCCCAATGTGGCTTGGAATCCAGCAGAAACGAATGTCAAATGAACACTCAAATAAGGAATGCAACGTCTGCTGAATCCGGGTCACAAATGGATGAGGATTATACCTCCTACCCGATAAAGCCTGCAGTGTACTTAGAGAATCAGTGTACACCATACACTTTTGATACCTATGGGTTTTAATGTGGTCCAAGGCTAACTCTATAGCATACAACTCAGCTGTATATATGCTGCATTGTTGGGGAATCTTTCCAGATATAGAAAGACCTGGAAAGATAGCAGCAGATCCAACAGACAACTCCGACTTCGAGCCATCAGTGAAGACAGGCAAGAAGTCGGAGTATTCGGCCCGGTGGGCAGCATAGAGTTGGTGGTAGATAGAAGATGGAGTTATGGACTTACCCCAATTTTTAAGGGAGAAGTCGCACGATGGTGGGCGAGCATGCCAGGGTGGAAGTGGTTGCCTTGGTGACTGGGCAACATTGTCTACCATGATGTTGAGCTCTCTGAGCAGCTCTTGGACACGGATACCAAAAGGCCGATTGGCAGTCTGACGAGTGTTATATAGGTTTTCCCATCGTGGCTTGAAAACGGATGTCCACGTAGGGTTGTCTGGCAGGGATTTTAATTTAAGCGTATATTTTAAAGACAATTGCTTTCGTCGAAATGACAGTGGCGGTTCAGTTGCTTCAACAGATAAACTCTGGACAGGGGATGTTCTAAATGCTCCAGTAGCGATACGAATGGCTTGGTGGTGAACTGGGTCCAGCCACCTAAGTACACTGTTTCTAGCCGATGCGTACACTTGGGACCCATAGTCTAGTTTGGGACCCATAGTCGAAAATGATCCCCAAGAATTTTGTCTCGGGTGCTACTGGAATGATGTCTTGTCCGAGTTTTAGTTCTGGTTCAGGGTGAAGGTTCCGTTTGCGACAAAAGTGTACGCAGACTGTCTTCTGTGGCGAGAACCTAAACCCATTAGTCACTGCCCAAGAGTTGACGTGGTCTATGGCATACTGCAATTCCTTTCAATAACCCTCATATTGCATGATTGCAAAAAGATGCTAAAATCATCTACAAAGAGGGCACTGTTTACGGTTGGAGGAAGTTGTTCAGTTATAGAGTTAACTTTGATTTCAAAAAGAGTAACGCTTAAAACTGATCCTTGTGGAACTCCCTCTTCTTGGCAGGATGGCCGGGAGAGGGTGGATCCTACACGAACTTGGAAAGACCAGTCTGTAAGAAAGTTTTTGATAAAGAGGGCAATGTGTCCTCTAAGACCAAAGTTATGTATGTCTTTTAGAATGCCATATCTCCAAGTCGTACGCTTTTTCCATATCAAAGAAAACCGACACCTGGTGCTCACGTTTCAGGAAAGCATCACGTATAGATGTTTCCAAGCGAATTAAATGGTCAAGTGTTGACCTGTTCCTTCGGAAGCCACACTGTATCCTGGAAAGGAGGTCGTTAGATTCTAAATACCACAAAAGACGAGCATTTACCATTCTTTCCAGGATCTTGCACAAGCAGCTCGTCAGAGCGATAGGACGGTAATTTTTTGGTATTTTTGGATCCTTTCCTGGTTTCGGAAAGGGAAGGACGATTTCCATATGCCATGAGTCCGGAAATGTCTCTTCAATATAGATTCTATTATAGAGACAAAGCAAACGATCCATGGATTCCGATGAAAGGTGTTTAATCATCTCATAATGGATGTCGTCTGGCCCAACAGCACTCGCCTTGGATAGTGAAAGTGCTGCTTTCAGCTCCCATTGTGTAAAGGGCTGATTGTATTCCTCGCAATTGTTACAGGACAGCTTCAGGTGATGTTTCTCTGCTCTTTGTTTGACTGCGAGGAACTCTGGGGGGTAGGATGTTTCTGAAGATACTTCAGCAAATGTCTCCCCGAGAGTATTTACAATTGCAGTTAGATCTGCAATTGTACATCCATTATGTTCCAGGATCGATGAAGGGTGTGAGTTGTATTTACCCTTCATTTTCCGAACTTTGTCCCAGATGACTTTGGGATTGGCGGCCCGGGTAAGGGAGGATGAAAATTTGATCCGAGATTCCTTTTGGCTCTGACGTCTAATGTACCGTGCTTTAGCACGTGCACGTTTGAAGGCTATTAAATTACCTGTGGTGGGGTAACGACGAAATATTCCCCATGCTTTGTTTTGAGCCTTCCTAGCTGCTGTGCATTCTCCATTCCACCATGGTTTTGGGAAACGTGGAAAGCGGGATGATGTCCTTGAAATTGCAACTGCTGCTGCCTGGACTACACTTTCTGTGATGTGTTTTACTGCCTCATTAATTGGCTCCTGGCCGACTATAGTGGTATTAAACGTGCCAGATGTTGAAAGGCATTCCAGTCAGCCTGATCAAGCTTCCACCGCGGTAAACTAAATGGAAGACACGGTCTACCACTAGTTAGGGTGATTATCACGGGGAAGTGATCGCTTCTATATGGGTTCTCCTCCACCTCCCAAGCAAGTGAAGGAAGGAGAGAAGGGGAGCAGATAGAAAGATCAATGGCAGAGAAAGTACGGGTAGGCATGTGGAAGGTGTTTGTTCCCACATTTAGGAGGGAGAGATCATTGTCAGTGAGCATATGCTCTATGACTCGTCCCCTTCCATTGATGTCAGCACTACCCCACAGAGTGTTATGTCCATTGAAATCCCCAAGAATTAAACAAGGGGAAGGCAATTGCATGATAAGATCATCAAGGTCTTTCTGGGGGTTGTCAATCCCAGGTGGCAAATAAACAGAGCAGACAGTTAATAAGACCCCCACTGTAAGGCGAATTGCTACAGCCTCAATGCTAGTTGTAAGCTGCAAAGGCTGAAATGGGATCTGGTTGCCGACGAGGATTGCGACTCCTCCGTGGGCAGGACCATCCACAATTCTATCCTTACGAATGATGGTAATGTTATGCATGGTGGGGGTCATCATTTGCCTTTAAATAAGTCTCATGTATGCAAAAGCAAACTGGTTTTTGCAGGAGTGCCTTGATGTCGTCAGTATTTTGCCGGAATCCACGACAATTCCACTGTAGGAATTTAGCCATTATTTGGACTTGGTGGGTCCATCAGGCGGCTTCTGAGGTGCTGAGGGCTTAATTTTGTCAGTCTTGGATTTATCCTTCCTGTGGAAGAAGTATGGACGCTGTCCTGTGTCCATTTCTTCCTCAGCGAAGAGTTCCAAAACTGACTCATCATGTACCTCCTTCTGCTCGACATCCATGTTTTCCTGGGTACTAGGTGGTACTTCCCCTTTCTTATTCTTTTCTTTTGCTTTTGTTACTTGTGGAGCATTAGGAGGTACCGATATAGGAGTGGCAGCTGATTGGTCCTTCTGTGCAGGTTTTTGGGAGCTTAAAAGATAACGTGCGATGGGTGTAAAGGATTCTTTTGGAGGGATGGAAATGTCCGTCTGTGTTCCAATGGAACACCTCCCTGCTACCTTTTGGGCGTAGGTAGGTTTGTTGATGTCGACAGGTTTCACTGTTTTCCTTGCCTCCTGGAACGATATGTTTAGCTCAGCCTTCAGCCGTTGAATTTCTTTTTCTTCTTTCCACCTCTGGCATGCCCTTGAATAGGCCGGATGTTCTCCGTCACAGTTAATGCAGGTGGGTTTAGTGGCTGAACATGCTGTTGTTTCGTGGTCCTTTGCACCGCACCGGGCGCATGCAAGGACTCCACGGCAGGCCGTTTGAGAATGTCCATACTTCTGACATTTAAAACACCGTAAAGGGTTCGGAATGTATGGACGTACTGGACAGTTGATGTATCCAGCTTTAATCTCATCAGGAGGTTTGGGAGAATTAAAAGTCAGGATAATGGTCCTGGTTTTAACTAGTTTCCCATCCCTACACGCACTAATTCTCTTGACTGCAATAACTCCCTGTGCTTTTAATTCCAACCAGATTTCCTCGTCGGTTACGTCGAGAAGGTCCTATTCTAAAATGACACCTTTCGATGAATTCAGTGTTCTATGTGGTGTTACAGTAACGGGTACTCCTCCGATCGATGTTGCGCGGAGTAGCTGCTCGGATTGCCTGTCAGTTTTTGATTCAATTAAAAGGTCTCCAGAACGGAGCCTCTTAACTGATTTGGATGAACCTGCTAACCCGTCTAACCCTTTTTGTATAAAAAAGGGTGACATTTTACCAATCGGTGTTTCATTGGTAGAATGAATGATTAGAAATTTTGGAACAGGCCCTGTTGATATTTCTGTTCGCTGCCTCTTTTTAACTATAATGCTATCTGTATCCTTGTCAATGGTTTCAGATAGGGACCGGGTTGGGGCCCCTGAAGAAGTTTGTTTATCAGGATTCATAGAGATTTTATATGGTTCAGTGCCCGGGCTCCCCACCCACCACGGAGCCCAAAGGGACGCCCACTACCCGGCATGCAAAAAATGCGCTCGGGAGTGGAACGCCAGGGCTACCCAGACACTATACCCGCATCGCCGCCAGCCTGAATCCTGTCCCTCGGACCATGAGGGTAGGGGCGTGGCATTGACACGGTTGACCCTCGCAGGCGAGCCTACTAGCCGATTGATCCTAGCTGGGCCTTCCAGGACCACCCGTCTTGTCGAAGCAGGGGCCAAAGTGGTGTATTGAAGCTGGGCCCCTCAACCACCAGGATCCCCCTTTCCGAATTTCCACGGGTCGCAGCGCACGGCAAACACGCCGGATTCCATTGATGTAAGCCTGGAACCTGGGCTGTGGGCGTTGGATCCCAGTGATGCTAGTCTGGAAGTCCAGCAGCATCACTGGGAGGTCCCCTCACCACGTACAGGTGCCCACGTCGAGGGGGCTAAATGGCCAGAGGAACAACGATACACAACACTATACTCATACAATGTCCATACACTTTTAAATCTCTGGTACACCTACAATGAAAGCAATGCGGAGATGGGGGAAACCCCCTGGTGCCATTTGACACTAAATACACTTTACACTTGTAACGAACGGTTATCCACTCCCCTCTCAAGATCCACTTTGGTGGAGCTGACTCAGACTTATGAGAATTTTGACAGATTTGTCAAATTTGTTGCTGATGTTTTTGGATGACGTCAAAATCGCTAGATAGGACGACCTATCTCCTCGTGGTGAGGGCGGAGACGCCTCCCCCGACACGAGGCCAAAGGTCGTTCTTTCTATTAGGTCTTTGCCATTTGAAGTTAAAATGATTTGTTTTGTTAGTCACTAATTGATGAAGTTGTTATAACATTTACTAATCGTTGAATACGGATATGATGTAAGTCATAGTATGAGAACCAAGCTGCATATGGCCGACAGCCGGGGTGGCAGTCTTGGGATAAAGGTTGAACAACCCCGTACCCACGTTCTATCGGCAAGAAAGAGAGGAAGAAGGCAGCGATAGGACATGAAGGCACCTCTCAATCACTGCTTTCCCCCTCTCCTCCAGAGCCGGCCCGAACAAAAGCGGGACCCCGGTGCAAAGTTGACGGGGCCTTGATGCAAATTTCGTACAACAAAATAATTTATTGCATTTTGATATTTATTACATTGCACAAATTGGTTTAGTAAGGATTACATGAAAATGATAAATAATTAAATTATTTTAATAAAATTAACATTTCAATCACAAAAAAATAAGAAAAATAATTGCTTCATATACTTATAAAATACAATTTGGTATGCGACTTAATCGAATAAGGTCACAATATGTGATTTTTGTTTCATTTTCTTACATGTTTTATAGCAAATTCGTTGATAATATCATCATAATTTAGTTTTTTGGCTATTTCGGATTCGATAGATAAAATGGCTAAGGAGGTAAATCGTTCTTGACTAATCCTAGATCTCAGGTAATTTTTTATTATTTTCAATCTTGAGAAAGATCTTTCTGCAGATGCGACGGTAATTGGTAAGGTTAATATAATTTTCAGAACAGTAACAAAATTTGGATACAACTCAAATAAATTATTTTTCAGTAAATATTGTAATATTTGTAATATTGTATTCCTGTTAGGCAAAACTCGACGACAAATTTTGATTTCATTAAATAAATCAATGCAACCATATCATCTTGCAAGGTCGCATTTAAGTCTTTGCAACATTTAAGAAGATCGTTTTCAGTCAGTTTTTGAATATTATCCGAATTATATAAAAACCATATGATGTCTCATGTTCGTGATAAATTTCGAATCTTTTCTTAAAAGAAATAATCGCACTATGGATTATGACTAGAAAATATTGAATTCTGAAATATTCTTCGCCTGATGAAATAGGCTGATCGGTTCCTCCATAACAAAATTGCTGTTTTTCGTCCAGTTCTTTGATTCTTAAATTCAGATGTCACTTGTGATTCTTCAGCTATTTCCTTTGCAGTTATTAAAGAAGATTTGAATCCCGATTCACGCTACTGTTCAAAAAAATTTAAAAGGCCTTTTAAATGTGAATTTGCAGTACCGATATCTATATTTGAATTTTAAAATATCTTGCTCACAATATCTACTGCATTCAGTATATCATACGAAATGACCATACTTAATAAAAATTCAAATGAAGTAAGTTTATTTTCGATTGATTGGATTTCGTTTTCATGTCAGTGGTATGTTTATAAAGGTATTTCAAAGCTAGAGAAAACTGTGGTACTTGGTATCTCACAGATGGAGTGCACTTTAGAGGCGACATTCCCACCTGTTTCTGACAGTGGTTTTGGAGTAAGACGTTTGACACGCTCTTTTAATATATCCCAGCGTATCACAGAACTTGCAAAAATATTATATATGCTTTGTAAAGTCCCAAAAAATGAATTTGCAAGAGAAGATGATTTTGAAATGTCTCCAAGAACTAAATTCAAATTATGATTTCCGCAGGGCATATACTGTGCTTTGGAATTCTTTTGCAGGATAAGTGCTTGCACGCCTTTATATAAACCTCTCATATGAGCTCCGTTATCGTACCCCTGTCCTCGACAGTTCCCTAAATCTAATTCCTCCTTTTCTAATATGCTTTCAATTTTGGCTGATAACCCTTTTCCTGTCGAGTCTTTTACTGTTTCAAAACAAATAAATCGTTCTTGTATACTCACATCACTTTCAGAGTTATCTACATTAACATATCTTAAAATAACAGATAATTGTTCTTAATGGCTTACGTCTGGAGTGCAATCTAATAAAATTGTGAAATACTTAGTTTTCTTAACTGTATTTATTATTTCCTTTCTAACTTTTTTAGCCAAAGCAGAAATCAGTTCATCTTGTATTCTATGAGATAAACGCGATGCTGATTCTACGCACCGATGCAAATGTTGTTTCATGATTGGGTCAAATCTTGCAAGTAACTATGAGACCTAAGAAATTACCGTTGTGCGGTTTATATAAAGCATCGCTACTGCCCCTGAACGCCAAATCATGCTCTGATAAATATAAAATTGCAGCCACTATTCGTTCACAAACACATTTTAAACGCTGTGTTTCGTTTTTAATTATTTTTTCATGTTCTTTGTTAATAGTGTTTCCAAGTTTCAAATTCTTTTCAAGTTGCAACAATTTGTACATAGCTTGTAAATGATATTCTGATCTTTCGTGACTTTGTAATCGCGAACTTAAATGTACCCAATCGTTAAGTCTTAAACACAGAGAAGTGGTATTTGAAGAGAATAACTTACACGCATAACACAATGTGGCATCTTTGTACTTTGAGTAGAGTAACCACCTTCGTTCTTGACGTTCCCCATTCGTTAATTTTCTTAAATAATAATTTTGAGAAAAACTTCTGTTATTTTTATCTTTCGGAAAATCGTAGTTTTTTACTTGTGTCACGCCATCTTGTACGATAGCCATTCTAAATTTATCAGTTATAATTTCTGGCCAAGTACCAAGATCATTGATATCGACATTTTCGTCTTCGTCGCTTTGTTGATTCTCTTGAATCCGCGGTCCTCGGAATAATTCATCTTGTTCTTTGTTCGACGCTGACAAAAAATTCTCCGTCTGTACGTTTCCTTCTGCTTCATGATTATCTTCCTGTTCTGCAGTTTTCTTATCATCGCTTTCCTCTTCATTAGGACGAGAGCTGGCTTTATGACGATCAGAATCGTTTTCGTGGATGTCGCACGGCGTAATTTCATTTCCGCGAGTTTGATCTGTTGATTTGTTGCACATTTTCGGTTTTTAAACATTTTGCGAGGGAGTTCCTCTGTTTTTCCGTAATTTCTTCTCTCTTTCTTTTTTTCTTCAATTTATCAGACATATACTTTCTTCCTGCAGCTCTCTCTCTCTCTCTCTCTCTCTCTCTCTACTAGTCAAGTTGCGAAATAGATACGAATATGTTATTTATTTTCACACCTCGCGAATCGCGATAAAAACGTATGATGTACGAGCAGCTGTGATAATATATATATGCGTACAGTATATATATATATTCGTATTTGTGGGGAATATTTATTCAATAATTTCAAATGAAACTCCAATAAATTATTATATAATTATTATTTTTATTTGTAAGGAGAGATATTTTAAATATATTTTTCCGTGTTCTTTGGAGAATTCTTGGCGGGCTTTCAGATAATGTTAATAACATGATTATTGAAATTTTATTTCTTATGTATATTAAAAATATGGCCATTTTATGGCGATGTCGCTAGATTTTGCGACAGTATTAAAACAAACAAAAAAAAAAATGAAATCATTTTTATTTTGCAAAATCAGTCAGCGGCGCGGGGCCTTGTGCGTTCGCACCCCCCTCGGGCCGACTCTGCTCTCCTCCATGTTATTGGGGGATGTAACGAGACATCACTATATTGGAACTGAATTAAGAAAAAGAAACGACATTTTTTTTTTTTAAACAAATCACAAAAAATTAACACCACGTACAACCACTGATTCTTCTCGCCCGCACATTACTAGGCAATTTTACGTGCATTAACAATGATAATTGCGCATGCACGTCAACAGAAATGCTTTTTTGTTCTAGGGGCTAATATAAAGAGAACCTGATACCAGCAACTCATACAATTATTGCGAAAAACATCAAATCTTCAACAACTTGAAAACAAACAAGAAAAAAAAAAAAAAAAAAAAACCTCACCAAATCAGTCTTCGCATGCCGGCTAGAACATTTAATCAAACATCCACACTGAAAACACTTGTATTCCAAAGCTATCAAATTCACACTCATACACCAATTAAATTACAATCTTACATCCACCCTTTTTTCAAATGGTATAACACGCAATAACCGAGAGCAGCACGATGACAACTAAATAACAGCATGATAATTTCGCATTTCCCGCTAAAATCAGAAGCGAATGTGCACCCAATTAAACAACCAGAAGCGCAAAATGAGATAAATTATGCATTCCCATATAATCAGCCAATCACAGAACTTGATTGGACAATCACTCCGTTCTTCGGCCACGCCCGCAACAGAGATACCCATGTTCTGGAATTCAGCCAGAATAATATACTGTATATGATACTATTTTTAGCAACGCAATCTATAGCGTTCAGAGGCTCTTCAAAATATTTATATGAAAATGACAATTAGATTTAAACCTACTGAAACAGTTGCTAAATTTGATTCAGTTATGGCAGAACATATTCGCCATATTCAGAAATCTGAATCGAAAAATATCATGCATTATTTGGGTGATCAAATACAAAATGAAATTATTGAAATAATTTCGCAAAATATTACAGATAAAATACTAGAATTGACTAGAGAAGCTAAATATTTTGCTATAATCACTGAAGACGAAAATAAAGATATGGATACAATACAAGGAATCATGCTAAATCAATAACCTTAAAAATAACATCTTATAAGTTTCTTTGTTCAGTTATAATTTGGCATGATTTATTAAATAAAATTAATCCGGTAAGTAAAATGCTCCAAAAAAATTGACCTGACAGAGCCGATAGAAAACTTACTGAGCAGAAATTTCATTTCTGCTCAGTAAGTTTTCAAACTCAAATTAAATAAAAAAATAGAAAGGAAAATAAAAAGGATAGTGAAAGAATCTACATTCCTATAAACTCTGTAGCGAACATTGTTTTAAGACGGTTAAAAAAGTACAGTATTTCAAAGGACTCTTAAGGTTGATAAAACACTATACAAAAGATGATTTAATTCCTATGAGTCAACTGATTAATAATAATGCATATGATTGTATATATAACATTATACATGGTTGGTTGGTTATTATTTTTTTAATTAAGTACTATTGATGGATGTAAATCTACAACCCCCATAGATTTCTCTACTGAGGTGTTTTAGCTTTGGTTATTGATAATGAGAGACTGGAAGAAATGGAAGTACGCGTAAGTCTTTTTGATGATGTTATCAGAGGGCAGTCATTTTTTCCCCATTTTGTGGAGCAGCAGGGAACGTATGCAGATAAAGTCAGGGCTGGCCCTAGTTAGTACCAACTTGGTGAGCAGGGATGTTTCAAATGCGTTTCCTATGATTGAGTGTAGCAGTAAACAGACTAGTAAGGCTAGGCAGAATAACAAGATAATTTTCAGGGCCGAGAAGTCCTGTGATCAATTCAAAACCAGTCAGATACATTTGTAAATACTTTAAATGAAAATTTTCAAGAGCTCAAAATCAGAAACTTGAGAACTATCCGAAATAAAGGAGTATTGGTTGAGACGAATAATGTCAAGGATTTATGTAAGTTGGTACAGTCTGAGGCTTTTGCCCATAAGGGCACAAAACAAGATAAAGTAAGGATACAGAATCCAACAATTTTGGTCTATGATGTGGCGAATAATAGGATGATATAATTAGAGACTTGTATAAGAAAAACCTGCAAGACTTTGGTTACGAGGAGAGGGAAATTGAAGAAGGAGCTGTGTTTAGATTTAGCACAACCTCAAAGTAAAAGTATAATAATTGGGTTGTTGGGGTAGCCCCTAAAATATTGAATGATTTGATGAGTACTGACAGGCTGTATATTGGTTATACCTCCCATAAGTTTAGACAGTTTACAGTTTCTAAACGTTTTAAGTTGTTAAAAAAACGTTTTACAGTTGTTTCTAAACGTTTTAGATTGCCCAAACAAGAACAAAGATCCTAGCTGCGTGAATTGTAAACGTAGAGTTCATGATCATTCTGTAAAAAGTTCGGATTGTCTAGAGTACAAAAAAGCAAGTATGCGCACTTATAATGAATAATTCTAGTAATCACAATTTAAACACGAGTTTTAACCGTACTGATGGAAGCATGGTACTCAGAATAGTATACCTTAACGCTCACAGATGCCGTGCAGTCACTGATGAGATCAGGAAAGTAGTACAGGATGAGGGTATTAACATCTTGTGCCTGCAAGAGCCATATGTCAGTTCCTTTGGACAAGACTACAAGGTTATGGGCTTCCCTGTTGAAGCCGGAGTTATCAGTGTTAAGGATGTGAAGCCTAAGACTGCAATTGTTATCTTTAATAAGACCATTCAGGTTACTGTACTGTCTGGTTTATGTGATCAGAACTCAACTTGTGTTAGTTTAAATTCATCTAGATTGTCTTTCAATTTGGTTTCTCTTGATTGTCCTCCTAATACAGATATATTGGATTCCATACATTATATGGAAAAAGTTTATAGTGTGATTGGCAGCAGTAATTTAATAATAGCATTGGACTCCAATGCGAAAGTATAATTTGTGGTTTAATGGGATAATTGATCAGAGGAGACTTTTGTTGAAGGACTTTATTTTGCAAAAGAATTTAGGTGTAGCTAATAGACCAGGGCAGCCATTTACCTTTAACAATACGCATGGAAGATCAAATAATGATTTAATCCTGGTAACTCAAGGGCTTTTGAGGAGAGTCTGTTATTGGTGTGTGAAAACTAATTACACAAATAGTGATCACAAGGCTCTGTTGTTTTGTGTTAGTTTAGAGTATTTACCCAGCAGTGGGCATAATGATAATATGGAATTAATTAGATTTAATTTTAGAAAGATAAAATGGTCAAGTTTTGTCCGGTGTTTAGATTTAGATTTTTCAGATGATATTATGTTATCTTTAAATATTTTAAATGCCAATGAATATGCATTCTATGTTTAAAGTGCGCTATTCAGAGCCTTGTATTGTGCAACCAAAAAGCACAATCTTAAGATGAAGGTTGTAATTGGTGGACATCAGATCTAACTAGTTTAAGGAAACAGGTATTTGCAAGTAGAAAATTGTACCCAAAGGCATAGGGAGACTCATGAAGCATTATATTATAAGGCTCTTTATAGAAGTAAAAGGAAAGCTTACTTTAAGGCCATTTATGAGTGTAAATTGAAAGCATGGAGGAATTTAGTTACTAATGCGGGCAATACATTAATATTATATATTAATCCCTGGAGATTAATATATAAACTAAGTCAAAAACTCAGATCTGGGGATATTATGAACACAGTGTCTGTAAATGGTGAAGAAACGTCTGACTGGGTTTCTACAGTTAAGGCAATTACTTCTGAATTATTTCCGCATGATCGGGGAGGTGGGGTTTTTTTTTTTTTTGATTTGGTAGTTTTTGGCGCATCGGCTTCTGTGGCCATATTGCACCTCCCAAGGTTTTTGCAGTACTTTGATCCAAGCCCGAGGCGGGAATCGAACCCGCGACCTTTGGGTTACCGGGCAGGTACTTTACCCACTCGGCTAGCCCGATCGGCTGGGAGGTGGGGAGGAAACAGTGGAGCAACACTACATCAGAATGTCCAATTCATTGTATGTTGCTTCTGATGACTATTTTGTTATTGTTATTTGGTTTTTAGGAGCATTAGCAACTAAGGCCATATTGCTCCAGGGATATGCGGTGGTCATTCCCTGACCTTCCCGCATCTTCCGTATTTGGCGGTCACGAGCTCGAACCCCGGTCTAATCAAGAAGTGTGTGCTACGCAATGCTGCTCCTGCCCACTCGGCTACGGAGGTGTAGGTTCTGATGACACTGATCTATTTTATTCATTTGAATTTTCGGTAAGCCCTTCCCCCAGGAGATACCGGGTGATCGTAAAAATTTTAGTCTTTTTTTTTTTTTTTTTTTTTTTTAAATGGGGGGTTGTTAAATCATTTTTATTTATAGAACAAAAATTTAATTTTTTTTTTTTTTATTAAAAGGGTGTTAAATAATTTTTTGTAGTGGTTTCGTGGTAAAACATGCATACTTTTACAGTTATCGTTCTTTTTTTACTTTACTCCGTAAATTGCAGATGTCTGGCCATGTATATAAATAGCTTAGCGGTGCAGAAAAACGAAAAAAAGGAAGGGAAACCACCGAAAAATTAAACAAAATGCAGAAGATAGATATTTTTTTTCCAACGACAACCGCAAGCCAATCCACGTAATGTACCAGCTGAATTGAGTGAAGATCGCCCTGCTTCACTGGATCTGGCAAGAACAAATGACGATCAAGACCATCAAGTTATGGAAAATGAAGCAGTAAGTCCAGAAACAAACTCATTTGTTTAAGAAGGTTCAAGATTAGATCCCTCAGTTATTTCGCAACAGTATCCGACAGACCGTGCAAATTTTTCAGAAAATATTTCTGATGCAGACAAACGTATGATAATAGCTTCAGGTCCATGCCAACCTAAAGGTCCCTTTCCGATTACTGTACAAAATAATAGGTCGTGGTCATTTTCTGAATTTTATTGTAGTAAAACAACAAAAGCTGGTCTTAAAGTACAAGTTACATGGCTATGTTATTCTCAAAAATCAGATTTTGTGTACTGTGAACCATGTTTGGCTATTTGAAGATCGCTCTAATACAGATTTAAAAAAAAATCTTGGATAAACGGCACATCTGACTGGAAGAATTTATCTAATAAAATTAAAAGACACGAAGCTTCCTCTGTTCACATTTCTGCTTGTATAACATACGACCTTTGTTTGGCGCACAAATAAAACAATTGATGCTGATTTAGTAACCAGTATAACTAAAGAAAAAAAATTTCTGAAGACAAGTTTTGAAACGCATTATTCATGTTACATTAGCATTAAGCAGTTGCAACGTGGCATTCAGAGGTCACCGAGAAAATCTGAATGATAAAAATATAAAAAGTGGAATTTTTTTGTCTATAATTGAGCTTCTATCAAACTATGATCCCATATTAAAGGAATTAATTTCAAAACGTAATTACCGGTCAACATATTTGAGTCCAACTATTCAAAATGAAATTATTTGTCTTTTATCTGAGAAATGCAAAAATGTTATTATTGATGAAATAAAGTCTGCGCCGTTTTTCTTCGTAATCATGGACACTACCCTGGATGTCACAAAAACTGATCAGATGAGTCAAATATTTGGTTATGTTACTGTAAAAACAGAAAATGATATTGTAAGAACAAATTTCTTACACTTATCCTAGCGAATGTTATGTTATAAATATTATAACATAACAAGAAAAAAGATGTATATAGTAAATAATATTATTTACATAGGATGATTTTCAGCTTAGATTGCGATCGCTCTGTCCATACAGTCAAGCAAGGGAGGATTAACGTAACAACGGGAGGTAGCAGGACGGTACACAAGACAATGGGAGCACTGGAACACTAGTACAAAGGGGGCACCGCAAGGCCAGTTCATGGTCGCATAAACAGAAAGTGAGCAGCTCTTTGGAAGGAAAGAACAAGGGAACCGACTCCCCCTTGTGGAGAGGAAGATTTTAAGAACTAGGAGGGTGAAGAAAACCCTGGATGTGATATACACTATGTAGAAATGGCTGCCGCTATTTGAAACAGACCGACTCCTTGAGCACTTACTAATTTCAAGGAGCGGTAGAGAAGAAACAGAGTGGACTAATGGCGGTAAGTGAATCGGGAATGATCACAAGGAAATATCTAGAAATTTCTAGACGCCCTGTAGTTCATCGAAGTTGATGAAAATTTCGTAAACAGGAAGTTACCCCAGGAGAGGGAGGGCCAAGAAAAAAACGGAAGAAGTGGGAGAGAGCGAATGAGAATAATGAGATGATGGAGAACGAACGACGATTGGATTAAAATAGAATGAGCAGCTGAAACAAAAGGCAGATGCAAGAGGGAAGTGAGGAGTTTATTGGGAGAGTTAGGAGTTTGTGGAAGAGTTGTGAGTTTTGGCAGTGTGGAAGTTTGGAGAGTTCCCGTGGAGATGCCTGAGTGATGTGCGGCTGGAAAGAAATCCCGAGAAGTGCCGGGAGAATCGCCAGAAAGTAGCGGCCAGAGTAATGAGTTGTGGGAGATGCTGTTTAAGAGTTGTTGAAATAGGAAGGAGATAATCCTTGAAAGATGGAAACACCTATGCTGGAGCTGAGTAAAAAGGATCGAAAAGCCTCACCATAGAACGATAAGGAAGAGCTACATAGCCAGGCTTCTTAATAAAGCAGTAAGAAGAGTCCTGATAATCCTATTATGCTTCCCAGTTTCGTCGAACTGATCAGACGCCCAAAAAGCAGGCCAGAGCAACTTATTTAATAGCCGTATGTAAAGAAGAGCGAGTTCCTGAACGTAGGAGAATCCCTGTAGATGAACAGCAGTACTTTGCCGATGAAAAATTCCAGTTGGAGCCTGATGATGCCCTATGCTGTCGATGATGAGTCGCCCCTGAACTGAGAAAAGGTAGTGTAAGGAGTGATTCCCTAAGTTAATATGTAAGTACGAGATAATAATTTTAAGCTAGATTTGAAGAGAAGGACTTTAGAAAAATGTTTATTTAGTTGATAGTAGATTTGAAGAGAAGGACTTTAGAAAAATGTTTATTTAGTTGATAGTAGATTTGAAGAGAAGGACTTTAGAAAAATGTTTATTTAGTTGATAGTAGATTTGGTATTGATTAGTATAAGAGGAAAAAAAGGGTTCATAGATGTATGTACTTCATCTCAAGGATAAGTTAAAGCAAGGAAGATTTAGATACATGTACTTGAGACTGGTATGTTCTAAGTTAAGAAGTAAAGGTGTTCTATGTACTTGAAACGTTACAAGATATTAAGATTGAATTATTTTGGAAGGGATAAATTAATGAAAGATTATAGCGGGGATTTATAAATCTAGGACAATATCCATAGAGGTGTTAAGCCCACTGAGGTAATTCCAGTTGGGAAGTTTAACTGTTAGAAAGTAAAAAATAATGTTATGAGATGTAACCTAAACCAGAAGGAGAAAAGCAGAAAGACACGAAGAGACATATTATATCATTTGCTATTAATTTTACATCTTAACACACATATAATGCCAGTTATTAACATTATACCAATTGATGTTGTATGATACAATTCTTTAATGTATATACTGTGAAATAAACAAATTTGTATATGTTTATCATGTGTAGTATTGAGTCATTCTGAATACTCAGCCAGTCCAGAGGAGACATACACGAACTATTATTCCCCCAGAATCTGTGATCTTCTGTGCAGTATACAAGTCAGGTGTTAACGTGGAGGGTGGTAAATTAAGGGGGAAATTTAATTGAGAAATACAAAGTTAAAAGAGGTAGGTCTGGAAGGTTAACGTGATTTATTATTAAAGATATAAATAATAATAAATTAAAAGAAAAAAGTATTATCCCCCCAGAATAACTAATCTATCCACAAACCAACCCCCCCACAATATACTGTAACAACTATTCTTACATATATTAGGAATTTATAATTTACCAATTTTTGGAAAAAATCTAATGTTTTAACAGACAAGCACTCTGTTAAAGAGTTATAAAGCTTCATACAGGAGATCGCACCCTTACTAGATCCCTCACCGCAGGAGTCCCACAAGGAGGGGTCCTTTCGGGCCTTCTGTTTTCATCCATTATCTTCCCACTGGTTGCACATTCTCGATATCTACTGAGCTATGCGGACGATATCAAGATACTCACTTCCATCACCCCCGGTCAAGACCTAGATCTGGTAAAAGTGGAAATTAACAACACTCTCACCACAGTCACATCTTACCTCTGCCAGTTTGGGCTCAAGATCAATCCTGCTAAGTCCGAATTCATGGTGTATTCATTGAAGCAAACTCCTTCTTCTCTCCAGCCTTCGGTCGGCAACACCCTCATCCCAATTGTGTCCAGCCATCGTGATCTGGGCGTTGTATTCGACCCAAAACTTCGATTCAACGCCCACATGGATATGCTCCTTACACGTGCTTCAAGACTCCGGTGGATAGCAAAACAACATCTCCTTCATATCACAGATAAAAAGATAACCGTGAGGTACATAAGAACAGTTATCTTTCCACCTTTACTCTATGCCGCTGAAATTTGGGCGTCAGCGGCACCATCAATAAAGAAACCACTCTTTGCCACAGAATTCTGGCTCCTAAAGTGGGCCAACAGAAAGCACAACCTTCCAGCTCTGATTCGGACCACACAGCTTGCCAACTCTCTCGGAATTCCACGGCTTCCCACCTTAGTCGACGACCAACGCCTCCTAGCAACAGTCAGGATGATAACAGGCATAATGGCAACACCTTCATTCTGGGATACCTGTGGCTGGAGGATCCCCCCTGCTGCCCTTAGGGCCAATCCCGAGCTCCACTCACATTCAGCACGACTCCATCTCTCGGACAGGTTCCTTCCTCAGCAGATGCTCAAGCAAACCCAGGCACTGGACGCCGACCTGAACAAATTCGCTGCTGACCGGACTTACCGGAAAAAAATTATGACAAGTAGGACTAATCGGCAATGACTGATGTATACCTTGCATCTGTTCCTGTCTAATTGAGCTGGTGCTCTTATCTCGATGTTAAGCCAGCTCAATCAGATTTAACTCTCGTAAGGAGTTCTCTCCTTTGTATTATAATGTTTTCTTTGTAAAATTACCTTTTGTAAATAATGTTCAATTTTCCCGGAAGTTTGGGAAACTGTAAGCCCCTGGCTTTATGGCCGTGAAGGGTAATAAAGATTATCTCTCTCTCTCTCTCTCACTCAGAGGATTTGCTTGGGCTGTGTACTTTTCAAAGAGAGACTGGATTAGCGTGACAACAGGAGGGGCGCTGACCGGTCTGTAATACAATGGGTAGGCCAGTTTTGACGCAGTTCGTGTGTACAGAAAAAGGGCTGTGGCAAACTTATGGTAACAGGGGACAAAAGAACGCCCACACCCTAGAACGGTTTCGGACTCCATCAGAAAAGATAGACTCCAGATCAGAGAGCTCACCGTGTTCGAGCGGTAAACAAAGTACAAACAGGCCGACACAGGATGCACTCAATAATTTCACGGGTCGGGGCCTTGAAAGGAAGCGTGACGGAAGAGGTAAGTGGTAGCGGACATCCCAGATAAAGTTCTTGAGATAATGTAGCGCCCAGATGTTCTCGACAGAAAGAAGGGAGCTCGACCTACCAGACGCGGGTCGGGACGATGAGGAAAAAAAATGAGCGAATGAAATTGAAGAGGGAGAGATAACTAATGATTGGACGAAAAATAAGGGAGAGGTTTGAAACAAAAAGGTGATGCAGAGAGAGCAGACAATAGCCAGAGCCAAAAAGTCAGAGTCCCGAAAGCTGAAAGGAAAGGATCCGGAGAAAAATTCCAGGGAGAGGCGTGAGAGTAGCGGAAAGATATTTTTGGGAGTGCGGGAAACGCATATAGAAAGTTCCGAAAAATGATAGTATAATGGGAAAAATAATAGCAAAAGGTGGAATGGTCAGAGTAAGGAAGGTCGTTCGAGTCTACTGACTTGGTTGTCGTGCCAGAGTATAAACAGAGTTATCCACGGAGGGCTAAAAGCAACAGTCCTGGAGAAAGATCCTGTGCACGGTAGGAACGTCTGAGGTCGAGCCGGGAGCACACCTAGGAAGTCTGCGGTGGCCAATACCAGAGAGGAAATAGCGGAAGAAACAAAAGAAAAAAAAACTCATTCAGGTGATAGAAAAGGAAAGAAAGTAAGTTTATCTAGAATATTTATTAATAGAAATGGTGTTATAAAGAAATAAATGAAAGAAAAAGTAATGGACAGACAGTCAATAAAGAACTGAAACCAGATGAACACTATATCGTAAGTGATAGAAATTAGAGTCGAGAGAAAGAAAGTGTGTGAGTGTTACTCATCTGTGATTAGAAGTATCTGAAAAATAAGGATAGTTGTTAAACCTGAAAAAGGGTCAAGTTTATGGAATGTATAACTAGTAATAACAGTGTATAATATTTATTCTGTAGAAATTCAGTAGAACATTCCTCTCTAGAGTATACAGGATGAAGGTGAAACTTAATGGAATTACCCCTTGTATATTATAAGTACATAGGCATAACCTCAAATGATTGTACTGGTTAGGCTATTAGCATTCTATATAGCAGATGTGGAAGTTACAAATTATTGTTAGAAGAACAAAGATGGGTGTAGACATCATAACATGTATAATAATTAGTGGATTGTAAGAAATTTGATATTATGAATTATATAGTGTGTGTAAATATCTTGTATAAACAAGTAAATAAATCTAGTTTGTTTTTTCATGAGCTTTATGTGTGATATTGACACCAAGCATTAACTATAAGCCATGGGAACTATTCGAGCACGGGGAGATAATAACACAAATAAGAGAAAATTAGCATTCCCTCCAACTTGGATCTTCTGATACAAAACCTTGATGACAAAGGAGTGAGTAAGAAGGGATGCCGATTAACTGCGCAGCGGATAGCTTGTGGGTCTTGGAAGGGAGGAGAGGAAAATCCCCCTTTGCTTCAAGAAAGGTAAAAAAAAATAATAAATTTCTTAAGCATCGGCCTAATGAAGGTTCCAAGGAGGGATGAGAGTTGTAAAGATAATAAATCCTAGAGCTCGAAACAAAACTGCCGTTCCAACAATTGGCGAGCCAGTTTGTTATTGCTATTCGTATAGCATTAGCATTAGTAGAGGCATTTGATGCAAGAAAGCAAGCTTATGCAGCATCAGGCAAAAAAAAAAAATTAAATAAATAAAAATAAATAAATAAAAAATAACCACTTCCACTTCACCCCTCTGTTCGTTCGAAATACCTGTCCAGCTGAGCCTTAAACTTATTTAGGCTATCAACTTCCACGACAAGGGATGGAAGTCTATTCCACCAACCAACCACCCGCTGGCTAAAGGCAAATTTCCTCACGTCTATCCTACATCTGTCTTTTCTCAATTTGAATTTATGCCCTCTCAGGTGATTATTCTGAGCAAGAGGAAGAATCCCATCAGCATTGAGCATGCTCAAACCATTCAAGGCTTTATACACCTCTATCAGATCACCTCGCCGGTGCCTAGTCTCCAGACACTGTAATTTGCAAAACTTAAGCCTTTCTTCGTAAGAGCACCCCTTTGTTCCATTCACTAATCTTGTTGTCCTTCTCTGTACTCGTTCCAGCATCTCTACATCCTTCTTGAAATGAGGCCTCCTCTTTAAAAAAAATATAAAAATATATAAAAAAAATAAAAATATATAAAAAATAAAAAAATATATATAAAAAGTATAAAAAAATGGGCCCTCCACAATACCATCAGAAATCATAAATGAGCGATTTTTGGGATTTTATAGTATAAAAGATCAATCAGCTAGCAAAATTGAAAGTGACATTATTTACTGTATAGAATCCAAATTTACAGAACTGCCGAGGTCAAGGATATGATGGTGCCGCAACAATGAGTGGGGCATATAGCGGTGTGCAATCAAGAATATTACAAAAAGTTCCAAATGCCTACTATGTTCATTGCGCGGGACATAACTTAATTAATGATACTGTGAAAAAAGTGGCTGACGTGTCTTTATTTTATGACATAATTGAAAATATTTACTCATTTTTTGCGGATAGTATTGTACGATAAGATCTATTGAATCAGAAACAGAATGTAGATGCAAATGATAGCGCTATATTAGCAATTACTCTAAACAAATTGTGTCCAACGCGTTGGTCATCAAGATTTGATTGTTTACTAGCATTGCGCTATAGATTTACAGATGTCCTAAAAACGTCAGCAAAAATAATATTAAAGTGTCTAAAAAAAAAGAGACGATATATGCTAGGCAATTGGCTTGCAAAAAAAAATGGAAACGTTAGAATTTGTTTTCCTTTTGGTATTAAATTACAAAAATTGGAATCAATAAATTTAACTTTAAAGTTACTGCAACAAAAAAATCTAGAACTCGGTCAGGCAATGTGTCATTTAGAGGCATCTTTAAATTCTATGGTTTTGCTAAGAGATAATTATGAAGAAAATAAAAGTTTTGCGTTTTCTTTAGTAAGATCTTGGGGTATAAATTTAAATTTTAGTAACAAACGCAATAGGAACGTTAAAAAATATGTTTGAAGATTTAGCTCAAGACGAACGACTTCAGATTCTGAAAGACGGTTTAAAGTTGATATATACTATGCAACAATAGACATTGTGATACATCAATTAAAATCTGGATTTCATAATACAAAAAATGTAGATAGTTTTAAAATTTAGCAAACAGAAACACTCTTATCTTTTAGCAACGAAGCTCTGCAACAAGTGGCTGCAGAATTTCAAAACCGATACGATAAAGATATTTCTGATTACTTTCCACAGCATCTATTAAATTTAAGATCATCTTTAGGACAAGAAATTTCAAAAATTAATTCAATTCGGGACTTGTGCAACCTTATTTTAATTAAAAACACGTCGTTATCTGCATTTGTTACAGACGTTATAACGGCATGTTTTATATTCTTGACCTTGCCGGTTACTGTGGCTGGTGCTGAAAGGAGTTTTTCAAAATTAAAACAAATATATAAGGAACACAATAGGCCAAGATCGACTTAGCGATTTGTCCGTCTTAAGCATAGAAAACGGTGTAGCGAATTCTGTCGATTTCAACGAAATTATAGATATTTTTTCGACTAAAAAGGCTAGGAGACAAAATTTTCATTAAAGTTTAAAATATTTGTTATAAAACTTTTTTGTGTATATAGACTAGATTTAACAGTTGGTTACTTATTACAATGATTTGTTTTAAAATTACTCCAAAACTAGTATATAAACTAGTATATGTACTAGTATATATATACTAGTACATATATACTATGTACTAGTATGTGTATTTTTTTCCTGCGGTGTTTATTTACGTTTCTGTATATTTTATTATGAATTTTTTTTTTTTTTTTTTTTTGTCATTTATATCTGCATGTAATACATGTCATGTATATGTTTATTATTGTTACTGGGGTTTTATGTTCATGCATATTTTAATTCAAATCTTATTATTTATAGATATTATTCATTTACTTAAGGCTTGAATTTTTGTTAATGTGAATAAAGATTGCTTACTACCTAGTTAGCTTTATTTACTTCGTAGATATACAGTAAAATTTTTTCACCGATCATTTTGTATGTATTTCTGTTGATCTTAATCTGTAATTAAAGCTATTTGGTTTTGTTTTACAATAATAAAAAATAGGGTTTGATATAAATTCGATATTTATTTTTTAATACATCATTTATACAGTACCTTCAAAAATGTATTCATTATATTTATTACAGAAGCAGAGGAGGAATTATGATGGTTTCAATTTTTTTTAATCTTCTCGTATTTATATTTTTCACTCCTGTTTTTGCAATTTTCATTAATTAAGTAGGGGCCCGAACGTGTTCTTTGCCTCCGGGCCCGAAAAAGGGTAGCTACGGCAGAGATTAGACCCATATTCTGGTTCAGGATCTTACCGATACGAATCATCAGACTATACTGCTTGTGCCAGGTTTGATCCAGGATTCTTGTGTAGTGGAAGCCTTGTGTGACCTTTGCTCCCATACTCTGTACGTCAGGATTGATTTGCAGGCTGGCAAGGGATTAAGAAATCCCTAGTTACTGTCTCTAGCGCCTATTGTTATTTAATGACAGGGTCAAGATTAACGGATTATTTTAGCAATGTTTCAAAGAATAGGTTTGAGTGTAAATAACAGAATTAATATCTAACAAGACTAAGCTGACGACACAGGGGCGTCAACACTATTAAACAACCGACAATGTTAAAATAATCTGTAAAATGTGTTTTTCATAAATTTTAATGTGATCTAATATAAACATTAATTTTTATGATCTAATTGAAATATTCTCTGGCCAGATAAAATTCTTCCGCGAGCCGGATCTGGCCTGCAGTTTCGGGACCCCGCTCTGAATAATACAACTTCGGTAGGTTTGCATTCGGTATGTCAACTTCTGCAGACATGATGCTTAAGCACTTATACGTAATTGAATTTTTCTGCAGTTTGAAGAAAAAGCTTCGTGCTCTAGAAGTTTTTAAATTATTATTATATTTATATAAAATTTGGAATTAATTATTCGTTTATTATCAATTAAATTATTATAAACATTTATTAAATTATTATCTATAAAACTGGTATTTTGTGTAATAGACACAGACTTTTGTAATGACTGATTTCTATAGTGATTGTCATATTTTAAAATAAATTATAAGTTCGTTATACAAAGTATTTAACTCAATTCGGCGCCTGTGGGGGCGGAGCCACATTCACCATGTCCTAGTTACGTCTCTGATTTTCAACCAGGAAAAAAAAAAAAAAAAAGTGACACTATTTTTTGGGAGGCGTCCTCATATTTTCTCACATTCCTATTTTCATCTTACACATATGGTGCAAGTTTAAAAAAAATATTTCAACACGTTTCAGAATATATTTAAAAATTTTCTAGTAGAGGTAATCAAACTCTGCACAAAAACATCTTTATTTTCCTTTTCAATGAGTGTGAATTGTTAATAAAAAGTAAGTAGGTAGGTAGTCGGGCATATTACCTAATTCTGCAGCAATCCTTTTCTACTTCAAGTGAAGGACGTCTACTTTTCATTCTTTATGGATTTCAGTTTAAGCCGTTTATTTGAATCAGCAGCTGGCACTTCGCCATTTCTGAAGCAATTTTCAATTGTCAAAAATAATAAAACTATCTCCACAGTGCTGGAATAGCCTGTTTTGGTTGTCTATGCAACAAGATTTGAATACCAGAAAGTATATAACACAAAAGTAACGATATCTGTTATTTCAAGTGAATAGGGCATGACTAAAAATAATAACAATGTGAGGTAGGAAACCACACAAGAGAAGTTCTATATTCCGTATAAGGTGAACTTAAATGAGATGAGTTTTTTCCTCAACTGGATATTCTGAAAATGAAAGCTCGGATATTAGTTACTGCTTTTTAAAGATATGCTTTAAATGCTCATTATAATAAAATATTCGAAAAATCAAATTAAAAAAATGCATCTTCACGGACTCGTTAGTTTTCCCTTGCTCTGATAACGATATGAAAACAAGTGCCCTCGAAGCTTTGAATAAAACCATTAAAGGAAGTCTATCACAGACAGGTACAAAATTACTAAAATAGGCATGTTTGTTTGTGTGTTTTTTTATGCAAAAATTAATCAAATTACAATAACAAACAAATTATTTAATGTACACAGTGCGTTGCATTTCAAGCGCGTTAGATCTTTTTCTTAAATTAAAAGATTCTTTTTCTCTGATTAAGAGAAGTGAAAAGTAAATATAGTTATCTCCTTATCAGTTAACTACTAAGATTGCCCACGTGGGACGACATTACAAAATAATATTTTTTTACATACATTACATTACAAAATTAATATTTTGTTAAAACAAAACAATGTCACGAAAAACTATCGTTTTACATTCTTTAAATTTAGCCGTTCAGTTTAATTACAACGGTATAATATTGATTGCTCTTCTCCCATATATGTGTGTGTGTGTGTGTACACACACACACACACACACACACAGTGCGCGACAAAATTAACAGCACACAGAAAACGTGGCATAACTCGTGCAGCTTGCGATGAAGCGGGGAAAAATTTGGTATGGTGTACCATACAATAACGATGAAATAAGGAGATAGCGAGAAACTTCGAACACGTATAAGGGTCATTTATAGAGGCTCTATAAGAATTATCAAAAAGGTGACATTACAGAAGTCGATACAAGCCCCTCGAAAATATGGTCACATTGCATCATACGGCGTATGATCCCCTCCAACGGCTAAACAAGTCTAATAGCAATGACCCATGTTCAAAATAAGGATGTCTATAACATTCTGTGGCAATAAATCCCATTCTTCCACCAGCGCAGACTTTAGCTCACCAAGTGACCGAAGAGTTGACTGTCGGCATGCAACGTGATGCCCAAGGACGTCCTACACGCTAGATCGGATGGGCCACGGCAGTCGTTGGATAACTTCAGTTTTAAGATATTCCTCTACCACTTGACCTCTATGTGCAGTGGCGTTGTCGTGAATGAAAAGAAAATCTGAGCCAACCGCAACACTTAAAAATTCACACATAGGGTTCTAGGACCTGTTCTCGGTACTTCTGCGCAGTTACGGTACCCCTATCAAAAACATACAGTGGGGTATGGCCGTTGATCATTATTCCGCCGCACGCGAGAACACCGCTTCCACCGTAAGTGTCCCTTTCTCTAAAGTTGGAGGGATGGTACCGCATTCCTCATTGTCTCCAGACGAAGTAATCTAGAATCTGTTGTTGGTAACATCTAGAATTTGTATGTTTCCTGGCAAGATCTGGGACCCCTGGTGCATATGGATCAACGTTTCACTGATGAGGTCTAACGGAAGCTCTTAGGGACCATGTACATCCTGCCATGTTGCATTTTTTTCGGACAGAAACGGGATCTTCCTAGACGATAATGCGCTGTCATTGGGCCCGCACCCTGCACGAGTGGTTACAGGAACACAGTGAAGATATCATCCATCTTGATTGGCCTCCAAATTCGTCTGACCTCAATCAATTCAACCCCTGTGGGGTGTTTTGGAATGGGAAGCAAAGTGTGTGGATACACAACCGTCATCTATTACGACACTGTGGAAAGCCGTGCAGGCAGCATGGCTACAACACTACAGTAGGTGGTCATAATCCAGTGATCATTCAGTGTATGAGCACACCCAACAAGAGGGTTACACACACACACACACACACACACACACACACACACACACACACACACACACACACACACACACACACACACGAAGGTGGTGGGCAATAGTGCACCCGAAGTATGCACAGCCAGGAACGGATTAAGGTCGGTTGAGGCCCCGGGGGCAGAAGAAAATATTGGGCCCCTTAAAAAAAAGAGAGAGACAGGGAAAATAAAAATACATGTTAACCATTTTTTAAAATAAATATAAAATATTATGTACTATTAATGTTTTATTTCCAATAAAATTTGAATATAATATATGTATAATATAATTAATAATAGCATAATAATAATCACAAAGTTTTGAACTAATATGTTCAACTAATTTGTTGGGGTTTTGCGTGGGCCCTTCAGAAGTCGGGGCCCAGGGCGCGCGCCCGGTGCGCCCACCGTTAAATCCGCCTCTGTGCACAGCTTCTTTTATCTTCTTCTTCATCATCATTTGAAAATCCGATAATCACATCCACAGCCAATTCTTGAAAATGATGTCAATGCCTCTCATTTCGGTTACAGCGATGACAATAATCTGCTTGTTTCA
Source organism: Mastigoproctus giganteus (assembly GCF_048544385.1). Taxonomy (NCBI): domain Eukaryota; kingdom Metazoa; phylum Arthropoda; class Arachnida; order Uropygi; family Thelyphonidae; genus Mastigoproctus; species Mastigoproctus giganteus. The sequence goes on along the minus strand of NC_143580.1, from coordinate 123,064,849 downwards.
TGGCTATGAACTCTTTATAAAGGTATTTACGAAAGAGCCGTAAATCCAAAAATTACTCCGTCTTTTTTACTCGATTTGACCCTTCTCGTCGTTGTAATATGACAAAGCGTTTCTCCGTCTTTTTGCAAAAACTCGGTTTTTCTCCGACTTTTTCACAAAAAATAAATAAATAAAAAAAACATTAAAGTTGGATTGTTTTTTGTTTTTTTTTTAAATTTTGCGAATTTCCAGTTATTTTCGTTAATGAAGTGGTCATCAGGTGTGTTGTCATTACTTGAAGGGCTTTAGGCGATTCAGCAATTTAGGCCATATCACCTGTAAACTGTATATGTTCTGTGGTCGATTTGCTGTTTGCTGGACGAAAAACTCGAGTTTCCGGAAAATAAAACCATGCTATCCTCGCCTGAGACCAGAGGTGGATTTAACGGCGGGCGCACCGGGGGCGCACCCTGGGCCCCGACTTCTGAAGGGCCCACGCAAAACCCAAACAAATTAGTTGAACATATTAGTTCAAAACTTTGTGATTATTATTATGCTATTATTAATTATAGTATACATATATTATATTCAAATTTTATTGGAAATAAAACATTAATAGTACATAATATTTTTTTATTTATTTAAAAAAATGGTTAACATGTATTTTTATTTCCCTGTCTCTCTCTCTCTTTTTTTTTTTAAGGGACCCAATATTTTCTTCTGCGCCCGGGGCCTCAACCGACCTTAATCCGCTCCTGCCTGAGACCGATTAACTGAGCCAAGTTATGAAAAAGGCTCACAAAGATTCCTCGCCTCACTGACGGGATTCGAACTCGGCTCTTTTGCATCTGGTGTTTCAAATGATTATGAGCGCATTGTGTTAGTCTACACTCCAAAACATAACTGCGCCATAATAGTCATTCTGTGTTACGTGCAGCCATTTCATTTCAATCGCTTCATTTGTATTGTTCGAAGGTAATTTACAATGTCTTTCAGTAAGATGCCAAAGAAATACGATGTAAAATTTCAAAACACGCAAGTTTTCTGTGTACTAAAATCTGAAAAGGGTAACACATTCACCTAGTTCACTGTACATAGATTTGATTTTTCAGTTTCAAGCAATGAGAAACGTGACTTAATCATATACAATATTTGCAAACAGACACAGTACTTAATGCACAAAAAGAAATGCAGAAATTGACATTGCATTTCGTAGTGATAATGTCATACATGACAAAGGTTAATTTGCAGCTTTCGTCAAAAAAAAAAAAAAAAAAAAACATTCTTTCTCTGTTTGATGTGATTATGAAAGCGCATTGTTTAAAAACGATTCCCGATATGAAATAACAAAAAAATACGGTTGTGAGAGAATAAAAACAACAAGCATTGTTAATGAAATTGCAGAGACAGTAACAGATTTAATAAAGGGATCGAAAAAATGGACCATTTTCGATTGCTATAGATGGCACTAATCAAAGGGATTACAAGTCATGCTGCTCCAATTTGTACGATAGTCTTCCATGTGCAACAGTATCAAAAGCATTCCTGAAATCCAAGTACTGTATATAATATCAAAATTATTTTTTGCACCCAGTTCCTTTGTGATCACATCATATTATCCGATCAAATTGGTCAGATAAGACTTTCCCTGAACAAACCCATGCTGTGTCTGAATTATTACTGCAGTCTTGTCTAGATGATCCTGCAATGCTTCTTTAACGAGTGACTATTATTTTCTTCGGAACAGAAGTTAAACTAACAGGTCTGTAATTACTCATGTCACCCTTTGATTCCCCCTTTGGGCATTTTTTTTTTTTTTTTTTTTTTATCAAATTATTATATTAGGGTCACCCGTAATTCATTACGTAAACCGGTATTGCGTCTGTAAATTGCGTGTGTTCTCTGGTCGATTTGCCTGTTTTGCTGGACTAAAAACCCGTTTCTGGAGGGGGAAAAAAAAAAAACTTGCTATCTATGCCTGAGACCGACCAATTCGGCCACCGAATGAAAAAAGCCCATTAAATTTCCTTGCGCCATCGACGGGATTCGCACCCTAACCTTTTTCCACCCGATGTGAGGAGTACGGTGACGATACCACTGGACTTGGGAATACATTTGCAACCGACCGGGCTAGCCGGGTGGGTAAAGTGCCTGCCCAGCAACCCAAAGGTCTCAGGTTCGAATCCCGCCTCGGGCTTGGATCAAAGTACTGCAAAAACCTTGGGAGGTGCATTATAGCCACAGAAGCCGATGCACCAACAACTACCAAATAAAAAAAAAAAAAAAAAAAAACATTTGCACATGTCCAGTCCGTGGGGACCTCACCTGAATTCAAGGATGCTCGCATAATTATGGCTAAGGGTTTGCTTACTTTCTCTGCTGCCTCCTTTAATATAACTGGATAGATCCCATCCACCCCATGTGGCTTTCTTATGCTTAACTTCAATTTCTGCTCCACTATTACAAAATCAATCAGCTCCCTGTTAGAGTTTAATAAGCTTCTGTCCTCCACTTCCCTACAGAATTCCTCATGTGTGAATGTAGATGCAATATACTCGTTCAGTTTGTCAGCTATCTGAGCAGTATCATCAACAGTCGAACCATCGATATCAATTGGACAAAACTGATTCATACCCTTCCTTTTAGAGTTTATAAGCAGAGAAGTCTTTGCTGTTTTTCTTTGCATCCTTTACCAAAAATTTCTCGCAATCTGACTTCGTTTGCCTAACCTCCTTTGTCACTTGATTACAGAATAGCTTATATCTACCATAGGCTTCTGTGTCGCCTGATAATTTATATGCATCCAATTGCGTATCCAGGTATCATTTTAAGAGAGGGCATAGCAACCATGGTATCATCGTAAGGGGAACATGGCGACCAAATTTTTGGGGTTTTTTTTTTTTTTAGAACGCCTCCTGCGTTCATTTTCTTTAATTTAGAATTTTGGTTAAGGGGGCATATGCCCTTTCTCCCCACCCCTGAATACGCCCCTATATGCATCCCATAGTCACGAGTCTCATTAGTTCATCTGACATCCATTTAGGCCTAAAGCCTGAACAGTATTTCTTAGTTGGTATGAAAAGCCTAGTAGCTTCCAAGATTAATTCCTTGAATGCTTCCCATTTAGAATTTATTGTTGGCAACACCATCAGTTCGTCCCATTGTATGGAATTGAAAAACTGTCTGAGACCACTGTTGTCACCATTAAGAAAGCAAAAACCCTTCCCTTTACCTCTGATAGTAGTTCCGTCTTTAAGCAAATCCCATCTCAGTACACTGCCACCTAGTGATCCTTTCATTTTCAAATTCTTAATGCACGAATAATCACTGCTGATAATCAGATAAAGAGTGTTACTCCCGCTTGATGCCTCTCTAACATGCTGCTGTAGAAAACAATCATCCAATAAATCCCCAAAAGCCTTGCTAGTGTGCGAGTGACCAACCCACAAGTTCCAGTCTATATCTGGGAAGTTAAAATCTGCCATTATAAGATACTCTGATTTAGTGGCCCACTATTTCTCTGTATAATTGTTCGTTGTACTCATTAGACCTATAACAAACTCCTGCCCTCATTTTTGCTTTCCCAATGCTTGTCACACCAAACTGACTCAACATTGCACTTTCCATCTATACTCGTTGGATGTACTTCCTTAGATTTTGTGTTTCTTAACTAATAGCATAACTCCTCCTCCCTTCATTATCCTGTCTGTACACATTGTACTCCCCATATTCCAATTCTGCACTGCTTATATCTATGTGACACCATGTCTCTGATATCGCGAAAATACCCACCCTTTAATGTCTTGACCAGCACTTCAAATTCATCAAATTTATGTACTATACTCCTAGCATTGGTGTACATGCAATTATACATGCACTTGTTCTTACTTTTAGTAACCCAAACACAGCCCATGTATTTACTTGTTCCATGATAACTTCAACCAATCGCTGAAATCCCAAGCTTTCTAGGCTGCTCCTCAGTCAAATAGAAGCAGTGCAAGAATCACTTTCACTTCTGCCTGCGGCTACTGTTAATCTATTAAATCTGTGAAGCCCCATGCTAGCAGCTTTCCGATCCATTTAACGCTGCCTCGAAAGCATCAGCAAATGTTCTTTGCATCCTTTCTATTTAAGTGAATCCCATCCCTGTAGAAGCAATCTCTCTTGTTAACAATGCATTTCGTAGCAAGCAAGCGCGCGCACACACACGTTGTTAACAAGCACAGACCACGCTGAGAAAAATTCTACCCCATGAGCCTTGCACATGAGGTAGAATTTTGTCTGTCCAGGCACGAAATAATTGACAAGACTCATCATATACTCTCTCTCTCTCTCCTATCGTGTCTGGGCAGAATTGCAGACACTTTCAAATTTCACCCTACCTTGCGCCTTTTTTTCAACATTGACCTGTACTTCTTCAGTAAATCTGCAGATCTCCTACTCTTAATTTAATTAGTACCAACGCGTGCAACAATATCCCCCTTTGTGCCCTCAAAAGATTAGATCTGCTCTACAACATCAACTTTTGTCCCTGTGAGACATGCCCTTGCCGTTTTTCACCTATACTAATGCTAAAGCCATGTCCCATTTTAGTGACTTCAAAAAATAATTCGTCAAATCGGCAGCTTGCTCTCGGTGCCATTTTTGGTAAGAGCACCCTTTTGTTCCCCTTCACAAATCTAGTTTCCCTTCTCTGCACCTGCTCTAGCAGACTACCTAAAGTGGGACCTCCAGGCCTGTATACAGTACTCAAGGTGCAGCCTAACCATGGCTTTGTACAAAGGGATAATAACCTCCTTATCCCTGTGAGCAAAGTTTCTGTATATCAGTGATACAATCCCATGAGTCCTTGCAGCCTGTCTGCACTGCTCATAGAATTTCATATCTGAATGAACAATTACACGTGGGTCTTTTTCATTTTCCACTTCCTTGAGTCTAGTACCACACAGCTGGTATGTTAATATAGAATTACTGCTATCCATATGCAGTACCTTGCATTTGTCAATGTTAACTTTAACTGCCATTTCTCTAAATGTTGTTGCAGTAGCTCACCCTGATTAACGTCATTAATCACCCTGTCAACCTTTGTATCATCTGCAAACTTAGACATTACGCCTGGTATACTTTCATCAATATCATTAATACATATTGAAAACAACAATGGACCCAGCACTGAAGTTGGGGATCTCCACTAATAACAATAGTCCACGAAGAGCATCACCCATTGATAACCACTCTCTGTCTTCTCTCACTGAACCATCCCTTTATCCTTAGCAGTCATCTGCCCATAATGCCACACTGCTCTAATTTGTACAGCAGTGTTTTATATGCAGGAATATCCAAAGCTTTCCTGAAATCCAAATATATGATATCGATATCAAAATTATTTTTTGCATCCTGTTCCTTGGTCACTGTATCATAATATCGAATCAGATTATTCAGAGAAGCTACAAGCTAACAGCTCTGTAATTACTCATGTCACCTTTTGATCCCCGTTGGTGAATTGGGGATACATTCGCATATCTCCAGCCCACAGGGTCTTCTCCTGAATCCAAGGATGCTCTTATAATTATGGCTAAATGACTAATGTCTGAGTGACACCATATCACCGCTTGTTTCGACGGAATTCTGAAAAATTGACAGCTATGACGGCAGAATCACAGGGTGTTTCGTTATTAATCGCAAGGGAAAAAATTGCATTTTCTGATGGTGAGAAGTTAACGAACCAGAGATTAAAAACAAGAAAGTTTTTAACGACCACTGCAAAAAAAATTATTGATATCTCACTGTCACGAGATAAACTAACAGTACAAATTGAAGAACCCACAATCTGTGAGAAATCAACATAAAATTTATTTATCAGCGTGTTCTTATTTTTCTCTTGCACATGATGAATCAGTGGATAAATATTTGTGACACAGCTCAGCTAAATATTTTTAATAGAGCAAAAAAATTTCAACGTTACCAAAGAACTCACAAGTCAATTATAGGGCACGAAGAATACGGATATTTTTGAAAAGCTAAAATTGTACAGAGAGAATTACAATTTCGACTGGGAAAAAAAATAATAATTGACATTTTGTGTACTGACTGTACTATTGTTTTTATTTGTAAAAATATTGGCGTGTCCGCATTGCTACAGAAATATTTAAATAAATAATTTTTTTTGAATAAATTCAAGGAAGAATTAGACAAACTATTAGAAATGATGGAGGGGCATCTGTCATATGGGAAGGTTTTTTTTTTTTTGCTTCCTTGCGTCATTTGCCACTACTAATACTAAATCGCCTCTTCTCACATATCATTTTATTATTCAGCAAGAATGATTATGTGGAAAATCTTTAAATCCCATGTAATGGATACAGTAGTAAATAAAATGTGTAAATACAATTAAAATAGGCGGTTTGTTTCATCCACATTTCAAAGAATGCTACAAAATTAGAGGAAGAATAAATATAGAGAAATTAATACATCATTAGAGTGTGCAATGGCCACATTTATGAAATGTTGGGAGCGAAAAAAATTACCAGTGAGTAGATTTTTCTTACAAGACCAGGAGTCGCTTTGATTTTTCCTTTATCGTCTGTAACTCTTCTTAGAACGACCATTTTTATTTTTATATATATGCATAACTGGAATAACAAACAAAGCTCTTCCTTCGGGGTTACAGTTTAAAGATCGCTTCCTCCAGTATTCCTTCCTCCAAAAGCTTCATCTAGTTCAATCCCTGGATGCTGACTTGTGTAAAATCATAGATGACAATAAGTATAGACGGCTCATTCTGGATCTGCACGTGGTCTCCACATCTATCAACAGATTTCAGTTGTGCAAGAATCTCATAGAAAACCCAAATCAAGGAAACTATCTTATGTTATCTTAATTCGTAATATTATTTAATTTTTTTCATTACTTTTATTGTTTATATTCATTTTTTTCCCAAGTTAAATGTTATCTGCTGTATGGTTTCTTTTTTTCTTTTTTTTTTTTTTTTTTTTTTCATACATGATTTGCCTCTAATTTAATCTTATTATTGTATTGTACTTACCCTGAATTATATTTCCGGCGAGGTAGTATCTCTGCCGCTTGTTAACCCCTGCCACGGTGCCATAAAGGGTTTTGTAAAGTCATGGTACCTGCGCATCTTACAATAAAGATCATATTTATTTATACAAGGAGGTTTAATTTCAGATAGAGAAAACAACCAAAAGCGAAGAAACGATGTGTTTGAATTTTAAAAGTGGATCACATCGGTTAGGTGCAGAAGAAAGTAGAACCTTCTGGAACTATTGTGGGAAGGCAGCGGGATACAGCAGGATTTAGTGGCAGTGGCTGGGTACTTAAATCTGAGGATCTCGTTAAACAGTTGTTTTAAGGCAAGCCCTTAGAGTGACATACATCTAACATAACGGAGTAAATCAAAGAGACTTACCTAATGGGAAACATGAGAGGAGATATCAATAATCAAAACACTTGGTAAACAAAGGAACTTGCATTTTCATACAGTTTCAGCGGTGTTGCAAAACTTTGCAGGGACCACCTAATACAATAAATAAAATAAATATTCACACAATGTTAACGTTTTTACAAATAGTAATAGGACTGATTCGGAAGTGACAGTTTCACTGTACTAAATTTTAATGAGGGGCGGAGTTAAATACTGCATATGCAAATTTTCGCGAAATCGTGGTGGAAGGACTGGAGGATTCATTGTGACCAGTGTTGCCAACTCTTAATAATATTTCCCGCTAGCCGCATACTCAAAATCCGCTATTTTTAGCACTTGACCCGCCAAATTTTTTAAATTTTCATTTGTTTGTACTTTGTAGTGAATAAAAACAAACAAACAAATAGTATATATAAATAGTTATTTATTTTTCCGTTTTTAATATAAAATCAATATCTAAAAATCTAAATTAATTTCGAAATTCAATACCTCCTCATCATATGCTTCTTGTGTACTTATTTTGCGAAGCACTTCTTCAGGTAAAACAATTTTTACAACACATTTCAACTCTTTTGAGCCCGTATCGTACTGATAAGATTGCATTAACCATGCCAACGCTTGTGTGTTTTGTGTTTTACTAGATTTAAGTTGCTGAATATTCTTTCCATATCTACATTGGATAATGGCAAAATTAAAATATCCAATGCAAATTGGCTAATTTCTTTAAATGGATTTTCACCGCTTGCATCTCGATATTTCGAAACTTCTTACCAAAAATTCATTGTATTGTAGATGTTTTCCATTTAACGAGAGTAATGTTTATATACTGTTGCTCAATTTTTTTCAATTTTTACTTCAGACAATTTTAAATTTTGTAATAAATTTATCAGTGGTTCTTTTTGTTGCTTTAATATATTGTTAACTGAGATTAATGATATTTTTTCTAATTCTTTTATGTTGTCCAGAAGGCGTTGGTTTAATTGTAGATACAAATCAATCAAGAAATTACGACCTCTCTCTCTTATTGCCATTTCATCTGATAAGTTTATTCATTATTAACTCATTTATTTTTCTTTCAAATTGGTAACCTAAATATGGCTTGGGTTCTAAATAATTATTAATGTCCTCTTCTATCCTTTCAATATGTGTATTTGGTAAAAACATTTTATTGGCAATCATCGACAATAGCGTGTTTAAATCGTGTAGTAATAATGTAGGATCAGCAGTATTTGTTTACTCTTTGTACTTCAGATAAGATAGGTTTTAAAAATAAAAGATAATTACTTTCATCTTTGAACATTGAATAAAGAAGTTCTGCAGTATAACATTTGTCAGTCAAACGAGTTATTTCAAAATGGGCTTTTAATTCAATATACTGTTCTAAAATTCTTGTTATAGCAACTTCAATGGATAACCACCTTGTTTGACACGAATGAACTAGACTTCTAGGGAATGTTTCGCGTGTTGCATGAGATACTGCTAATTGCAAAGAATGACATACGCATTTAATTAATATCAAATTCGTTACATCGGACTTCAAATGTGTATAAACGCTGTTATTAACTCCAATCATAACGCTAGCATTATCTGTCCCAATGCCCACAAGATTATTTAAAGAAAGTTTAAATTTTTCCAGCGTTATTTTAATTGAATTTGAAATATTTTCAGCGTTACATTGATCTAATTCTACAAGAGCTAAGAACGTAGAAAGTCTTTTATCGAATTGCTCATCGTAATACCCAATTGCAATACCTAATAGTTTTGTCACACTAATATCGTTTGATTCATCTAGTAACAAACTATAATTTGAAAAATCATCGAGCACTGACTTCAATAAATCTTTCTGAAAGTGGGGGTGTACGATATATTTGATAATGCCGCTGCATTTTGTTCGATGAGTTTTGGCTGTTTGATCTTGGAATGCATTCTTACATAATTCACCAAGGTGGTCTATTGCCAGTATTGAAGAGTGAGCACAAACAAACAAACTTAACTTTGCTTCAGCTTCCACTGTTTGTAAATTCTTGGTGGGAAAATTTAATTTAGATTGGTTGCCTGATCTATTAGGTGAAAATGGTTCTTCTACTGACTTAATATGTTTGAAAGTTTTTAAATGACTTTTAATGTCCGAAATTTTAGCAGTAAAATCAGACTTACATCTTGCTCCAGTTGGATGTTTTGGAATCTCTACTAATCAGTCTTTGAATTGCGGAAAAGCTAACCATTCCTTCCGAAAATTTTGGGTATATTTCGTTTTGTTTTTGTCCGCCATCCCGTAAGGTAAGGCTTATGGCCAGTCCGCCTCTATCGATAGAGAAAAAAATTTGAAATCGTGAAACGCTTTGAGCGAAATGAAAGACCGTGTGATATTGCACGTGCTACAGACCTAAATGAGGGATCGCCGAGAATTACAAAGAATGCAGAGAAAATAAAAACAACTTTCATAGCGGGAACAACTCAAAGTGTAATTAAAATCCATTAACATACAAAGAATTGGAAGAGATGAAATGGCTGTTATCTGTTTGGATAGAAAATCAAACAAAAAACAAGTTTGCTTACGATAAAAGCAAAAGCATTAGCAATATTTTATTACGACCTTTACGTAATAAAAAAAATACGTAATAATCGTAATAAAATACGTAAGTATTTTTTTACGATTATTTATTGTGTTTGGTAATGTTTTGGTTACAAATGTGTGTTCAGTCTTGGGTGGTCGGCACCTAACCCAATTTTTCCCATAGGGCCTGTTGTTTTTATTGCACGAGGGTTTCTAGGAACACAACTATCGTGCTATACGAGGACTGACTATACTAAGATATTATTACACTGTGGTTATTAGAAATAATTATTACTTATTACTCTGTAGTTATTAGAAACGTTGAAAGAGATGTCGGTAATTCGGATCGCATTTCTTGGAAGCCAAACAAATACGACGAAGAAAAATTATCCAATGCCATTCCTTCGCGGTTTCAAAAAAAAGGCGTCATTAGAATTTTTCCCACATTTTTAGATTTGATCCAACAATTTAAAGCTATGACCCAATGATCAGGTCGTTTGACCGCGAGCGTAACTACGTAAAATTGTTGGGGTTCTCCTCAGGGAAATCCAGAATAATATAAAACCGATTCTTCGCTTTATAAAAAAAAAACTATGAAATATGTTATCCCTATTATTTCAATTATGAATTATTTTTATTCTTAATTAAATAATTAATTGAACAATTAATTTAATATTTCTTAAATGAATATTTCTTAATTTAAATGTTACATTGCCAAAATACATAAAATGCTAAACATTTATACTCTTCCCGCTAAAAAATCCGCTATCCGCTATTTCATATTTTTATCCGCTAAACCTGAAGCAATTCCGCTAAATCTAGCGGGAAAACCGCTAAAATGGCAACACTGATTGTGACCGATGTACTTTTTCAGTAAGGAATTGGAGAATTGACAATGATATTGTTTGGATACTGGAAAGATGTAGTTGATATGTGATGAGTGCTGTCTTGAAAAGAAAATACATATATCTCTAGAAGTACGAAAATATGTAGTATGGTTTTAAGCTACCTGGTCCAATTTTAACCGTCAACGTTGTTGTTGTACTGTCCATCATGAATAGTAAAAGTAAGTTCAAAATAAAAGTCTAAGAGCGCTTTCCTGTCATTAAAATTAGTTGAGACGCTGAGGAGCAGGTCAAAAAACAGTCGATTTCAACAAACTCAGGAGGGCTATTCCCGTAATTACAATCATCAATTTAGTTAACCCTCGCTCAACTGATGATTCTTTAATTTGTTCTCGTTGCAAGGGGTGTATCGATCTAAAATTAAAACTTGAGGCATTTCTAGAAGAATTGGGGTCATTGAACACACGGGTGTGTGTTTGTCCTAGAGACAAATGGAACTAGTATGTCGTCAAGGGCTCAAGATTCTAGTAATATGCCAAGTGATGCACCATAGGATTCGGAACCCAGAACAAAATAATCAAGTGCAAACTACCCTGGTTCAAAAGGATTTAGTTCTAATAAGAGATTCCATTGTTATTGAAAAGGATAACATTTTTTGTAATAAGGCGAGGTGAACTAGAGCCAGGTGAACTAGAGTCTGTCTTCCAGAAGCAATTAATGATGTCACTAACAAGCTCTCAGATTTTAAAGGGGATAATTAGCATTAGTAGTGGCATATGATGCAAGAAAGCAAGCTTATGCAGCATCAGCCAAAAAAAAAAAATTCCATTTCGCCCTTCTGTTCGTTCGAATACCTGTCCAGCTGAGCCTTAAATTTATTTAGGCTATCAACTTCCACAAGGGATGGAAGTCTGTTCCACAAACCAACTACCCGCTGGCTAAAGGCAAATTTCCACACATCTATCCTACATCTGTCTTTCCTCAATCTGAATTTATGCCCTCTCAGGTGATTATTCTGAGCAAGAGGAAGAATCCCATCTGCATTGAGCATGCTCAAACCATTCAAGGCTTTATAGTCCTCTATCAGATCACCGCGCCGGTGCCAAGTCTCCAGACACGGTAATTTCCAAAACTTAAGCCTTTCTTCGTAAGAGCAACCCTTTGTTCCATTCACTAATCTTGTTGCCCTTCTCTGTACTCGTTCCAGAAGCTCTACATCCTTCTTGAAATGAGGCCTCCAGACCTGTATACAGTACTCAAGGTGTGGCTTGACCATTGCCTTATACAAGGGAACAATCACCTCCTTATCCCTGCTAGAAAAATTCCTGTATATCATTGACAAGACACCATGAGCTACTCTTGCAGCCAGTCTGCACTGCTCAGAGAACTTCATATCTGCCTGCACAATTACCCCCAGGTCCTTTTCATTCTCTACCCCTGTCAGTGTAGTACCACAGAGTTGATACATTTCTCTGGGGTTGCTGTTTCCCATATGTAGTACTTTACATTTGTCAATGTTAAACTTCATTTGCCACCTCTCAGCCCATCTGCTCAACCTTTCCAGATACTGTTGCAGCAGCATAGCGTCAGTAGTGTCCTTAACAACCCTGCCAACCATTATATCGTCTCCAAACTTGGACATTAAGCTTGATATACCATCATCAATTATAAATACAGAAACCAATAATGGACCTAATACTAAACCCTGAGGGACTCCACTAATAACATTAATCCACGATGAGCACTGGCCATTGATTACCACTCTCTGTCTTCTCCCCCTTAACCACCCCTTTATCCATAGCAGCAATTTGCCTCCAATGCCACACTGCTCCAATTTGTGCAGCAGTCTTCCATGTGCAACAGTATCAAAAGCCTTTCTAAGATTCCAGTATATAATATCAAAGTTATTCCCTGCATCCAGTTCTTTTGTGACTGCATCATAGTATCCAATCAAATTGGTCAGGCAAGACTTTCCTTTAATAAAACCATGCTGTGTCCGAGCTATAACTGAAGTCTTGTCTAGATGATCCTGCAGTGCTTCTTTAATCAGTGCCTCCATTAATTTTCCTGGAACAGAAGTTAAACTCACAGGTCTATAATTACTTGTGTCAGCCTTTGATCCTCCTTTGTGAATTGCGGTCACATTTGCACATCTACAGTCCATGGGTACCTCCCCTGAGTCCAAGGAAGCTCTCATAATTATGGCTAAGGGTTTGCTTACTTCCTTTGCTGCCTCCTTTAATATAACTGAATAGATCTCATCTACCCCAGGTGCCTTTCTTGTGTTTATCTTCAACAATTTCTCCTCCACTTTATTCTCAGTTATTACAAGATTATCTAGCTTACTGCCAGAGTTGAATACACCTCTGGCATTCCCCTCCTGAATAACTCCTCATGTGTGAATGTCAATGCAAAACATTCATTTAGTTTGTCAGCCACCTGAGCAGGATCATCAACAGTTGAACCATCGATATCAAGTGGACCAATCTGATTCATTCTCTTCCTTCTAGAGTTTACATAAGTAAAGAACTCTTTGCTGTTTTTCTTTGCATCCTTTGCCAAAGATTTCTGGTAATCTGCCTTCGCCTGCCTAAACTCCTTTGTAACTTGGTTACAGACCAGCTTATATCTATCATAGGCTTCTGTGTACCATGAATTTTTCTTCTCTGCCATATGTTTCATTAGTTTATCTGACATCCATTTAGGCCTAAACCTTGAACAATATTTCTTAGTTGGTATGTAAAGCCTAGTAGCTTCCAAGGTAAGTTCTTTGAATGCTTCCCATTTTTGAATTTGCTGTTGGTAACATCATCAGTTGGTCCCACTGTATAGAATTTAAATACTGTCTCAGAACATTGTAGTCGCTTTTACGAAAGCAAAAACCCTTCCCTTAACCCCTGATGGTAGTTACCTCTTTGAGTAAATCCCACTTCAGCACACTGTGATAACTACCACCTAGTGGTTCCTTTATCTGCAGATTCTTAATGCATGAAGAATCACTACTGATAATCAGATCAAGAGTATTACTCCCTCTAGTTGCCTCCCGAACATGCTGATGTAGAAAACAATCATCCAATAAATCCACAAAAGCTTTGCTAGCGTGTGAGTGACCAAGCCACAAATTCTAGTCAATATCTGGGAAATTAAAATCCCCCATTATAAGACTCTCTGATTTACTGGCTGGCTATTTCTCTGTATAGTTTCTTATTATTCTCATCAGAGTCATTAGGCTTATCCTACTCTCAATTTTGATCTCCCAGTGCTTATGTCACACCAAACTGATTTGACACTGCATCCAGCGATGTCGACTGGCTTCACTTCCTTGGATTTTATGTGTTTCTTAACTAATAGCATAACCCCTTCTCCCTTCCTATCCTTTCTGTACACATTGTACTCCCCAAATTCCAGTTCTGCATTCCTTATATCTGTGTGACACCACGTCTATGATATCCCAACAATATCTGCCTTTGATGTTTTGAGCAATACCTCAAATTCATTTACCAAACTCCTAGCATTGGTGGACACGCAAGTATACAGGGTGTCTCAAAAATATTGGTTCAAACGTTTAGGGGAGGTAGGTAATATCTAAAGGAATGTGAATCGCATAGGAACCCATAACCGGAAACGTCACCGTAAATCGGTACACGGCGCTGTTCATCAGTTCCCGAGAGGGAAAATTTCTGGTTTACTCATTCAAGCAGTAGTCGCCGCACGCAGAGCATGCATCGATATACAAACTGTGAGCTGGCAGACATGCACTTAGTGTATGGATTAGCAGAATGCCCTCACGGTGTGCACCCCCTGCGGCACAACATCGCTTCGCAATAAATGTGTGGGTAGGTATGGTCGGTGGCTGCTTAGTCGACTCATACCTGTTACCATCCCGCATGAACTCCGCTAAATATCGGATCTTTCTTGAACAAGTTCTACCAGGATTACTTGACGATGTTCCAGCAAATGTGAGATGCAACATTTGGTTTCAACATGACGGGGCGCCTGCCCATTATGGAAGTTGTGTTCGTGACCATTTGTACAGACATTTTGGGCGTCGATGAATTGGCCGTGGTGGACCCGTTGCCTGGCCCCCACGCTCACCTGATTTATCGAGCCTTGATTTCTTTCTGTGGAGGGCCCTCAAATCTATCGTGTATGAATCGCCTGTGGAAACGGAAATGGATCTCGTGGCGAGACTCGTCTGCGCTGCTGCTACAGTCAAAGAAACTCCAGGTGTGTTCGACCGTGTCCGCCAATCCATGCTGCGTCAGTGTCACGCATGCATAGCGTCTCATGGTGGAACCTTAGAGCATCTGTTGTAACATCATGAAATGCATCCATCTCGTACACCATTGTTAATATTTATGTCAAATAAATGTTTGCCACTAATGTCTTGTGTCATTTCGGATTCATGTGCCTCTGCTACTACTTTCCCGTGACGTTTCCGGTTATGGGTTCCTATGCGATTCACATTCCTTTAGATGTTACCTACCTCTCCTAAACGTTTGTACCAATATTTTTAAGACACCCTGTATATGCACCTGTTCCTATTCTTAGCTACCCTAACACAACCCATGTGTTTACTTGTACCGCAATGACTCCCAGCCGTCTCTGAAATATCCTGCATCTTGTTGTCCTGGCTGCTGCTCATTCCAATAGAAGCACTGCAAGAATTTTTTTTTGGTAGTTGTTGGAGCATCAGCTTCTGTGGCCATAATGCACCTCCCAAGGTTTTTGCAGTACTTTGATCCAAGCCCAAGGCGGGGTTCGAACCCGCGACCGTTGGCTTGCCAGGCAGGCACTTTACCCACCCGGCTAGCCCGGTCGGCACTGCAAGAATCACTTTCTCCTCTGCCAGTGGCTACTATTAATCTATTAGTCCTTGTATCCCCCAAGCTAGCAGTTTTCCGACCCACCTAACACTGCCTCGATAGCATCAGCAAATATTCTTGCACCCTTTCTATTTAAGTGTATCCCATCCCTGTAGAAGCAGTCTCTCCTGTTAACAAGTACAGACCAGGCTGAAAAAAAATTTACCCCTTGAGCCTTGCAGTCTTTCCAGGACTGAATTGATCGACAAGGCGCTCATCATATACTCCCTCCTATCGTGTCTGGGCAGAATTGCAGACACTTTCAAATTCAACCCTAATTCATGGCATTTTTTCAACAGTGACCTATACTTGTTAAGTAATTCTCCCGGTGTCCTACTCTTAATATCATTAGTAAGATGTATTAGTAATGAGAGCATTACTATTCATGTATGATATTAACTAGCCTAATGATATTAACCACACATGAAGTGACGATTTCTTGAAAAGATATAAGACCATGCTGAAAAAATTCCGGCAAGTTAGGTCAGAATGTGCATATGTATGCAATTCTGCTCAGCAGCTATTGGAGAGGACTTTATGCTGAAAGCCTTGTGGGTTAACTCAAGACTTGAGGGACTCTGAAAAGGTTTTGGTAGGATATATTTATTGTAATAGTCAGCACTCTATTTTGTACAGAGGGGATATATGTGAGCAAAGATTGGTGCAAGGTTTTTTGCCAATATCACTGAGAATAACTTTACAGGTTCAGGGAAATTGCTAGTTACAGGATAATACATCAGGCTGATGGTATGAGTCAAAGCAATGCTAGCATACCGTGTGGTCAGGGTCGCGAGGGTGTATAGCTCACGTGCTTTAAGTGACCAGGGTTCAAACCTGTAACTGCTAAATACGGTACTGTTTCTTGTATTCTCGCTAACTCTTTTGACCGTATGGTCGTCCCGGAGTATAAACAGAATATTTATTTATTTTATTTGTTGGTTGCTACAACAGCCGATATTGGCAAGATGTCCGGAGGATAGTGACGTTTCAAATGAGCAGGAATCTCATGCTGGAGAAAAAAGCTTAAATAATTTTGGGGGGGGGGGGGGATCAGACAAGTAAACTATACAAGAACACAGTAAAGGTGGCCCTACACGCACAAACTTTAGGGTTCAAGATCGTAGGTAACACTTTTCTGCTGATGAAGCAAAATTACAGTCGTGACCTAGGCTGTTGGTCAAGAACGTTCCTTCCGTTCGAGGATTGTTAACATATCCCCGTCGTACACTTAGATGTAGGGTGACAAGATGCTTTTGGTGATAACCGGAAAGAAACGAGTTTAGTACGGGAAAAACCGGGACAGTGGGTATTTTGTTTTTTAATATTCTAAAATTCAAATTAATGTTTAAAGAAAAATGTATAAACAATAATTCATTGAAAAAAACAAACAAATTACATATTTATTCAATAAATAAGTAGTATTACAAAGAAGCATATTAGTAGCAAATAGTGCTTTCAGTTCATGTTTTAAATTACTTCTGCCTTCAACTTTTCCTCATTTTTAATCGTCACAGAAACTTTGACATATTAAATTCGAGTTCAATTTACATATCATTATTAATCCCTAGCATTGTCACTGTTATCCATGTAACTAGTCACTGAACGCAATAAAGATATAGATTATGGAATCGATGGTTTTTATATCCAAGCGATTTCATTCATCGGACCATTGAATTTATATTTGCGAAAATATCCTTTCCACATTTCCACTGTGCTAGAATGACAAACAAAAAGCTAAACAATTTCTCAAATTCTGAGGTCTGTTTTTGAAATTAAATAAAAAAAAAAAAGTGACCCCCCCCCGCCGTAGCTACTCATCACTTTTTTGAATCAATACCACACTCAAAAGTGTGGTATTGATTCAAAGTGTGTTAATTATGAAATCAACAGTGGAATCGGAAGTTTCATTTGGTAGTGATTCAATTTTTAATATTTTTATCTGAAATCCTTTTATTTTGCAAAAATAATGAACAACTAAAGGGGAAATCTTTTCCGTTTTATGACTGCTTGCGTCCGTAGATATTCCGAAACACAGTGACTTTTTTAAATCTGCCAATAAACCTTCCCTACAAAATATCCAAATAACGTAAGAGCTGCAGTTTTAATTCGTGCGCACACTTGCCAGCTATATCTAAGTCACAAAATATTTCTTTTAATAGTTCATTGTTACATTCAGCTGATCTGAAGGAATGGTGGTGTTTATCGATATAACAGACCCTTGTCAACTCATTAGTTACAGTAAGACGGTCTTCGCTTGGATTTTTTCACTCGAAAGTATTGCGTAACATTTTGCGAAAAACCACCATTTCCAGGCAAGTTGGTTTGATTTTATAAACATACAGATAGTGTGTGCACAGTATTAAGGTCAGGTGCCCCCTGTGGTTCCCCACATTTGCGCAATATGTACACTGTGAAGAAATACAGAACTACTGTAAATGCCAGAAAAGTATTCTGTGTTGAATACGTAGTACTGTGTTGGGTTCTGTTGGGTGTCTTGGCATTTGGCCGCAGGGCCCCTGGTGGAACCCTACGTTGCCCGCACACACCGCTAGGAGGTAGGCA
Organism: Mastigoproctus giganteus; assembly: GCF_048544385.1. Lineage (NCBI taxonomy): Eukaryota > Metazoa > Arthropoda > Arachnida > Uropygi > Thelyphonidae > Mastigoproctus > Mastigoproctus giganteus. Next base: position 123,046,597 of record NC_143580.1, on the reverse strand, counting down.
GGCTGCCCATTATTCTCTGACTAGTCTCTGCAGGGTCGCCTAAGCTTCCTGACAGAGACCAATGTAAAAAAAAAAATGAGTTAGAGAGGGTGGGCTTTAGAGTCAAGAAAAGGGGGGGGGACAGGTAGAAATATGCGAGATGAAGAAGGAGGCATCCCCCAGATACAATGGAATACATCCATCAAGCGAAAGTAAGGAATGGAAGTGGGATAAAAGTTGAAGTGCAAGAGAGCACAAGCGTGATCGCCATTTGGATTTGGCACAATCTTGCTCTTCTCATTCAGGTCCGGTTGTGATGTCATAGTTAGTTAGTTAGTTATTTGGTTTTTAGGAGCATTAGCAACTAAGGCCATATTGCTCCGGGATATGCGGTGGTCATTCCCTGACCTTTCCGCATCCTCCGTATTTGGTGGTGACGGGCTCGAACCTCGGTCTAATCAAGAAGCATGTGCTACGCACTGCTGCTCCTTCCCACCTGGCTACGGAGGCGCCTTGTGATGTCATCTGGTGATCTCTGTCTAATTCAGTAGGGATATAAATAGGAAGGCAGCTGTGGTTGTCCTATATTGGATCTTCTCAGATTTGGTGATTTTTTGGTGGCTCTCAATTTCTTGTGCCTCTGCTACTACTTTCCCGTGACGTTTCCGGATATGGGTTCCTATGCGATTCACATTCCTTTAGATGTTACCTACTTCCCCTAAACGTTTGTACCAATATTTTTGGGACACCATGTGTGTGCGTATATATATATATATTTTTTTTTTTTTTTTGTATTAACACGGCAGGTTAATCAGGGTTGCCCACCGCAATGTTTATGTACCATTTCCACAGTTCACATTCCAGTTCATTATCAGTTCTTTCTCTCTTGATGAGACTCCACTGTTTTGAATACTCATCATTAAAGGTACATTTTTCTTCCGAATTTCTGTTTAGGGGTTCTTCAAACACTTTGCCAAATCCACAACACATCTCTGAAGATGTGTTATGGATTTGGATGCTCACTCCAGTTATCTGCCGAAAAGACTATTTGCTATTCTTCTTTCTCGTCTTGAAATATCACAGAGAACAGATCAGGATGTTGCTTTCACCAGGTGTCAGAGTGTAAGGTGTACACAGGGCTGTGGCTGACTGAAATTAGCAATGGTTCAAGTAAACGGTTGGAAATTGCACTGGTGTGCAAAACTTAAGGACCAGTCAGGTTTTCACCTGTAGCTTCCCATAGGAGTCGCCTGGATATGGAAAAAAGCATACCAAAGGAACCTCGTGAGGTACAGTCTTGATGAAGGAAACAAAACCGACACAATAGCCAAAACAAAACGGTAGAGAGGGACTTTATTCAAAAATGGCAACATAGCACTGGCTGCCATGATACAAATGCATCACTGCCAAAGATGGAACAAAACGAAGACGTGGTCCTCAGTAGGAGATAGGGCCACCAGTAATGTCGATGCAGGCTTTGCACCGCCTGTCCATATTTAGAACAATGCTGTTGATAAGTTCTTGCGGTAACATCCTCCATTTCTCTGTTAGCGCCATCTTCAGCTGGTGAACATTTTCTGATAGTGTGGACGTGCTGCTAGGCGTCTCCCCAGAGCGTCCCATATGTTTTCGATGGAATTTAGATCGGTAGGGCGAAACGGGCAGGCCAATCCATACGAACAATGTCCTCACTTTCCAAAAGAATATCAACAGCTGCAGTGCGATGAAGTGTAGCGTTATCATCCATAAACACGTACTCGGGGCCAATGGCACCTCTAAACAGTAGCGTGCACCGGTTATAGTACCGCCTTCCAGTATCTGGAGTTGTGTATGTCAATCCAAGATAACGCCTCCCCAGACGAGAACACCTCGATCGCCATGTCGATCCCTTTCAGTTATGTTTGCGGGGTAGTACCATGTGCAAACCTCTCGCCAGATTGGCTGACATCCAGAATCGCTGCAGAGACTGAATCTACTCTCAATAATAAAGAGTAAAAAGTGCAGCCATTATGAACCCACTGCAGAATGGAAGCCTCCTCAACAATTCATGCTGAGGGAAATGGACCATAATCTGCCACGCTGGTCCAGTGCGGGTTGGCAGATCAACCGTATTCAGCAGTCAGGGGCTAAAACCCCGGTCTACTCAAGGAGCGTGTGCTACTGCACTCCCGCTCTTGACCACTCGGCTACGGAGGCCATCAGTACCTTACCCCAATTGCGCTGCTGTCCAGTCCTTGTGTTCGATGCACCACTGTAAATGGTGTCTCCGATGGGCAGGTTTTAAAGGGACACAGCGTACTGGCCGTCGGGCAAACAGTCCACCTTTGTGGAGTCGCCTGGCCACAGTAATCCGCGATATCCTGCGTGCTCTGCAGCTGGTTTGCAACGTCAATCCCTCTTGGTCTGTAGGAGTATATAGCGGTCATCATTGGGCGTTGTTTTTCGTGGACGACCACCACTGGTCCTTTGACCAGCTTTATTCTGAAGGCCGCCCACGAACGTGAGACGATGCTATGGGCGATACCGAACTCTTCAGCCACACTCCTTGCACTTCGACCTTCCTAGTTATTCGACCCAGGTAAAGTCATCTAGATGTTGTTTACTGGCCATTTCGTTGTCTGTAGTACTGTATGAAACCAATCGAACGTCTGTAACAATCGTGCTAACCATTCGGTAATTTGCACATAACTGCTGCTTTTATCTATTTTAAGTGAGCCCTCTCATCACGATTCAATTTTTTGCATATGCACCCGCTTTCTACTGAACGGCCAGAGTTATGCAAATCACCACAGGCTGTTTCGTTTTATTTTGTTGTTGTAATCTTTAGAAATAGTGTCGGTTCTTAAGTTTTGCACAACAGTGTATATCTTGAATATTTCAAAGAATTAAAAGGGATAGTGAATTATTTTATTTTATTTATTTATTTTTATTTTTTGCTTAGTCTGGAGTTCCCCCAATTCGTCGCTTTGTCATCTGTGGTGAGGTAAGTGCCATGGCCGACCGTTTGGTGTAGTGGTGGAATATGTGAAGCTGTGATGTTTTGTTGTGCTGAGTAGCCGGCATCAGGCGATTTAGCAACCAGGGACCGACAAAAACGAGTTTGATTGTCCCCATGTCTCTCGTCACTAGCTGCGCAGATTAATCTATTAGCTTCTACTGAGCGTCCCCAGACCTTCGGTTCTGAGGACGCCCAGCAGAAGTAAAAGTAGCATGAAGGAGTTGTTAGTTAAAGTTATAGAGTAGAGCGCTGGACAGTACGTCCCGGAATCCCACCCATCAGTAGGGAAACAGCGAAGATCCCGCCTCCAGGTGGGGCAAGCAGAAAAGTTACCATCCCCAGGTGGGGCAAGCAGAAAAGTTACCATCCCCAGGTGGGGCAAGCAGAAAAGTTACCATCCCCAGGTGGGAGTCAGCAACAAAGATCCAATTCCTCAGTAAGGGTCAGCAGCGAAGATCCAACTCGTCGGTAGGAGTTAGCACCGAAGATCCTACCCTCAATAGCGAGCGGTCAGTAGCGAAGATCCCACCTCCAGGCAGGAGTCAGCAAAGAGAATCACACCCTGGGAAGATGAGTGTCTGCAGTGTTTTCTGCCAAGGGGTGGTCCCAAGATTCCCTATTTCTGCAAATGCAATCTGGGTATCTGTGAGGCCCATGTTGTGGGGTTTTTCATTGAAGTTACCATGGGCCATCAACAAGAAGAGTGCATGGAATCCTGGAGTGAACCATTTAGTGCGGTTTTTGCTGTTGTAGTAGTAGTGGCATGTGATGCAAGAAAGCAAGTGTATGAGCTTATGCAACAGCAGCCAAAAAAAATCACACCATTCCCTCCAAATGCCTGTCCAGTTCCTCCTTAAATTTATTCAACCTGTCAACTTCCACAACGAAGATGGAAGTTTGTTCCAGAAATTACCCATCCGCTGGCTAAAGGCAAATTTACGCACATCTATTCTACATCTGTCCTTTCTTAATTTGAATTTATGCCTCCTTAGGTTCGTAATCTGAACAAGTGGAAGGATCCCATCAGAATTCAGCGTGCTCAACCCATTCAAGGCCTTATACACCTCAATCAGATCACCGCGCAGGTGCCTAGTCTCTAGCCACGGCAATTTGCAGAACTTAAGCCTCTCTTAGTAAGAGGATCCCTTCATTCCCCTCACCAATCTTGTTGCCCTTCTCTGTACACGCTCAAGTAAATCTACATCCTTCCTAAAATGAGGCCTCCAGACCTGTACGCAGTACTCAAGGCGTGGCCTGACCATTGCCTTATACAGAGGGATAATCACCTCCTTTTCCCTGCTAGCAAAATCCCTATATATCATTGAAAAAACCCCATGACTTGCCCTGGCAGCCTGTCTGCATTTCTCAGAAAACTTCATATCTGCCTGCACAATTACTTCCAGGTATTTTTCATTTTATACCACCTTAATTGTAGTACTACACAGTTGGTACGTTTCTCTGGGGTTACTTCTACCCATATGCAGTACTTTGCATTTGTCAAGGTTAAACTTCAGTTGCCACTTCTTAGCCCATCTGCCCAAATTATCTAGATCCTGTTGCAGCAGCACACTGCCATTACTGTCATTAACAACCCTTCCAACCTTTGTATCATCTGCAAACTTCGACATTAAGCCTGATATACCTTCATCAATATCATTGATAAATGTACAAAACAACAGTGGACCCAACACCGAACCCTGTGGGACTCCACTAATAACATTAGTCCACGAAGAGCAGCACCCATTGATTACCACCCTCTGTCTTCTCCCACTTAACCATCCTTGTCAGTTACTACTGGTAAGAATTTACGGGTGATTGCTCCGTGCTGTTACAATTCTCCTGCCACCTGGAGACTAACAGCATTCTTATTCAGCAAGAACGTTGCGGTCTACCTGGATGTTGTGAGCATTGTCCTGCATGTTCCTTTTGTGGAGAAACGTTATCTGGTGATAAGCAACTTCCATATCAAAGATGAATCTTGCCAGCAAGAACCTGGAGTGCAAAGGTGGAGGTTGCTCTGAGGTCCTGGTCATTGTTAGGAGGGCAGCCCTTTGGGCCTGTAGTAGTTGATTTCTCACTGCCTGTATGTTGACTCTGTGCCCCATGCCCCTGCTCCATATGTTATTATTAGGAGCACAATGCAATTGTAGTATGAATTTAGGGTTTGGGGTTTAAGGCCCCACTCCTTAGAAATATTAATAATTATTGTTATGCAGGTCTTGACTTTTTCTTTGACATACAGTACTTGATAAGCTGGAGGAAACAGAGTCTGCAATTAAAGATTGTTCCAAGGTATTTTGTGCTGGCCATACTTTTAATGGATTGGCCATTGAACATAATAGTGGGTGGCCTTTCCGGGTCCAATTTCCCCTTGTTGAGCATCTGTCCTGTCTTGTGTGGGGAGATCTGTAGCTTATGCTGAGTAGTCCGGTCTTGGAGGTCTGTCATGATTATATTGTTCTGTTGTTCTATTTGGGCTCTGGAGTTTCCCTCTACCAGCATGGTAAGGTCATCTGCGCGTACGCCAAGAAGGTAGTGTTTGGGTATTCTTTTCTCAGCCAGGTATCAAATACCACTGTCCAACACAGGGGCCCAAGGATAGACCCCTGCAGACAGCCTCTAGTAACAGGTTAGATCTGATGAGAAGTGTTCGGTCGGAGAAGTAGCTGGTAAACAGCAGATAAGCGGGTTCGAGACTTCGGCCTCCCTGAGTCTCTCCAGGGCACTCTGCCGCCATTTATTCAAACACATAATTTTACATGCATTCATTTATATACAAAACTTACACAGAACATATATATACATTTTCATTCTCACCATCCAGTGTGTGTGTGTGTGTGGTGGCTCTAAGGCAATAACCCACCTTTGTTTTCTGTGATGGTGCAGAAACTCTGCATAGCGGGCTTGAAAATGTCAGTGTTTGGGTGTAAAGAGTAATGTGTGTTGTTTGTGTCAGGCCAATTCGCTACCAGGGAGTAACCAACACCTGGGTAGCTGCCGCCTAGCGCCTGTCCCCAGGCACGAGGAGCCGAGCCTAAGTCTAGGTCTGACGTAGCCGAGTGGTCAAGAGGGCGAATGCAATAGTACACGCTCTTTGAATGGACCGGGGGTTTAAGGCCATGACTGCTAAATACGATTAACGTTTGTATTGATTGATTTTTTGTAAACTACAGTAACCAGATGGCCTTGCCGGAGTATAAACAAGATTTTTTTTATGTGCACAAAATCCGGCACCCACTCCCTGGTTGCCCAGACCTGGGAGCCAGCAAAAAAAAAAAAAAAACCCTAGTGACATAGTTATCCATTGTAGTACCATTACCTATTTTTAAGTAAACACAGCACTCAATGCTTAAAATATAGCAATTTCGCATTTATCACTGCTTAAATACTTAAGTTTACTCATAATAGTGCCGAATCCAAACAAAGGGAGGAGTAGCACCAAAACCAGTTGTTTGTTTGTTATTTGGTTTTTAGGAGCATCAGCAACTAAGGCCATATTGCTCCGTGAATATGCGGTGGTCATTCCCTGACCTTTCTGCATCCTCCGTATTTGGTGGTGACGGGCTCGAACCCCGGTCTAATCAAGAAGCGTGTGCTACGCACTGCTGCTCCTTCCCACCTGGCAACGGAAGCGCCTCCAAAACCAGTACTATAGCTTTTAACATTACATTATACACACTATTTACAATATAAACATTTAGTTGTTTCCAAGGCACAACTCGAGGAAACACAACGGCAATCTCCAAAACTGAAGGATTCTTTACAAGTCCTAAACTCGGAGCCATGTACTTACACAAAGTCATAGCTATGGTTAATTGTAATTAGTACATGTTTGCTACAGCCTCCAAAGCCATTCAGATGTGTCCAATAGGAAACAACCAACACAGAAACAGCAGAAAGTTCGTTTATCTCCAGTTTTGTCCAAAATAGCTATGTCGATAGTATACTGAGCCACTGAACGCGTTTCGCCTGAAGTTCACGCCCAAGAGGTCACTGTGAATAGAGTCCCAGTCACACCAGATCTAGAAATCACACCCGTTGTTTTATACTGTGGTTCTAGGTTAGGTGAAGTATCACAATTTTTTATAAACTAGAAGTCTTAACTTTCAAGAAACAGTCTGAAAAACTAGTTTTTAATTAAACATCTTATGTTGGAAAATATGTTGAGTTTGTGTCACTAATCAATAATTTCAGTTCCAAATTCTCCTTTTCTTATCTTCTTGTAAGCATTTTCTCATTATCTTATCTTCTTGTGTTGTCTCCTCAATCCTGTATTTAAGGTGTTTTAGTCCAAAAATTGCATTTAACAGTTGTATTATTCTGTAGTAATAGTCATTTGGTCCCAAAAGAAAATTCCTAGTCAAAGATGTCCAGAAAGTAAAGTTTCAAGTTACCAAGACAAACTCATCAAAACGTTTCTTGTAAAAACAGAGGAAAATCTTTCTCCCCCCCCCCGTAGCATCCTAATTCATCAACCACATCCGCAGTGTAGAAAAGTAATGACTTTATTAGTATTTATTGCCTAAACTCTTCTCTGAGTTTCTATAAGAAAGCTGTGAAAAGGGAGACGAAGAAAACTCGGGATGAAAAATCCGCATGTAACATCAGAATTTTATGCTCCTAGTAAAATCAACCTGATCACCAGTGGGCGTAATAAAATTATGTAACGATAAGTAATTTCTCAAGGATTCAGTTAGTACTTTTTTTTTTTAGTCTAAATGTCCAATCAAGAAGCCAGCATGAGCAGTTGCCTATGTGCCCAAACAGAGCCCAAACTCAGTATTTTTACCAATGTCTGGTCAAGATATTATAATGGTCTCCAACATTCATAATCCTTTCCCAGAAAGGGTTTTTACACTATTTTTTTTTAATTAACTATTTCCATTTAACATACAATGTATCTAGAAGGCTAAAACCAAGAGAGTAGCTCTCCATGCATCAAAATCAGCTTCCAGCACGATATTGGCCAAATTCCGAATGACAACGTTAATACAATAACAAAACTAAGTTTCCATAAAAACCATGATTATACAATTATATATGGGGTTAATTCAGTCGTGCAGTGGTTTCAAGCTCCTACCTCAACAGAATGGCAACTGTCTCAAAGCCGATTTCCATCTATTACTCTAGACTTTCAAGATCTATTAAGTAAATTGCCTAGTAGTTTGAGCTCTCAGCTCAATTCTCTTCTTGAAAGCCAAGGTGGAGAAAATCTGTAATGCCTTGAAATTAGTTTTATTTTCCCCAAGTATGTTTACATTAGTCCCCGTGAGATCTGGAATTGCAGTTACTAGGTCCATTCTGGCCTGTGAGTATAATAGGCAATGGAAAAGTACATGGTTCCACGTTTCCAAGCCTCCGTAGGTGCAATAAGGATCAGGTTCCAGTCCTCTTTCGGAAGGGTACAGTGGATCAAGGTGTGTTTGTTTTAATTGCGGTCTCCAGAGTTTCCTCTATATACTGCAGGGTTTAGTGAATGAGGTATGTTGAGGGTCTAGCGGCTCCTAGGATTTCTCCCATCTCCGCGAATGTATCGGTGACAGTACCCTGTTAGAGCCAGAGATTTAGAAGTGTGTGCGTCATGTGTAGTGTTATATGTTGTACCCATTGTTTATCAGGCTTATTGGCCGCCAGCCCCCTAATGGGACCTGACGTTGCCCACACCTCGCCATGTGGAGGCTAGCTGGGTGTTACTAGAAAGACAACTGTACTCTGGCAGGTCCTGCCACTTCCCTGGGATTTTAGTGGCTAGGACCTAAAATAAAATTGGAACGAGCACAGTTGATTTTAGATCAGCTGAATTAAGGCGCTAACATGGGATTTGACGCTGAAGGCCTGTTTCTGAAGTACCTAAAAGGTCGGGCGACATTTTTTATTATTATTATTATTATTATTATTATTTATTTATTATTATTATTATTTTTTTTTGTGTATTTTAAATTTGGAGGTGTAGGCTATGCGCTGTGCAAGAGAAAGTGCTGGCAAGGAAGAGTGAAAGCGGGGGGGGGGCGATAGGGTAGGTGACCCCATATTATTCAATGAGGCATGCCCTTGCCTCACCAGAAGGAAGGAATGGTGTGGCAGGGGGGAGAGGAGACAGCGAGCCGTCACCTCCACCCTGCCGGGTGTGGGAGAAAAAGGGTTGCACCGCACAAGAGAGTGCAGCCTTGAGCCAATATGGCTCCGTCAAGGTGGCAACTTGGAGTTTCTACGCAGTACGAGACCTGCGTCGGTGTTCTCTGTCATCGGTCGTCTTTAGTATCCAAATTTTTCCTCCTCAGCTATGAACACTGGTCAGGTCCGTTGTCAATGTCAGTGGTTCTCTTCATCATGTTCATCATGGGAAGATCCATATCTGCCTCCATTGGATTAGTCTTGCGTTCGCTAGGTATTAGATATTATTAGAAGTGAGCAGGTTCCTGAGGGAGGTTCTCCCTGAGTCCTCTCCATGCATGTTCTGTGTCTCATTTTTTTTTTTTTTATCCGTTTCTTCTGTTGATGGCTATCAGTGTTTTTAGCCTAGCAAATAGTTTTTGTGCATATTCCATTAGCGCCCTATATTCCTCTAGTGAGTTTAGTAGATGTGATTCTAGATTCTTGGGGAAGCAGTGTATCGCGGTGATCAGTCTGCACCTGAGGTCCTCAATGTGTGCAATTGTACATAATGTGCTCCAAGTACTCAAGCTCCCCACAGGTGCAGCTCGGATCCTCCTTAATTCCCAGCGCTATCAGCTTGGCTTTAAAGGTCCCGTGTCCAGTCAGTAAATAGGTGGTGTATAAGCTGGGTTGAAACCAAGTTGGGGGAGTGGGATACATCCTGTCGACGCTCAGAAAGAATTTCCTGGTGATATTTCCCTTGTTTAAGTTGGCCCAGCGCTCCTACCAAACTTGCATCAGGTGTTTTTGTAGTCTTATTTTTTTTTTCATTTTAGCGTGGTGCATCAATGTCCACAGTACAGCCATGGTATGCACAGGGTATTCCTTTCTCTATGTGGTAGTTTATTCCCCTGAGCGTGATCTCTAAGTCAAGGGGAGAGCCCTGGCCAAGACCTGCAGTGCGTGGGTACTGGATGTTCCACAAGCTGTTATTTTGGTTTTTTTTTTCTTTTTTTTTCAGGAGCATTAGCAACTAAGGCCATATTGCTCCGGGAATATGCGGTGGTCATTCCCTGACCTTTCCGCATTCTCCGTATTTGGTGGTGACAGGCTCGAACCCCGGTCTAATCAAGAAGCGTGTGCTACGCACTGCTGCTCCTTCCCACCTGGCTACGGAGGCGCCAATTCCGCAAGCATGTGTAATTGTCAGTAGGATGGTTCTTTCTGTTGCATCAAGGATGCGTCGGTTTACTACCGTTGCTGTTTTGGGAAACGATATCGCTGAGGAGTAAGTGATCGGTAGAAAGGTTGTTTTATAAAACAATGACAGGGTGCGTTGGTTTAATCCCCAGTCTCGCCTGGCGATTCTAGCCACCAATCCAGAGTATCTTCTAATTTTGGCTCTGATATATGTGAGATGGTGTGGAAAGGAAAGATTACCATCCAGTAATACCCCTAAATATTTTAACTGGGTCGAGCGATTAGGCAACAGGTCACTCATTACCCTGCAGAGCTGGGTACAGAAACATCATCTCAAAATCTCAACCACAAAGACGCAGTCCATCCTGCTCAGGGGCTATCTGGATCCTCGGACACCACCACAAATCAAAATTAATGGCACAGCAATCAAACTGGTATCTGAACTGAAACTCCTTAGGGTTGCCATAGACACAAAGCTCTCCTTCATCCCACATCTAAATTATCTCCAGAAAAAGATAAACCACACGGCTATGGTAACTCGTCGAGTGTGGGGATTAAAGAAGCGTAACCTAGCTTTGTACTATAAAGCAGTGTTTGTACCTGCAATCACATATGGCTCTAGTTGATTTCACAGAGCTGCCACAGTGGTGGGCAGCAGGAAACTGGACATCATTCAGCGGCCGATCCTTCTAGTGGTCTCCAAGGCATGCTGCACCACCAGTACCCATGCCCTGCAGGTACGTGGTTTCCTTACTGTCTTCCTGCCCCTGGACCTCGAAGTTGCTCGAGCTGGAATTCTATATCTTGGAAGAGGACGTTCCACCCACCACCTTCCATAGTTTCACCTCGGAACCACCCAAAACACAATCCCTGGGAAAAAGACAGGCTCAATAACCATCTCCACCAAATATGGCAGACAAGGGGGTCTGAATCTACAAAGGGAGCCATCACTCGGAAATTGCTCCTGGACACTGCCAAGACATACCCCATATCGCCACATTGGTTCTCCCGAGGCCTTCTAACGACCTACCTCCTCACGGCTTTCAGCAGTAAGCTGAATCTGCTTGGGATCTCTGACAACTCACTATGTGCCTGTGGTGCCCAGGAGACCTGGGACCGCCTGATACATGACTGTCTGATATACGAGGATCTAAGATCTAGACTTAGATGCATTTCACCCCAAAGGGGCATTTTTTTATTCATTCATTTTCATTTATTAATTACACACAATATAGTCTCAACATTATGTACATAAAAGTATATACATGATTTATATACAAGATATATTTACATATAATTATATGCTCTGACAAACATTAAACTCTCATGTGTGTGTGCAAGTGTGTTCTTATTCAGGGTAGCTCCCAGGCATAAGCCCAAATCTACCTTGAGAACTTGGGAATATATAGTCTTTACAAAGCAGTCCTTAAAAAGTATGTTAAATTACTTGAGTCTGATTTTACTGTAGCGCTATTCGCACTTGAAATCCCGCACCCACTGGAGGTAGTGCAATACCAGTGAGTGCCAGCAATCCTGCGCCCCGGGTTGGCCATACCAGGGAGCCAGCAGGGAAAAAAAAAAATAATAATAATAATAATAAAAAAAAAAAAAAAAATATATATATATAATAAAACAACAATAATATTCAATAGTCTGGATGGCACAACTATAAACTTCAAAAATCACAGTTCAATTGAATATTTCCTCAGCTGCTGTTTCACATGCACTGGAACCTCCAAAACCAATAACGGTACTATCCAGCAATCTCCAACTGTACGCCATGGATAATAGACGCTTTAGACCACCAGACCCGACGCAATGAATCTGATCCAGCACGGCAGAATCCAGAATGGAGTATTCATGATTGCAGCACAAAAGACAACCAACCAGAGCACCAGACCCAACACCATGAATCAGGTCCAGCACCCCAGCCGCCAGCCAGATGCAGAAACCAATAGTGAAACTCCATGAAGACAATTAAGACACTAGGTTTGCCTCTGAAGAAAGGCTCTGAGAACAGTTCTTCTTGCAAAAACAGCAGCTGAAAACTCCTGAAATAAATTAAAACAGTCACGATTTGCAATAAGCAAATGCACTGTATCAAATGATAAGTCGGGAATATGCGCCATCAAAATCCGCCTTTGGTCTTTATACTCCCGACATAAAAAAATTACATGCATCCAAGTCTCCTGCTCGCCACATGTACAGAAAGGATCTGTCTCCAACCCTCTCTCATATAATTTGGCCCTAAGTGAGCCGTGTCCTGTTAACAAATAAGAAGTGTACATAGAAGGCGTAAACCAAGATGCCACGGTTTTTGCCAATGCATAGTTCACCTGGGGAATATATTTCCTCGTCACAGCTCCAACATCACCACTTTCCCATCTGGTCTGCCATAAATCCATTAATTTGTTCCATATTCGTTGTTTTTCTTCTTTAATATTATTCTCCAAATCAATTGTAATATCCAAAAACGTTACTGATGTACCCTTTTTCAATTTGTACAAAAACCCTCTGTAGACAATAAATAAATCCAATGGCATGGTACCAGCAATTACCTGTAGGGCGTTTGTAGACGCTGTTCTAGGTACTTTCAATAAAGTTAATAACATAGAGCGCTGAAGCGATAAAAGTTTCGATCGAATCCTAGTTTTAGTTACCACAGAAAACCAAACAACAGCCGCATATGCCACTATCTGGCAAATAGTCAGATTTGAAAAATAAGAAAAATAGTCTTATAATACAACACTCTCTTATTCAATCCCCACTCCTTACGAGAAATCCTAGCAATGGAGCCTGTAAAGTGTCTTACTTTTACATTTAGGTGTGAAACATGTGGGAAAAAGGAAAGTTTGTCATCTATGATTAATCCCAAATACTTAGTTTTAGCAACATAAGGAATTTGAACACCACCTAAAAGAACTCTTGGAGGCCTGCCGTAATCAAATTGTTTCTTAAAAACCATAAAACAGGTCTTACTTGCAGAGATCTTCAATTTGTTCAAATTGGCCCATTCCATTAAATCATCTAAAACTGACTGTATTTTTCTTTCCAATATAAGTCTGGAGCGCCCAGAAACTCCAATCACAAGGTCATCAGCATAAGCTATCTTAGCAACCTCTATACTCTCCTTAACAAGCCACTGATCTAAAACTGCATTCCAAAAGAGAGGTCCCAAAACCGAACCTTGAGGACAGCCTCTCGAGACACTGGCACTATATGACAGATGACGTGCACGCACAGTAATAAATCTGTCCTGAAAGTATGACCTTATAGTGTTAAATATGTAACTATTACACTCTGCAAGCACTAGAGATCGAAGGGCACTTTCCCACCATACCGAATCAAATGCTCCTTCGAAGTCTATAAAGACCATAAGAACATATTTCTCAGAAGAATCCTTAATGTACTTTAAAAGAGATGTTATGGCGTCCTCTGTAGAGTGCCCCTTCTTAAATCCATGCTGATCAGCAGAACACAGATGCTTATCCTCTAACATCGCAGAAATTCTGGGAGCAAGTAACCTTTCATAAACCTTACCCATGTTCGCCAAGAGAGAAATTGGTCTGTATGCTCTCGGATCAGTCCTGGGCTTACCAGGCTTATGCAATATCTTTAGCAGTGCCATCTTCCACGGTCTTGGAAAAGTACCTTCAGTGAAACATTTATTAAACAAATTTAACATAATTTGAGGAAAGTAATCATAAAACTTAATGATTACTTGATTTTCAATTAAGTCTAAACCTGGACATTTCTTAACGTTCAATTTAGCTACTGCTGCACCCAACTCCACCAAACTGAAGAGTTCAGCTTCAGCGTCACCTGCTCCTGTAAACTCAGAGTTCATCCGGCGTATCTCCGTTTGTTCAGGTGAATCATCTTGAGGAAGATCCTGAGGAAATAGTCTTCTAACAATCGTTTCCACAGTAGAAAACCAATCCAATGTCTCATCATTATTGTTCAATACAGTGTTGTATATTTCTCCACAAAGCAACTTATTACGAGAGATTTTATACACGAGACCCCAGGGATCTCTGTTACCAACTTCATTAACCAAATTTTGCCAACAAGTTCTCTTGCTCTCAGCAATAGCCTTATGAAAGGCCTTTCTTCTCTCTTTATAGGCATTTTTAAATGATTCCACATCAACACTAGAGAGATGTCTATTTCTTTGGTATACTTTCCTAGCCTGGCATACCTGAGACCTCAGAGAAGACAAAGCAGGAGTCCACCACGGCACAGACAACTTTTTAGTCCTTTTTCTCCTCGTAGAGTGCACACAAGCCTGGAAAATATGATACTGTACATAGTTTACATATTCATAAGCTGTCATACCATTTAAACTCTCTCCAGGTATCGCACAATTATCACTATCGAAAACTGTAGTCAAATAATTTTTAAATTTGTTCCAGTTAACACGGTCCATAGAAAATCTAGACAGATCACTCGTAGCGAAGCTCTTTTCCCTTACTTCGAAACAGAGATCAAATGAAATTGCACGGTGATCACTATTTACTAAACCAGAATTGACTTCCCAATTCAAAATAGAATCGCACATACGAAGAGATGTCACAGTTACGTCAATATTAGACTCTCCATTTACAGTTGAAAAGGTGAACGGCTTATTTGGAAGGTTTTGAACAACAAGATTATGAGATAATAAGAGGTCTTCAAATTGGTTCCCTCTCACATCAGTATATCCACTGTGCCAAAAATGTGATTTTGCATTAAAATCAGCAGTCACAATGAGATTATGGGATGCATATCTTAAACAAATATTTTCCAAATTATGAAGCGCTATCTGAATATTTTCCGATGGAGGACAATACAGTGACACTAGGCAGAAAGAAGAAACTTGTGAAGACACAATAATGCTTGTCATACACGCCGAGCACAAACCCGTGATTGACGTTACAACAAGGTCTTGATTAAAAATTACAATAGCGGATTTTGGAGGAACATCCACAGCTGCTACTATTCTAGTAGAAGAAGGAAAACCCATAATCTTATGAGCTGCCCCTCCCACTTGTGAGGAATAAAATGGCTCCTGTATACAAACAATATCTATACAATGCTCCAAGGCAATCACCCTTATTTCATCAGCAACTGCCCGACAGCGCTGACCATTTATTTGCAAAATTTTTAAATCTCTATGTCCTTGCAAAGCTCCAGAGGTAAAATCAGAGGAGTTATTATCCATGATTGATGCGCATGTTTGCTAATTCCACTGCTCTCATGTACTCAGGACACTTAATGTCCCTTACGGAGTGATTACAATCTCTGTTTCTTCTCTTACAATTAATACATTGTGGAGGATCCTCCTTGTGAGGGCACTCAGCGAAAACATGACCCCCATTAGCACAGTGACCACAAGAAACAGTCTTGTGTGAACATGACTGTGCACCATGTCCAAAACCCAGACATCTAAAACACTTGTTCACCACCGTGAATTTCCGAAACCTATGTGAACCGAATCCAAGGAAAATTCTTTCATTATGAAACAAGCATTTATATAATCGAGGGCTGAAACCAATGACCCAATTAGTTGCATTAGTTCCAGATCCAGAATTAAATCTGAATGTTACTTCATCTTTTACCTCATCCTGAGTAAATTCATAATCTTTAAAATTTTTATAATATAAATCCTCCAGGATTTCATCCTTTGTAAACTCCTTGGGAACCCCGTATACAAGCACTGTTGGATCTGACATTTTAGGCCTCTCGATCGATATACCAACCTCCTTTAAAGCTGAAACGTTCCCTATCCTAGTTGCATCTTCTGAGTTTGTGGTTTCTAATAAAACCCCTTTATTCCTCAGGAGACGAATATTTTTAATTTTCATATTCTTATAATCCTTCTTAATTGCGTCTGTCACCGCATTCCTGACGTCTTGGCTTGAAGCCAAACCAGAATTCTCTGTTGGTCTAAGTATAACAATATTCTTAGGGTCCGAAATACCACGAGGACTAACCGAGGACACATGCACAACCTTATCTGCAGCAGCAACACCCATTGCGCGCCTCTCAGTAGCCTCTCTAACAATAGTATCACCATTTAAATTCTCACAAACCAAATTCTGCCTAACAGCATCAGCAAAAAATCTATGAGGAGCTGCCCGTTTCTCCATTAGCTGATTAAAATGATTTGCTCGAATTTCTAGTTCAACTGATTTAGCTTTTAATCGCTCATTGTCAATCAATAAAGCTGTTGTGACTGCCTCCAAATCTGCCCACAAACTATGGATGCGATTTGAGGCCAACTTTGTTACTTTGCTTGAATCAGCTGACATTACCTCACCCAAAGCCTTTCGGATTTTGGCTACCGCTGAATACACCGCAGAAGCCTCTATGGACCCACCAAGGTCCAAACCCTCGGTAAATGACGAATCCCGAACCACATCATTTTCACTAGAACTATTTTGATTATCCGTATTAATCGTAGTAGTAATTAGATTAACATCCGTTTCTATTGATGGGGTAGACTCTTCCACCCACACCTGAGGATTTTTATCCTTATCCTTGTCTTTATCTTTGTCCAACCGAGGAGCAAGCACTCTGGGCGTTTTAGGTGTTTTTTTACCTCTAGACATTTTTACATTGTCTGAAGATTTCTTTCTCCTCCCCGAATCCACTAACTCCGATCCAGAAGACGAATTCTCTGCTTCAGAATGTCTAGTTAGGCCTGACGTAGCCCAGTGGTCAGGAGCGAGAGTGCATAGCACGCGTTCCTTGAGTGGACCGGGGTTCAAGCCCGTGACTACTAAATACGATAAATATTTGTATTGACGATTTATTGTAAACTCTACTGACTTGGTTGTCGTGCCGGAGTATAAACAGAAAATTTATTTATTTAGTTAAAGTTTTTTCTAAATCCGTATCCATGTTTAAGAGTGTATGTTTCAGTGAAGAAACAAAAGCCATAAATAAAAAATCTTATAGTTGGATAGATTTCTCTTCTTCAAAATATCCCGAAAATAATCACACAACTTCAAAATATGTATATTTTGAATTATATTATATTTAATATTATTCAGTACTATGTATTTACTGAGATGGCAATAGTTATTGTTTTCCATCTCCATGGATATTTTTAAACAAAATTTCTCAGGTAGCCATTTTCTCCCATGAAAAGTCTATGGGCTAATGCTAAGTCTATGGGAAATTTCAGAACGGTATATATTCCAGTGTTAACTCTATGTATTCCTATGTATAGTATTCAAATAATGAAAGAGAATACTTCACTCGATGATATCAGCACAACCCCACGATTTCGACACCCAAAATTTAACAGAACAACTCACCAACTCTTCGTCTTTAAGAAGCACATAATTTAATAGCAGGGGGAGGCTTAAAAAACTTTAAATAATCTTAAGAACAGGAGCACATTTTAACGATTAATCCAACCAACAATCCCTCTAGCGGTGAAAAAAAAACACCCCAAAGGGGCAGGAGCAATACCTACTTGAGTATCGTGACACCATGCTCTCAAGCTGACACCCAAGATTTGTTCACAAGGAGGAAACCCTGCAGCCGCCATCACCTCCATAGGTCCAAGATGGACCCGACCATGATAACCTTCAAACCCAACCAGGCAACACGTGAACGAAGCAGCTACGAAAGTAGACTGGAACTGCCAAGAACTTGGTAATTCACACAGGAAACTCAGCTCAAATCAAACTCCTCACCGGCAAACGTGACATCATTAAAACAGCAGGGCCATTTAATATCTATCTGGACTTGAACCACAAAGTCACCCGTTTTCATGGCTGGCTTCACATCTTGACCTAGAATTACCCTGATCAACTTAACTATGGAGAGGAACATCTAGCCACCTGACCATCATCCTGACCTCGAATCACGATGGACAAATCAGAAGGCCTAGCCAACCGGCCACGACTCTACCTCTTTCTGAAATCAAATACCCAGCAATCTGTTTCCCTACCTGGACCCTCACCTACACTTGAATCTCTGAAGAAAACTCCAACTGCCAAGGCAAAGCCACTGCATTCCATCTGTCCCTAGGATGGTATTACCACAACTGCGAGACACTTGCCTGGACTCTCTCCAAATCCCTGAATGTCCTCTTCCTGGACGTGACCTAACCTTGAGCGACCATAATGATATTTATGAAGGGGTCAGTCACATGGCCCCATCCTCCATGCTCCCTTGCATGGAGCTTTACATCCATTTCCCGAGGGGGGAAGTGGCTTTGCCTGCTTTCTCTCCTCCTCATCACCCTTCTTCTTTCTAGTGAGGTATGAACCTTTCAGGCACTAATCTTATCCTTTCAGCATAGAAACCCAACAAGCGTTCTTAAAATGAACTTAGGCAAAACTGAACCGCGATATACAGCATACATCTTTTTTTTTTTTTAGGTTCTAGCCACCGAAACTACTGAAAAGTAGGTAGCAGGATCTGCCATAGAAACAACTGAATAAATGGATATACCTGGCTGGCCTCTCTGTGGCAGAGTATGGTAACGTCGGGTCCCACTAAGGGAGGTAAACAAGTCAGAAGAACAATGGGCACAACACATGATCCACACACTTTAAATATCTGGCTTTGACAGAGTACTGTCCTCGATACAAACATAAGCGGAGAGGGGGTACATCCCTAGTACCGTTATACCCGAAAATACTCTATACTGCACTCCAGTGGTTTTCAACCAGGGTGCTGCAACAACATTCCAGGAATGTCACGTAATTTGGGTTTTAAAAAAAAAAATTACTTAAACTTATTTTTTTTTAAATTTATATATTTATTTCGTTATAAAAAGGGACACCTTATTAAAGTGTTTCATAAACCACAATGACAGTATTTACATGTCAACTGATCATTCTATTTACAATTCCAAAATAAAAAAATTACAAAAACCTCACATTATAAAAGATAACAGCTTCATTACACACAATATTACGTTACGGTTAACCTTTTATGCCCCTTGTCGAGTGGCACTCGACATAACACAAACACATGCCTTAGGAATTATGTATCGAAATAAGCTCGACGGTATCATATAACATATTTTTTTAATATTATATATATATATATAATTATATTTAAATAATGTTGGAAAAGAAGTATTACTTAATAAAAATAAAAAGGAGGGTACAGCACATTAGAATAAGGTTTAAAATAATAAAATAATAATTTTATTATTTTAAACCTTATTCTAATTTATATGAATATATATATATATATATATATATATATATATATATATATACACACACACACACACTGTGCTGCCACTTTATTAGTTACACCTACCTAGTAGTGTGTTGAGCCTCCTTTAGCCTTCAAAACAGCCTGAATTCGCTAAGCATGGATTGAACAAGATGCTGCAGGAACGGAGTACCATGCAGACATGTGTGTCACGCAGTTCCTTGAGATTTGGCCTGCAGACCAAATCTCAAGGCCTGCAGGCCTACACGGAGGTGTAGGCCTGCAGCGAACAGCCCTTTCCAGCTCATCCCAAAGATGTTCAATGGGATTGAGATCCACAAACTGAGCGGGCCACTGGAGCAAAAAAAAGTCATCGTCATGATCCTGGAACCATTCCATAATGATTCGGGCTTTGTGCACCGGCGCATTATCCTGCTGTAAGTAACCATATGACTGAGGATAAACTGTCAACATGAACGGATGCACTTGGTCAGCAACGATGTTTAGGTACAATGTGGCATTCAGACGTGAATCTATGGGTATCAGTGGACCCAACGTGTGCCAAGAAAACATTCCCCACAACATAATACTGCCCCACCTTGCACAGTAGTCGTCAGACATGACGGGTCAATGGATTCATGTTGTTTTCGCAAAATTCTGAGCCTTCCATCAACATGATGCACCAGGAACTTCAACTCGTCACACCAAGCAACTGTTTTCCAATCCTCGATAGTACAGTGCTAGTGTTGCTGTGCCCACAGGTGGCATGCTCTCTTGTTCTTCATTCCAAAACAAAGGTACGCGATGTGATCGTCGGCTGTTGTAGCCCATTTGCGACAAAGTGCGATTATTAGTCCGTTGCGATATTTTGTTCTGCGCACCAAGGTTGTATTTTGACGTGATTTGCGACATTGTGGCCCGTCTGTTTGCTTGCACAATTCTTGGCATCCTTCTCTGACCTCTCTCATCATCAACAAGCGATTTTCTTCCACAGGAGTGCCGTTGAGAGGATGTTTTCTGTTCGTTGCACCATTCTCGATACACCCTTGAAACTGTGGTGCATGAAAAATTTCAAATCTCAGAACTGCCGTTTCAGAGATGCTTTATCCAGCACGTCTTGCACCTACTACTACTATGCTACTTTCGAAGTCCGTTAGATCACTCCTTTTCCCCATTCTTGCTATGGTTTGTACACTTAACTGATACTAGAAAGGCTGTTCTGCTGCATTTATATCCACAACTGCGGTCATGTGACTTGCAACGTTTTGGGGCAAACCATTTGTGTGCACAGCAGGGGTGTACTAATAAAGTGGAAGCAGTGTACACACACACACACACAAACACAATCGGCTCTAACAGGCAGAAAATTAAGTAGGGGTGCCACAAAATAAAATAAATTACTTAATGGTGCCATTATTAAAAAGAAGCCAAGAACCCGTCCAGACCCATGTTCCACAGGAGCGGTCCCAGAACAGAACCCTCAGGGAAGCCCCTGCGGACGTAACATTCACTCTACCATAAGGTGCTACCACGATTATGCATCTCTCTGAGAGGTATGACCTAATTATGGAGTATAGGTTAATCGGCACGTGTGCCTGCCTTAGTCTTGCCAGGACGCTCGGCCACCAAATGGTGTCGAACGCCCCGGCAAAATCAACGGAAATGACTAGTAGGTATTTATTATTACAGTTTTCTGCTGAATCCAATAGGTTACGCAAGGCCTCCACAGTAGACGAACCCTGCTTGAATCCATATTGCGATGTCTCTGTGAGTTTCACTGTCTGGTAATACTGGTTTATCCTTGTGTAGAGTAGTTTTTCTAGCAATTTATTTGCAACCGGCAGCAGGGCTATTGGCCGATAGGAGTTTGGCAGGTTGTGTGGCTTGTTCGAATTTTTTAGGCATTAATTTTATCTTTGCTGTCTCCCATTTTTTGAGGAAGATGCCCTTAGCCTGGAAGGTGTAAGAGAAGGTCTGGTACGATCTCCACAGCCTTCTTAATAATTTCGGGTTCTAAGTAGTCCAGGCCTGCACATTTATTGTTTGTTATCTGGGTTGCCGTTTGCTGTAGTTCATCCTGTGTGATGGGTGGCTCCTGAGTTTCCGTTGAATAAGCTTCAATTACATTCACAGATGCTTAGTTGCTCTGACAGTGTTGGCTCTATTGGTTCTGGGAAGATGGCATTCAATATATTGCTTACAGGTTGTTGCCACGTAGTGGTATAATCGCCTTGTGGTGTCTGGGTGGTTAAGATGACTTCCCCTGGGAAATTTATTCATGACCCTCTTGTATACCACTCCCCAGGGTTCGGTGTTCCCTGTTGTGCTGACCAAAGTCTTACACATTTGTTTCTTATCTGGGTTGCCGTTTGTTGTAGTTCATCCTGTGTGATGGGTGGCTCCTGAGTGTCCATTGAGTAAGCTTCATTATCTTGACAGATGCTACGTTGCTTTGGGAAGATGGCATCCAATATATTGCTTATAGGTTGTTGCCACGTGGTGGTATAATCACCTTGTGGTGTCTGGGTGGTTGAGATGACTTCCCCTGGGAAATTTATTCATGACTATCTTGTATACCACTCCCCAGGGTTCATTATCTTGAAAGATGCTAAGTTGCTTTGGGAAGATGGCATCCGATATATTGCTTATAAGAGATGACATCCCCCCTAGGAAGTTTATTACTGACTATCTTGTATATCACTCCCAAGTTTCGGTGTTCCCTGTTGTGCTGACAAAAGTCTCCCAGGCCTTGCGTTTCCTATTAATTATTACCTGTTTCTGGCTTTTCTATACATTTCCCTTAAAGCTTGAACCTCATGGGCAGGGCCATGTGTGCCTTGCCCATTGGAATTATTTTCTTCTTTTAATTGTTTCCCGTCTGAGCTTTTGAATTTTTAGAGCCCAAAAGGGGACAGCCCCCGGGATCGGGTTTCTTCTTTTCATTCCTGCATTGCTGGCTTCTGTCATTATGTTTACTTTAGTTTTGGTTTTGTTGGGTTCCTCGAGCTGATTTCTCTCAGTAAGTGTTGAGCCGTTGCTGGTACTAGGATTCCCTTGAAACGTTCCCAATTTGCTTTGCAAATGGCATAGCAGTTTGTACACTGGTGTGCAAAACTTAAGGACCAACACTATTTCTAAAGGTTGCAACCACAAAATCAAACGAAACAGCCTGTGGCGATTTGCATAACTGTGGCCATTCAGTAGAAAGCTGGTGCAAAAATTTGAATCGTGATGCCGTTTGAATGCCATCTTCCCAGAACCAATAGAGCCAACACTATCAGAGCAACTAAGCATCTGTCACTGTAAATGAAGCTTACTCAACGGAAACTCAGGAGCCACCCATCACACAAGATGAACTACAACAAACGGCACATCAACAAATAAAAGCAGCAGTTATGTGCAAATTACCGAATGGTGAGCACGATTGTTACAGACGTTCGATTGGTTTCATACAGTGCTACAGACAACGAAATGGCCAGTAAACAACATCTGGATAACTTTACCCGGGGTCGAATAATTGGGAAGCTCGAGGAAGGTCGAAGTACAAGGTGTGTGGCTGAAGAGTTCGGTATCGCCCATAGCATCGTCTCATATTCGTGGGCGTCCTTTAGAACGACAGGTACAGCTGTTCGAAGGACCAGTGGTGGTCGTTCACGAAAAACAACGCCCAATGATGACCGCTATATACTCCTACAGACCAAGAGGGATTGACACCAATAGCGGGATACATTGCAAACCAGCTGCACGGACGCAGGATACTGCGGTTTACTGTGGCCAGGCGACTCCCCAAAGGTGGACTGTTTACCCGACGGCCAGTATGCTGTGTCCCTTTAATACCTGCCCATCGGAGACACCATTTACAGTGGTGCATCGAACACAAGGACTGGACAGGAGCGCAATTGGGGTATGGTACTCTTTACTGATGAGAGTAGATTTAGTCTCAGCAGCTATTCTGGATGTCAGCTAATCTGGCGAGAGGTTGGCACAGGGTATCACCCTGCAAACATCACTGAAAGGGATAGATATAGCGGTTGAGGTGTTCTCGTCTGGGGAGACGTTATCTTGGACGGACGTACACAACTCCAGATACTGGAAGGCGGTACTATAACCGGTGCACGCTACTGTACTGAGGTAATCCTGTCCCATGTGCCTCTGTTCAGAGGTGCCATTGGCTCCGAGTTCGTGTTTATGGATGATAACGCCACACCTCATTGCACTGCAGCTGTTGATATGCTTTTGGAAAGTGAGGACATTGTTAGTATGGATTGGCCTACCCGATTCCCCCGACCGATCTAAATCCCATCGATGACAGTGTTAGCTCTATTGGTTCTGAGAAGATGGCATCCAATATATTGCTTATAGGTTGTTACATATGGGACGCTCTGAGGAGACGCCTAGCGGCACGTCCACACCCACCAGTAAATGTTCACCAGCTGAAGATGGCAACGACAGAGGAAGGGACGATGTTAACGCAAGAATTTATCAACAACATTGTTCTAAGTATGGACACACGGTGCAAAGCCTGCATCGACATTACGGGTTGCCATATCACTTACTGAGAACCACCTCTTCTATCCGTGGCAGTGATGCATCTGTATCATGGCAGCCAACGCTATGTTGCCATTTTTGAATAAAGTCCTTCTGTACCATTTTGTTTCCGATGTTGTGTCAGTGTGGTTTTCTTCATCATTTCTGTACCTCAAGAGGTTCCTTTGGTATGCTTTTCCGATATCTAGGCCACTTCTATGAGAAGCTACATGTCAAAACCTGACTGGTCCTTAAGTTTTGCACACCCGTGTACAGTATTTGCTTGGATATTGGGGCTCTGTCAAGCGACCTTGCTATCTGATAGGTAACTACTCTGTGGTCGGACGTTGTCCACGAATCCCGTTCATGCCAGTCCTTTAATAGCCCGCGAGGTTTCTAGTGGGCAGCGTGACGTTGATCGTGTCCTCCCACAGTGTGTTACAGAACGTGGGCAGTTGGTGCAGCCTATTTAGCACCACGATCGGGGAGTTGGAAGGGTATTCGTCTAGTATTTGCCCGTTCCGAGTTCCGCCTCTGTCCGGGGTCCGGCTGTGCCAGGTGGGGTTCGGCAATTGACATTCCCTCTATTATTTTCTGGTCCGGGAGCATGTCCACCAAAGCTTGAAAGTATCGTGTAGCTGGGGTAATGTTCTCCCTCAGTCTACAGTACAGCGCTACTATGTAGAACTGGCCTAGTAGCGTCATTTTTTTATTTTTTTATTTATCAATTTAATCAATTTATATACAAGATTTATATACAGATTTTATATACATACTCTTATATATTCATCACTAAAAGCACGAAGATTCACAGATCTTTCTCCCGTGGTTGCCCCCAAGGATCAATTTTGGGTCCCTTGCTTTGGAACCTAATCTCGATGATTAGCTGCTTAGGACGACTGAATTTGAAAATGTGCAACAACTTGCGTATGCAGATGGCATTATCATTTTAGTGAATGGAAACTCAAGATCTGAATTAGAACTATCGTCCTGGTCCTCTAAGAACAAATTAAAATTATCCCCAACCAAATCGAAGATCATGATTTTTAAACACAAATTAGACTATCGCAGACCACCAGTTGTAAAACTTGACAAGAAATCACTTCCACTTGTCCGAAGCACCAAATTTTTAGGAGTCATCATCGACGACCGCTTTTCCTTTACTGAGCATATTCAACATCTGTCCGTCACAGTTAAGAGTTTTACCGCAATGCTGCTCCAAATTACCAGACAAGACTGGGGATTGAACACTAAAACCCTACATCTATTTTATGATGCTGCCATAATCCCAATTACAACCTATGCTGCCAGCCTTTGGTTTAGACGTACTGCACTTAAAACTGTACAAACTAAGTTATCCACTATTCAACGTTGTCTTCTCCTTAGCCTACTTCACGTTTGCCGAACAGTATCAACTCCAGCTTTACAGACTCTTGCAGGCACCATACCACTTGACCTGCATGTTGTGTTAAGAGGGCTTTGCTTTTACATCCGCAAAGGCATTTCTACGGAATTTCAGGGAATCATTAACCCTCAGGCTGATCCCAAAACTGAGAGAACCAGATGCTGGAATTTGTTAGTGAACACCTGGCAGAATAAATGGAATTCTACCGAAAAAGGAGCTATCACCAAAAACTTCGTTCCCGACGTAACTGCACTACTCTCATCATCCACCAGAAAATGGTTTTCGCCCTCACTGTTTACCTCATTCATACTAACTGGGCATGGTTCGCTTAACACAAAACTCTACCAATTCAGACTTTCCAATACAGTCTCCTGTCGATGTGGGCTACCGGAAGACTCTCCTCACATACTTTTTGAATGCTCCATTTACGAGGATCTAAGATAGGCTCTTAAGGCAACAGTACCAAACTTGTGTCCCGGAGGTGAGAAGATACTCATTTCTGTCAACAATTTCCAGGCCCTTCAAACCTTCTGCACTGCTGCTTTTAATCGCAGGAAGGCTCTCAACCTCAATGTAATTCAAGAAATTAAACTGAAAACACATCATAAATCATAATACAACTGTGTGCTGCCTCGTCGTCCTGATGACGTCATACACAAAATTGTTGTGGTTTTCAAGAACCCGCAAAGATTTTAATATATGCTGCACTTTTCTGACTCATCCTTTATCAAGACTCTCTTCAACTAAATCCTTCCTCTGCTCAGTGATACCGTCATCGACCAGAGACTTCTGACACCACTCCAGATTAACAGAATTATATCTAGAACTTGTTCCTGCCGATCATGATTGAACGACATTACTACTTCTGTTTGACAATACACCCCTTTTTCTTTGTGGACCACTTTGGGCAGCACTGCATAAAGACGTGGGCAAGAAATGGATAAAGATTTTATTTTATTTTTATTTATTATTATTATTATTATTATTTTTTATATATATTTATTTTTCTTCTTATTATTTTTTATTTTTTCATTAATATTTTTTTTACTTTATGCTATTCTCATCCTTATTTCTTCGTCTTCTGCTGTCCTGTCTCCTGTGTGTGCGTGTGTGTGTGTGTGTGTGTGCGCGCGCGCGCGCGCTGTTGCCAGCACGGGGTTCTTTTGAATGGCTCCAAACCCTCTTTGGACATTCAGTACGTGACTGTTGAGGTTGGTCATGGTTCTTGAGCAGTTGTAGCCTACCTCCCGGTGGTGTAGACGGACACTGGCCAGGCTTTCCAGGTGATCGCCTGCCTGGTGACAAAACGGCCAGAAACAACACAACACACACACACACACACTGCACGAACATAACATTACACACATTTGTGGCCTGTTACAATGCTCTGTAACCATCACCATCTATATATGCTGTAGTCTTTCTGTATATTTGCTTGTGTGTGTCCTGTTATCAAGGGTGTCTCCTAGACATAAGCCCATCTCCACCTATTACTCCTGTAAAAGCTCAGAACCTCTGCAAAACAGGCCTGAAAAAAAGTGTTATGTCAGGCCATTTCGCCACCAGGGACTAACCAACACCTGGATCAACGGTTCTCTGTGTGTGCTGTAATGTACAAATCCCGCACTTACCGGAAGTAGTGCTATACTGGTAGGTGCCAGCAATCCCGCCCCCAAGGCTGCCCAAACTTGGAATCCAGCGAAAAAAAAAAATATAATAAATAAAAAATAATAATAAAAAATTCCAACTAGGAAAATTGTATACTTGTTGAAACAAAAGCAACATTATACAATTATTTACATGTAAATAGCAAATACATACATACACATAGAATGACATTAACTTAACAATAACACTTAGATCAACATTATCTCCACTTAGAGTCCATCCACAAATGGAAGCCTGCATTTGGGTATCCAGAAAAAAAAAAAAAAAAAACCCGGGACACTGATTTCAGATCCTATGTGTAATTTCAGAATATTCTGAAATCTTCACACACAGGATCTACACCAGAGTTCGGCAACCTGCGGCTCTTTAACTTTTAGCACACATGAAGCAAAGTCTGAAATGGAGTTAGAGGACTTAAAAATCAAGGACACGTGGAGTGCAAGACTAAAATGCCTTAAAACTGAAATTGAGGATTTGGAGAGGCAAAAGATGCCCTTGCAATTCTACTTAAATAGATGGCAAAGATGAGTTGAAAAAACAAGACCGAATTGTGTCGATGCCGTGTAGCTTACCGGACCCATACCCTATATAAATTTGAAATATTTTCGCTTGGACTTCTCAGTTTTTGGTTCGACGAATTTCTGCGAGCAAATATTTTCGAACATGAACTATATTAAAAATAAATCAAGAAACCGTCTGAACAATGCGAGTCTCTCAGCAGATGAAAATTACGGCATACTTCCCTGACGTTGAGAGACTCGCTCAAGAAGTTTAGCAGCAGCAACAGTCACATTAATTTGAAATATTGTTAATAAATAATATTTCAAAAAATATTTTTTTTAATAAAACAGCTTCCCACTCTATTCCATTTCTTAAAAAACTCCCCCCCAACCAGCTTGACCTGAAGTGCGCCCTTCGGATTCTCTCTTCTTTTTTTTTTTTTTTTTTTTTTAATTAGATCAAAAATGGCTCTTCACTCAAAAAAGTTGCCGACCCTCTTGATCTACACACTTGTAGTCAGATTTATTATTAGTTCTCAATGCAGAAGTAATAAAATCTGATAGAAAATGTAGCCGGTAGCGACTCCCCCTAGCTTAGTAATCACATTCGCAGCCCATACCTTCTAATTGAAACCGCAGAAATTAAATCAGTTTAGTCAACTTTTTTATATTCGCGGTACCCCCCCACCTCTCTTCCCCAACCAGTAGTAATCATGGTTTTTCATTATCACATGAAGCGAGAAATCAAGATTTTATTAATTCTACTAGTTCAGTGGTTTTCGACCCTGTTTTTTTTAATAATGACACCCTTAAGTAATTTATTTTATTTTGTGGCACCCTCTACTCAATTTTCTGCCTGTTAGATCCGATTCTCTCTCTCTGTAATCTTAAGAAAATATGTTACATGATACCGTTGAGCTTATTTCGATACAACTCCTGAGGCATGTGTTTGTGTTATAGTAGTAGTACAGCAGCATGTGTTCTAGTCGTAGTACAGCAGCATGTGTTATAGTCGTAGTAGCAGTAGCATGTGTTATAGTAGTAGTAGCAGCAGCATGTGTTATAGTAGTAGCAGCAGCAGCATGTGTTATAGTAGTAGCAGCAGCAGCATGTGTTTGTGTTATAGTAGTAGCAGCAGCATGTGTTTGTGTTATAGTAGTAGCAGCAGCATGTGTTTGTGTTATAGTAGTAGCAGCAGCATGTGTTTGTGTTATAGTAGTAGCAGCAGCATGTGTTTGTGTTATAGTAGCAGCAGCAGCATGTGTTATAGTAGTAGCAGCAGCATGTGTTATAGTAGTAGCAGCAGCATGTGTTATAGTAGTAGCAGCAGCATGTGTTATAGTAGTAGCAGCAGCATGTGTTATAGTAGTAGCAGCAGCATGTGTTTGTGTTATAGTAGTACAACAAGACAGCAAGCTTATGCAGCATCAGCCAAAAAACAAATATAAAAAAAAAAAAATTACAAAACAATTCCCTCTAAATGTTTATACAGTATTCCCTCTAAATGTTTATATGTCCAGTTCCTCCTTAAATTTATTTAACCTATCAACTTCCACAACGACAGATGGAAGTATGTTCCATCAATTAACCACCCGCTGGCTAAAGGCAAATAACCGCACATCTATTCTACATCTGCCCTTCCTCAATTTCAATTTATGTCCCCTTAGGTTCGTAATCTGAACAAGTGGAAGAATCCCATCAGAATTCAGCGTGCTCAACCCATTCAAGGCCTTATACACCTCAATCAGATCACCTCTCAGGTGCCTAGTCTCCAGCCGCTGCAATTTGCAGAACTTAAGCCTCTCTTGGTAAGAGGATTCCTTCATTCCCCTCACCAATCTTGTTGCCCTTCTCTGTACACGTTCAAGCAAATCTACATCCTTCCTAAAATGAGGCCTCCAGACCTGTACGCAGTACTCAAGGCGCGGCCTGACCATTGCCTTATACAGAGGGACAATCACCTCCTTTTTCCTGCTAGCAAACTTCCTGTATATCATTGACAAAACCCCATGACCTGCTCTTCCAGCCTGTCTGCATTGCTCAGAAAATTTCATATCTGACTGCACAATTACTCCCAGGTCTTTTTCATTTACTGTAGTACCACACAGCTGGTACGTTCTTTGGGGTTACTTCTACCCATATGCAATACTTTGCATTTGTCAATGTTAAACTTCAGTTGCCACTTCTCAGCCCAAAATTTCTAGATCCTGTTGCAGTAGCACACTGCCATTACCGTCATTAAGAACCCTGCCAACCTTTGTGTCATCTGCAAACTTTGACACTAAGCCTGATATACCTTCATCAATATCATTGATAAATATACAAAACAACAGTGGACCCAACACCCAACCCTGTTGGGAGTTGGGTCCACTGTTGTTTTGTTTTGCTGGGACTCCACTAATAACATTAGTCCACGAAGAACAGCACTCATTGATTACCACCTTCTGTCTTCTCCCACTCAACCATCCTTTTATCAATTGTAACAACCTTACCCTTAATACCCTTTATGTCGAGTGCCACTCGACAAGGGAGCATAAAGGGTTAACCGTAAAGTAATATTGTGTGTAATGAAGCTGTTATCTTTTTTAATGTGAGGTTTTTGTGTGTACAGTATATATATATATATATATATATATAGAGAGAGAGAGAGAGAGAGAGAGAGAGAGAAGGTAGAGAGTATATATATATATATATATATATAGAGAGAGAGAGAGAGAGAGAGAGAGAGAGAAGGTAGAGAGTATATATATATATATATATAGGAGTGCCGATTGTATTGTTTTTAATCAGTCGACAATGTCAAATGAAGGTTTAAAGTTTCTTGACACCAGTTTGGAAGGAACTGCACTAGAATATACCGGGGGTGAAATGTAGAAATGCTTGAGATATCACTGCCGAAAACTTACGATTTTCGTGACCTTTGCCTGTAGCTAAATATCTGAATGTTGAAGTTAAACGTTCATCAGACGATGAACGAAATCGCCTTTCTCATTACCGTAGAGATACCAAATATAACAATAATAAAATAATTAATTTCGTCCATATGCATGAAGTTGTGCCAATCTGTTGGTTCACTTAATTCACGCAAAACATTCAAGTGGGATAACCGAATCCTTTTCAATTAACCAATGTTTGCTCCATTTTTTTTTGTTTCATTTTTTTTTTTCTTTTTAAAAGTTTCCTTTTTCCAGACAACAAAACATGCAGGAGATCAAAATCTGTAATTTCCACATGCATTTTATAAACAGCGATTGAATATCTGCTACTGCTGAGGGCACCTATTTGCATCGAAGTGTATGACGGGATGTATTAGTGTTCGTTCATCGGACGAAGGGAATGTTCTTGATTGACAGACAGTCACTTAATTGCTTCGGCGGCAGAACGGTGTTAACTACAATCTTGAACTTTGAGTTTTCACGTGTAGGGCCCACACTAAACTGTGTACAGTATACAGTAATGTCAGGAGTGCAGTAAATAAAATAAGCAAATTCGAACTCATGGTTAAGACAACTACATGTAATTTTAGAACAGGGCTAATGGAAACGTGTCCTACTTGTGGATGGTGCCACCCACAAGTAGGGGACGTAAGTTTCACTGCGGTAGGAACTATGTACTGTATTTAGGAAGGAGAATTAAGATAGAAGGGGTGGTAGGGTCATACTTCTTGTAAAAAGCAACCTGAGTGCGAAAAACAGCTTTTGTTGAGTCAAAAGTTAAGCCTGCCAGCATAGAATCTGTGGTGTGAATTAGATGGAAGCAAAGGTATGAGAGTAATCTACAGGCCATAAGCCTGTGAAGAGTATGAAAGTCTATATGCAATGGAATGGGCGAGCACGTGTGAATGTCATTATGGGTGATTTCAAAAATTGTCTCTAATTGACTGAGGCTGTGAGGGAGGTGAACACGCACACAGAACTTACGCTTTAATTTTGAAAACATTAATTCGTAAACTTTTATTTTTAATTTCATAATACACTATATTCAGTGCTGAAGTCGTAAAATTAGCAGAATGTATATTCTATGAATTTTAAGAAAAGCAGAGAGTATCCGGCGTATATATATATATATATATATATATACGGCATATTTGTAAAAGAATAAGGGAAGTTTACCTCAATATGATACATAGAACACTTCCGTATGATGCTATCCAAAATTAAAACAAAAACAATTAAAAATCGAAAATCTTACATTACAGTAAGAAAATTACGGCATATTTACTTACATATATATATTAAAAATAATAAAAATAAATATTGCCTAAGAATCAAATTCTAATAAATAAACTTTTTAATTTTCAGTAAATATTCTAATAATACTGTATTTGTTTTTTCAGGTCTTGCAAAAACCAGAAGGTATATGCTATTGACCTAAAAAAAAATTCCAGAGGGTATATATCCTCCACTACAGCCCTGACTATATTACTTCAATTGTGAAAAAATCGATTATTAAAGGTATTTCGATTGCGACCATCACGTGTGTGTGTTATAAAATGAAATGTTGCTTTCCCCCTCTTCCTCTCACTAAATGTACTGTACATTTTACTCTTCTTTGCTCAAAAGGGGGGAGCAATTTCTGATTCAATGTCAGGTAGGAATAAAAAGGAACTTTCGAATCGTGCCATAAGTTCGCATCTTTTCCTACAACGTACATGTATGGAGAGCGAATCAGTGCAGTGGCGGATACAAGCCTCGCTATCATTCTTCCATAGACCAGTCACTAGCAATGGGCAGTGTAGTCCTAATCCTAAGCCAAACACTATTAGTTTATACGAAAAGAAAGGGAAGAATATTTATAGCCATTAAAGTGGTTTTATTTTATTTCATTTCGAAAATTAAACATCTGGCGAGAATGTTTTGTGATGGATTTTAAAACCAATATATTATGGTATGACCAATATATTTGTAAAGATGATGTTCATTTGCAAGGTTTAGTATTAGTTTGGCGTGATTCTTGTGCAAAAGGTTTTGGAAAGCCCTGCTGTACACATTCTTTCATACTGGTCCGACAGCGTAAAATTCTGTAACCCTGCTTTGACAACGTTGGCAACACTTGGCTATCCTACTCTTAGTCTGATTGGTGGAACTACTTGCACACCCTCGTGACGCACAAGAA
Organism: Mastigoproctus giganteus; assembly: GCF_048544385.1. Lineage (NCBI taxonomy): Eukaryota > Metazoa > Arthropoda > Arachnida > Uropygi > Thelyphonidae > Mastigoproctus > Mastigoproctus giganteus. Next base: position 123,013,944 of record NC_143580.1, on the reverse strand, counting down.
CCAGTTGATAAACGTGTTTGTATACACAGCCTACGTTTCTCGTATGTAAGTATATCGCGACACACACACATATATACTGTATATATAATACACCTCTAGGAAATTTAAGGATTCAGTCTTCCTCAGAAAAGCTACTTGGTAAGTTTGTCTTAAGTTCTTTTAGTAAAATTTGCTTCAAGCTTAGTGAATATATTATAGCTGTTTTATTTATTGCCGAAATGATTCCGCCACGTTTGCGGAAGAAAAAAAAAACAGGAAAGAAAAAAGATACGTATATATACTTGCAGCAGAAGTTTTGCAGGATTTATATTTTGCTTCCTTCTTTTCCTGCTTCTCAATACCAGTGGTTGCTGCCATTTTCTCTCGAATTAACATCCACAGGAGACGTCCTGCAAAGAAGACTGAACTCTTAAAAAAAAAGTCCTGTGACAATGGCTATTTATAGAACAACACGCTAGCAACCTAATCGCTGCTGTAGGAAAACAGTAAACTAATGCTCACTTCATCTAATTAGATAAATTTATTTCGCTTTTTTTATTCTTTTATTAATAAATGTTTATTTCCTTTCTTGCAACATATTTAAAAGCAGCACTTTGTTGTTTAACTTTCTAGGAACGTGTTCACGATACCATCCATATACTGACCAGATACTGATCTTCGAAGATGAAATCTTTCAACGATATAGAAGACAAGCCAACTGAGAATCCAAAGAAAAGTTATTCTACCAAATACCGCTCTCCAAATTTTAAAACAAGTTCAGAGTGCTGCAATCTGTATACACCTGATAGTTTCCAGTCTATGCCGCACAGAAACTTTTGTCTACTAGAAAGCAGACAGTGGAGGTTCGCTTTATTTTCGCTATGGTGTTAGACAAACAGCCCGCTGCAAAAATGGACAAAAAAGTGGGAGCAAATATAGATATATTTCCATTATATGTGAAAATTCACAAAATGATGGAGCTTATAAATCGAGTGCTTAACACTGCTAGCTATGAAGGTCTTCAAAAAACGCACAATATGAAGGGTGGACTATTAAGTTATTCTAAAATGGTTGTAATGAATGAGCCTTTATTTCTGGAGTGGGCTGATTCAATTTTAATAGGAATATGTAATTAAACGGAAATAAAAAAAATCCCGCAAAATTTTACGATGACGACCCTCTTATCAAAAAGAAATTGTACTTCCTTATGTCGAGGGGGGGAGCCATAACATTATCGTGGCCACAGAGTAATAAGATATCTTATTACTCTGTGGTCGTGGCAACAAGCATATCATAATATAATAATTATATTTTCGATCGTGAATTGTCGAACGGCGTTTGCTTATTAATTAAATAAATAAATAAAAAACAGCCAGTTATGAAAACGTTTTATTCTTTTTTCATTATACAGTATATATATATATATATATATATATATATATAATTTATTTTTTTTTTTTTTGTCAGATAAGTGCAAATTAAAAACCACTTTACTTAAATGTTGTAGACATTGGCATTCACTACGTAGAAATTAATATGAGGCTGATGGCAAATGAATGTTCGGTATTATTTGTGTAATAAAATTTGCATTCACTCGGTTGTTCGAACTAACAACAATAGTATAGTTACTGAAAATGCATAGTCATAAATGGTTTGAACGTTTAGTAGAGTTAGGGAGAAATGGGAACTATCACTATACGCGGGTCAAGGTCATTCAATAACTATTCCATGATGCCTTCACGCCTTCTCGTTAATTAACTGTTGGTCTAAGAAACGTACTGCTTACGAAGCAGTCAGCACCACGAATTTTGTGGGTGAAAGAGAGAATGAATGAGAGAAACAAAGTTACTGAGTTATTATTATTATTTTTGGCGCAAGGGGTGCTCAGGCCATATTGCGCCTTGAGAGAGAGAAAGAGAGAGAGAGAGAGAGAGAGAGAGAGAGAGAGCAGCTAGCGAATGCCCTGGGATTAAAGAAGTTTTGAAGACACCTATGATCAATTTTTTTTTTTTTTTTTTTACTGCAGCTTTAGTTTCCCCTAGAAAATCCATGGGAACGCCCGGGGTGAGCACTATGTGAGATGCGGATCCTCACTACGTATTTATTTTGCGATTTTTTCGAGCAGGCAAACTACAAGATTCCTCTCTATTTACTTTTTGGGATTCTTCTGATGGGTGAGCTACGAGAGCTTGTACTGGCTAGCGTAAAGTCTGTTGTTCGATGGTCTGCAATCATATTATGCATGATGAGCAATAGTTGATCTTACACAACGAGTCCGTTTTTTTTTTTTTATTTGGTAGTTGGCGCATCGGCTTCTGTGGCCATAATGCACCTCCCAAAGGTTTTGCAGTACTTTGATCCAAGCCGGAGGCGGGATTCGAACCCGCGACCTTTGGGTTGCTAGGCAGGCATTTTACCCACCCGGCTAGCCCGGTCGGCTAGTGAGTCCGTTGCTATATAACAAGTTCAGTGTTGATTGGCAGAATGCCACTGTTCTCTCTCTGCCCCCCTCCCCACCTAATCGGCGATTGCATATTGCAATCAGAAGCGCAACAATTTTGTGGCATCTACAGCCAAATATCAGATATGCGCCTTTGCTTTTCATAACATTTTATTCAATTATTATATAGTAATTAAATGTGAAATTTAATTATTAAATGATGATTTAAAATAAATAAACCGATATTATATTAATCATTAATTTTAATTTACTGATTAATTAAATGTAAGTCAATTTTAAAACAAATTATCTAACAGCCTGTAGTTCTAATAACTTAATTTTGATAGTAAGAACTAGTAATTTTTAAAATTTATAAATTCAGTTATTCCAAGGTTAACCTTAACTCTTAACCTTTGCGGAAAAGTTAAGAGTATACTCAGGCCCGGAGGCAAAGAACACGTTCGAGCCCCTATTAATTAATGAAAATTGCAAAAACAGGAGACAGCCAAGGACTCCGGGGCCCTAAAAGAACCCGGGCCCGGAGGCAATTGCCTTGCCTACCTACATGGTAGCTACGCCACTGCACAAAGGTTAATACTCTTTAACCTTTGCGCCTACGATGAATCGGCACACATGACTGGTACGGCATCCGCCATACCTAGTTGCGTCTCTAATCAATGTTGAATTGGAGAAAAGGGAAAATTTATGGGCACTTCAACCTGCGTAGATTAAAATCTCTTTAATGTCTTAAAGGAATACAGATAATTCTGCGATACATCCTGTTCCACTTCTTCAGTGATTGAATCGCTGTCCTTATAACACCATCAATTTCGCACACTAAACCTAGTTGTTCTGTTGTCCTAGTGCAGGGGCACTCAAACTGTTTTTTTTTTTTTTTTTTTTTTGTTGGTCAGGACCTAATAAAATGCTGAAGGTCGCGGGCCGCATGGATTATCATGGCAAGCGGGTTGTTGGCCCCAAGACCAGTCTATCAATAATTATGTATTTTTCGAAACAGAATTTAACTTTTATTATCTATGTTCGTATTTACAGTTATTTTTTTAAATTTCACATTAAATACGAAGGCGCCTTCGTAGCCAGGTGGGCAGGAGTAGCAGTGCGTAGCACACGCTTCTTGATTAGATCAGGGTTCGAGCCCGTGACCACAAATACGGAGGATGCGGAAAGGTCAGGGAATGACCACCGCATATCCCCGGAGCAATATGGCCTTAGCTGCTAATGCTCCTAAAAACCAAATAACACAAAATTAAATACGAAAATCCACCAATTATTATATAATACTAACAACATTCTTGTTATGTAGTAATAACAATATCGTTAAATTCTGGGGGATATACATAAAGCAATATAGAAAACTTGAATATTATAAAAAAAAGGATATTTTCAAAATTCAATGTAAAACTATATTTTTATATAGTTTTACATTACGAGGGGTAATACGAAAATCCACCAATTATTATATAATACTAACAAGATGATATTTGTTGATATTGGACTTGAACTTCTGTAGATTGTAATTTTCAGGAAATACGTATGAAGGAAGGTTGTTCCAGAAAACGGCAGTTGAATGAATAAATGAGGAAGATGAAAAGTTGGTTCTGTGGGTTTGAAGTTGGACAGTAAATGGATGTTGGCTGGTGGCGGCACGTGTTCGGACTGTTTTGAAAGAGAGAGCGGGAATTATAGAAGCCAATTCAGAAGAACAGTGCCCATGGAAGTATCTGTAGAAGAGGCATGCAGCAGAAACAGTACGTCTACTATGAGACAGTGCGTCAACTATGAGAAAGCGAGTGGAGAGACTCTGTTAGAGATGAATCATTAATTAACCTAACTGCCCTCTTATGAATGGAATCAAGAAGCCTGAGAGAGGTTTTGGGGGCACCACCCCAGATGTGGGAACAATATTCCATGGCAGGGCGGATTTGCGATTTATACAGAGTGAGCAGCTGTTTGGGAGAAAAGTAACGCCGAGAGCGAAAGAGAAAACCAAGTTTTTTAGATGCAGAGGAAGCAATATTTGTAATGTGCTTGTGCCAAGAGAGATTAGAAGTCAGGGTAATCCCCAAAAGAGATATATCATTTTGCCTAGAAATCGGAGTGTCACTAAAGATAAGCATAGGAGCAGAAGAATCCTTTTTGCGAGATATAAGACAAGATTGAGTTTTAGAAGGGTTGAAATCAACTAAGTTGTCTTTGCCCCACTGGAGAATTACCTGAAGATCGGCATTTAAGGAATTGGCAGCAGATTTTCGAGAACTTGAAGCTGATTGAGCTGGACAAGGTTTCTCAAAATGGAAAGTTGAATGCAATGTGCTATCATCGGCAAAACTATGGATAGGATTTCCAGTTAATGGAAGAAGGTCATTGATATACAAGAGGAAAAGAGTGGGGGAAAGAACTGAACCTTGGGGGACACCGGCATTAGTGGAGAAGTTAGAAGACAGAGAGCCATCTACCATCACCCTCAGTGAGCGATCAGAGAGAAAACTGGATAACCAATTACTAAAAACAGTTGGCAAACCATAAGATGGAAGCTTGTTTAAAAGACCTTTATGCCAAACACGATCAAAAGCCTTTGAGATGTCAAGAGCAACTACTTGTGTTTCACCGAACCTTTCCATTGAAGTAGTCCATAAATGGGTAACATAAGCCAGAATATCACCAGTGGATCGACACTGACGGAATCCATACTGGCGATCGTTGATCAGACGGAAGGTTTCTAGGTAGTTTAAGAGTTGGCGGTTAATTGATTTCTCCATTACTTTAGAAAGAGTAGAAGTAATTGCAATGGGACGATAATTGGATGGGAGGGATTTGTCACCCTTTTTAGGAACTGGCTGGATATGAGCAAATTTCCAAGCAGAAGGAAAAACACCTTTGGAATAAGAAAGTGAAAAAAGGCGGCAAAGAATAGGAGTAAGTTCAGGAGCACAGGTTTTGAGAACAAGTGGAGAAATACCATCAGGACCTTGAGCTTTCTTAGCATCAAGATTCATCAAAATCCTTCTGATATCCTTTTGACGGAAGACCACAGGAGGCATTGAATGGAGCGTGTTAGGAATGGTGGGAGGTGTTTTACCAAGATCATTAATACATGAGTTCGAAGAAAAATGGGATGCTAGCAGGTCAGCTTTATCCTTGGCTGAAGTGACAACAGAACCATCTGGTTTGGACAGAGGTGGGAGCAGAGATGGGCAAAAGTTGCGGCCAATAGCTTTGGCAAGAGACCAGAATGCTCGGCTACCATTAGGGCAAGAAGCAAGTTTTCTACTCTTAGCCTGTTCAAACTCTAGTTTGGACTGATTAATAACTGCTTTACAATTGTTGCGAGCTTTGGTGTAGGCAGAAAATGAAACTGAAGAATTAGAAACAAGCCAATTACGATATGCAACGTTCTTCTCTTGGACAGCCTTAGCACATTTATTGGAAAACCAAGGTTTAGATAAAGGACGAGATTTTAAAGTGGAGTGTGGGATAAAGGATTCCATTCCTGCAAGAATAATTTCACTGACACGATCTGAGCAAACGTTGACATCAGAAGTTTTGAAACAGTAATCAGACCAAGGAAAAGAAGAAAAGAAGTCTCGCAGGTCATCCCATTTTGCATTCTTGTAATGCCAAACAATACGAGGTTGGGAATAGCCATGAGATAAAGGTTCCATTGGAGAAGAGACAATCACCAAGTTGTGATCTGAAGTGCCTAAAGGACCTCTCACTTCAACCTTGTACTTAGAAGGGTTGTTTGTGAGAAAAAGATCAAGCGTATTGGCTGTATGATTAGGATTGTCCGGTATTCTTGTAGGTAAATGAACAATCTGTGCTAGGTCATTAGTAATTGCAAAAGCCTCAGCATCTCGACCTGCTGGGTCGGTGTGACTAGAAAACGGAAGCCAGCTGGAGTTGTGAACGTTAAAATCACCAAGGAAAATTACCTCACTGTTAGGAAAGTTGGGCTGGAGAAAGTCAAGTTGCAAAGAGAGGAAGTCAAAGAGCTCCAAGTGATTAGTGGAGTTGGGAGAACGGTAGAGACAACAGATGAATTTTACACAATGAGGTAGAGAGATTTTAAGCCAGAGAAGATCAAAGAGAGGAGATTCCAAATTGCCAAGTCTCTGACAGGGAATATCAGAACGGACATATGCACAAGTACCACCTTTGAGGCGAAAGGAATCATACAGCAAATAATTTGGACATCTGAGGTGAGCAGTAGTTGAATCAACTGATAACTGAGATTCAGTCAGAAAAAGTACATGGGGTTTGGAAGACTGCAAGTGGAAATGGACATCGTTGAGATTAGAATTGAGACCACGTATATTTGTGAAATGAATTAGGAAGTCCTTGGGAGGTTTAGATCTTTTCGCAGATAAGCTTGCTCTATTATTTTGACAATTCATGGTGTATTCAATAGTAAGAAAAAGTGGGTGGGACATGCTGTATGAAGTAATGAAATTTTTGGATATGGCGTACATGTGGTAAGAATATACCCAGATCCTTGACATAACGTGGCCTCGACAATGCTCCCCGCATACACACTACTCGGATTCCCTCCAGTCACTATCTGGCAGAGTAGAGGTAGCAAGATTATACACTAGCTGATCCGGAAGCTTCCTAGAGAGTTACCAATAGGTTCAGTCCGGTGTACTAACTAGCGGCCGGCCTGCGAACACCGTTTTAGAGCTGTACCCTCGAAATGTAAGGAATATTGGATCTCGCCACGACATTCATCATAACCTCAAAAATCATCAGTCATACTGCATGATGGAAGAGATAGGGAAGGGTTGGCCGGAACTTAGCTCTAGAGACTAAACATGGGTTCCACCACTTCAAGCCTCCAATAAGCAAAGTGGTGGTATTTCACCGGTTGATGAGAGTCATCTACCACCTAGTACTGCCTGGTAACATAGAGGGGCGGCGTTCCTCCATGTGGTGTGGGCGCCACACCTCGACCCCTGCTTACGTTGGTTCACACCTGGGTGGTCACCCACCATGTACTTGTGCATGAAGGTTATACCCAGGATTACTAACAGTCCCACCATCGTGAAGGTGCAAGCAGAGGATTTGGCTGTCATAGACCGTCCGGACTTCGCCGAAATTGGGTCCACTTTGACTTGAGTGTCACCCGAATATCAGTTCCATCAGCGTTTTAGACTCCCAGGTAGCAAGAACAGCTTGTCTGGCATATCTGAGAGAATGTCTGTGACAACCTCAAGGACCAACAACATTCTTGTTATGTAGTAATAACAATATCGTTAAATTCTGGGGGATATACATAAAGCAATATAGAAAAATTGAATATTATAAAAAAAAAGGATATTTTCAAAATTCAATGTAAAACTATATTTTTATATAGTTTTACATTACGAGGGGTAATACGAAAATCCACCAATTATTATATAATACTAACAACATTCTTGTTATGTAGTTATAACAATATCGTTAAATTCCGGGGGATATACATAAAGCAATATAGAAAAATTGAATATTATAAAAAAAAAGGATATTTTCAAAATTCAATGTAAAACTATATTTTGTGACACGTTAGGTTTAAACTCGGGGGACGCATAACGCTTGAAGGGAGTGTACATGACCGCGATTCGCAAGGAGTGGACCACACTCGACCCCCAGATTGGTTACCTCCCGTGAACTAGGGAGTCTCGAAACGCCTTTTATTATGCCCAGTGATTTCACGGATAGTGCCATTTCCGTATTGGGATCTAAGTTGTTCTCAAATTCGATTTATCTGAGGCCCATGCCACATCTTAATTTACTTTTCTCTGTTAATGAGAAATGGAAGTTCAAGTTTAACATTGACAAATGCAAGGTACTGCATGTGGATAACAGTAATCCCAAGTTAACGACCAACTGTGTGGTACTACACTCAGAGTAGCGGACAATGAAAGAGATCTAGGAGAGGGGTAATTGTGCAGTCAGATATAAGTTCTCTGAACAATATACAGTTCTCTGATAATATACAGGAAGGGATATACTATGATATACTGTAGTGGAGGATATATGCCGTATACCCTCTGGATTTGTTTTAGGTGAATAGCGTATACTTTCTGGTTTTTGATTGAAAGATTTAAAAACATACAGTATTATTAAAATATTTACTGAAAAGTAAAAAGTTTCCAGAGGATATACGTCGAATACCCACTGGAATTCGATTAATAAGCCTGATATGAACAGTATACACTTCTTTTCACTATGTGAGATCTGGATCTCTATGACGTTCGTGGAGTATACCTTCTGGTAATTTTACTAGCCAGCACTGTTTCGTTAGCAAGGATAACGAAGTGATTGTCCCATTGTAGTTGGCGCATTATAGCCTTAGTTGCTAATGCGCCAATAAAATACAAATAAAAAACAAAAATCCCATTGTATAAAGCAATGGTTATGCCACATCTTGAGTGCTACATACAGGTCTAGAGGTCTCATTTTTGAAAAGATGTTGATTTGCTGAGCAGGGGTGATAGCCATTGAACAAAATTTGTATCCATGATCCTTTGCACGACATTAGTATTAGTAATGCCCATATGGCGCAAGGAAGCCTAAAGCTTATGCTGCACTAACCGAAAAAGTAAAAAGTAAAATAGTATATAAAATAAATCATTAATAAAAGAAAAGGAAATGCACACCTATGCATTTCCCTCCTCCCGAAGGTAACTATCCAACTGATCTTTCAATTTGCCCAGACTGTCGGCCTCAACCACCGATGTAGGTAACTTATTACAGTAATTTATAACTCGCTGGCTAAAATAAAATTTCCTGCAATCCAGTATAAACTTTCCCCCCGCCATAATTTGAATTTATGGTCCCTAGTTCTAGAATCATTTATAACCGTGAAAATTTCGTCCTCATCTCTAGGAGACGGCAATGGAAGTAAGCAGGCCCTTAGTAATAATTATGATAGCATCCTTAAATTCAGGGGGGAGGGGGTTGCCCACAGACTGGAGATGTGGAAATGTATCCCCGATTCACAAAGTCTGATCAAAGAGTGACACGAGTAATTACAGACCTGTTAGTTTAACTTCTGTTCTAGGGAAAATAATGGAGTCACTAGTTAAAGAAGCATTGCAAGATCATTTAGACAAGACTGCAGTAATATTTCAGACACAGCATGGGTTTTTTAAATGGAAGTCTTCTCTGACCAATTTGATTGGATACTATGATGTGGTTACGAAGGAACTGGATGAAATAAAAAAAAAAATTGTTTTGAAATAATAATTTTGATATCGTATACTAGGATTTCAGAAAACCTTTTGATTTTTTTGCACATGGAAGACTTCTGTACAAATTGGAGCAGTTGGCATTAAGGACAAGTTGCTACAATGAATAAAAGGATGGTTGAGTGGGAGAAGCCAGAGAGTGGTAATCAATGGACACTGCTCTTCATAGACTAATGTTATTAGTGGTGTCCTCCAAGGTTCTGTGTTGGGCCTATTGTTGACTTATATATTTATCAATGATACTGATGATGGCATATCAGGCTTAATGTCCAAGTTTGCAGATGATACAAAATTTTTCAGGGTTGTTAATAATAATAGTGGCAGTATGTTGCCGCAACAGGATCTAGAAAAGTTGCGTTGAGAAGTGGCAACTGAAGTTTAACCTTCACAAATGCAAAGTACTGCATATGGATAGCAATAACCCCAGAGAAACCTACCAACTGTGCGGTACTGCACTCAGGGTGGTAGAGAATAAAAAACACCTGGGGATAATTGTAAAGTCAGATATGAAATTTTTTTGCAGTGCAGCGAGGCTGCCAGAGCAGGTTATGGGGTATTGTCAATGATATACTGGAATTTTGCTAGAAGGGAAAAGGAAATGGTCAGGGCCATGCCTTGAGTACTGCGCACAGGTCTGGAGGCCTTATTTTAGGAAGGATGTAGTTTCTAGAACGAGTACAGAGAATGGCAAAAAGATTGGTGAGGAGAACGAAGGGATTCTACAATTTGCAGCGTCTGGAGACTAGGCACCTACGACGTGATCTGATTGAGGTGTATAAGGCCTTGAACGGTTTCAGTAGGCTCAATGTTGATGGGATTCTTCCTCTTGCTCAAATTATGAACCCGAGGGGATATAAATTCAAATTGAGAAAAGACAGTTGTAGAACATATGTGTGGAAGTTTGCCTTTAGCCAGCGGGTGGTTGATTGCTGTAAGACTTCCATCTATCGTTGTGGAAGTTGATAGTTTAAATAAATTCAAGAAAGAACTGGACAAACTTTCGGAGAGAATGGATGGGTGAAATGGGAAGTGTTATTTTATTTATTTTATTTTTTTTTTTTGGATGATTCTGTATAAGCTTGCTTTCTTGCATCGTATGCCTCTACTAATGCTAATCAAGTCTCCTCTAAGATGCATAATTTCAAAGCTGTGGAACCCACATATTCGAAGTCTTTCCTCATATGGACGCCCTTTTACCGATCTCGCCAAGCGAGTTACCAATGTTTTGACCCTTTCAAGAAGCTCGATGTACAAAAGGTGCGGTCTCCATATTGGCAGTATGCTGCCGCAACAGGATCTAGAAAAGTTGCGTTGAGAAGTGGCAACTGAAGTTTAACCTTCACAAATGCAAAGTACTGCATATGGGTAGCAATAAACCCAGAACACAGTGTTCCAAGTTTTGTCTAACAATAACCTTGTATAATGGGATTATGACGTCCTTATCTCTACTAGCCAGTATTTGACAAATCATTGATAGGAAACCATGGGCCTTCCTTGAAACCTGTCTACAATGCTCGGTGAAATTCATGTCTAAGCATATTGTAACTCCGAAGTCCCTTTCTTTCACTACCGACTTTAGTTGAACTCCACCAACTATATACGTTATTTTGTTACCCAGCTGTTAAGACCTTGCATTTTGCTGAATTAAAGCATAGCTGCCGCTTCTCTGACCATCCCTGATCCTTCAGGGATGGTCAAAGAAGTGGAAATACTAATATTCTTTCTTTCACTAATATTGTCACTATCTAGGTCGCTTTGAAGAAGCCCCGTTTGGTGGTGATCATTAACTACTCTATCGATCTTTACATCATCTGCAAATTCAGACATCACACCCTCGATCCTTTCATCGATGTTATTTAAGAAGAAGAAAAAAAAAAAAAAAACCAGTGGTCCCAATACTGATCCTTGGGGAACCCCACTTCTTACGTTAAGCCAACCTGAGGAATAACCATTTATCATAACCCTCTGCCTCCTTCCCTGAAGCCATCCTGCTATCCATATAAGGTTTTTCCCTGTGATTCCAACCTGTTCCAGCTTATAAAGTAACCGCTCATATGGGACTGAGTCAAATTGTTTGCTGAAATCTAAATAAACAATGTTGAAATTATTCCCTAATTCCAGCTCATGAGTGAGTGACCTTGTCAAAATAGCCAACCAGATTTGTTAAACGTGATTTTCCCTTTACAAAGCTGTGTATCTTTCAGAATTCCATTTCTATCTAAATGATCCTAAATCCACCACTGATCATTGTCTCCATGATTTTCATTACTATTGAAGTTAGACTGACGGTCGGTAATTTCCCACTACATTCCTAGAACCACCTTTATGTATTGGCGATACATTGGCACTTTTCCAATCCGACGGAATCGCTCCTGAGTCTAGTGATGCTCTCATAATTAGCCTTAATGGTTCAAGGCACTCACTCGCCGCCCCTCTTAAAATTATTGGGTATATAAATAAATAAATTTTCTGTTCATACTCCGGGACGACCAAACGGTCAGAGTAGTTTACAAGATACACAGAATACAAGAAACAACACCGTATTCAGCAGTCACGGGCTTGAACCCCGGTCACTCAAGGCACGTGTACTTATGCACCCGCGCGCGCCTGACCACTAGGCTATGGCGGCCTTTCAACCCCAGGAGCCTCGAAAATTGTTTCATTAAATAATGATGTGAAATTTCAATATCATTAATTATGATCGCCAAAATGGCCGCCTTCTTACTCACACGTGCTGTTCATCGCTCCGTGAAAATGTGTCTGGATTATGCGTTTTAAGTTTAGTATGGTAATTAAATTGTGTACTGAAGGATTTACCTACGTCAGTGGATCACAGTGGTGAGATTTGTTTTCAGTTTTATTGGGTGAGATAGTGTATTTCAACTCGTTTTTGATTCAACGCTGGCAACAATGTGTCAGCTCACCATGGCGGCATTGTTCTAGCATTGGAGAGAGTGGCATTCCACTTATTTCCCTGCCACCGCGGTTGAACTGCACTCTTGACTGGGGAGGGTGACCCCCCTGTGTTATATATTGAATCACAATTTAACAGAAAGCTTATGAGAACTAGAACCTGTAGTGTCTGCTAAGCAAAGTGTGTTTAATCTAAATTTTAAGCATTCGTATATTCCAGTTGATTGGCAGTCGAGACCAACAGCAGGCTTGATGTTCATTCAACGCAGCCGAACCCAGTGATATTCTGCTTAAAGGCAACACGTCACTTAAGCTCCTGGCAAGGTCAGGTGGCGACAGGGTTAGTGATTGTTTCTCCCCCACTCCCACCCACTGCTGCATACTTTCTCCTATAGTCATCGAACGGAAGAAGTTCACTACCACTACTGAACAATGATTTCTAAATTTCTAATGTGCTTCCCCCACCACCCACCCCACGTGGAACCGAAAATGTTAAAGACGCGATTGATAACCATGCACCATAGACAGAAATAACACCACCGTTGTACCTGTTGACCCAAAACCTACTAAAGGTAGTCCCAGCTCCCTGGTGTTCTCCCCCCCCCCCTCCTCAGTGACCTGCGGGGGTTAGCTGAAACTTTGACACGCCATATCTCAGCTTGGACTTGTGCTACGAACTTGTAGTCAACGCTATTTGCAATCTTGTGAATCACTTTCCACAACGATACGCATTACATTCGTTTATCTGGAATAGCTCGGTAATCCGAATTTTGGTTCAAGATGCCACAAGAAACTGATAGCAACACCGCCCAAATAAACACTGCTCCGCAGGAAACAGCAGGCAGTACTCCATTGGAAACTGTGCAGCTTGAGTATACAGAGGAAACGAACTCCGCACCCAAGCGGAAAAATAATAAAAAACAGGTCGTCGAACACAGCGACAGAAAGACAAGAAGCCAGCAAGGAACAAGAGGAAGTCAGAACATCCTCTGCTCTCAAGCAGAAAATACCAACAATGTAAAGGAGGACGAAAATAGCGAGTCGCTAGATCCGACTCTCCCAGAGGGGACGGTACTGGAAAAGACCCTCGCCCTCAGAACAACGTTAGAGAACCTCCTGAAAGATACCAGTAACAGAATAACTACTGGACTTCGAGGAAAAATAGTGTCCATCTGGACAAAGCTGGAGACAGTCCTACTACAAACCAACCTAGAGTGCGAAACAGCTAAAGCGAAACTGGAGGCCTTCCAATCTGTGGGAGCAGACCAAATGCCACAGCGCGCTCCCTCGTATGCGCAAGCGCTGAGGACCCGACCGACTGCTGACCCAACTGCAACTGCGACTACAGCGATGAAACGCAGGACCCTCCTGCCAACACCACATTTGGTAATACTGCGCCCGACCTCCACAGACGAAAACAGTAGCAGCGAACAGGTCAAAAATCTAGTGGTCACAAAGTTGGCAGACGACTTCAGAGATACCAAAATAAAATCGGTAAGGAAGACCCGAAAAGTAGGGATTATCATCGAGACTCAAACAAAAGAGGACGCAACAAAAATCCTACAAAATGAGAAGATTCAAACACTCGGACTTGAAGCCCTACACCCTAGACGCAAAGGACCTAGCATCAGAATATATAACCTCGACAATGATCTGACACCAACTGCTCTCCAGGAGGAACTGTATTACAGAAACCTCCAGCACGCACATCCGGAAGAAGAACCCGCCAACTTGATTATTCCCAAGTTCAAGACGAAAGCCAGAACAGGAAATGCTTACCACTGGGTCGTCGAGTTGTCACCAGCGGCCTGGGTCACGCTTAGCCAGACCGACAGAGTGTTTATAAACTGGGGCAGTCACCGCTTTAGGGAACACGTTGCTGTCCCTAAGTGTTTCAGATGTTGCCGGTTTGGGCATACCACTCATACCTGTGCCCAAACCCAACCCACTTGTGGCCACTGTGCAGAACGTGGCCACGACTTCAACACGTGTCCGAATAAAGACAAGCCGCCGACTTGTGTAAATTGCAAACTCCATAAACTACCAGCAGAGCACTCAGTTAGGGATAACGAATGTCCAGTGTACTGTAAAGCAAAGAGCACTTTCCAAATGAGACTAGATTATGGCCACACGCCCTAAATCCTATAACATCAACAGGGTTAAATTCATACAACTGAACGCACAACGGTCCAAAATAGTAGCGGCGCAGCTCACAAAGAAGGCGAACGAGGCAAATCTCGACATATTCCTCATCCAGGAGCCATATGCATATCGCAAGGAGGTCGGGGTTATCCCCTGGCCTATAAGATAGTGCAGGATAACAGAGAAACACCCTGGGCCTGCATATTGATTCGGAATCCAAATATAACGGCAACAAAACTAACCAACTACTGCACATCCTGGGCTGCATGTGCCCATATTATCACGCCCCTGGGTGAATTTTATGCGGTATCGCTATACTGTCACCCAGGCGAAGATATACTACCAGTAACCAGATATCTGAGGAGCCTCCAGACAGACTTCCCAAACAGTAAAATTGTCGTGGGAGCGGATGTGAATTGCAGGTCCCCAGCGTGGTTCAGCGAGACCACGGATAGACGTGGAGTACAGAACGGGCAACAACTTGAAGACTACTTAGCAAATAGTCCGTACACAGTCCTCAACCGGCCAAACAATCTGGCAACGTTCTCTAGTTCGATGGGGGAGGCCACAATCGATGTCTCTCTGGCTACCAGATCCCTCGCTGGCCACCTAACATCGTGGACCGTCCAAGAAAGCTGGACCACGTCGGACCACAGGGCCATCACGTTTGAGCTCCAGCGCTCCCTTAGTCGACACCAAGCAGTGAGGCAGGCACAGCCAAGATATGCCATAGAGAAGGCGGATTGGCCACTCTTCCAAGCCACACTGACCACAGCAGCCCAATCGTTGAACATCATTGGACTCAGCCCGGATCAGCACCAGATGACGGTCGCTGGTCTCATCACTGAAGCTGCCAACACCTCTATCAAAAAGAAAAACCCAACCCCGGGGGCTGTACCCTGGTGGTCTCCAGAGCTACAGAGGCTTAGGCAGGAGGTGCACAGGAGAAGGAAACTCTTCCAGCGGGCAAGGCGCTCCCAGCCGGCAGCGGAAGTGGAGGCACTGAGACAGAACTTCCGAGATGCAAGGAACCTATACACGGCAACCATTCGCCAGCGTAAGATGCGCAGTTGGGAACACCTTGTTTCTACTACTGGGAATGATAACCCCTGGGGTGTGGTATACAGAGTAACCACAAACAAACTCCCCAGGGGTGAGACCATACCAGCGACGAGGACACGGCAGGGTACTTATACCCGGACCTGGCAGGAAACAATTATTAACATCATGGATACCATGTTTCAAGACCATCTTGCCCCCTCTACCCCAGAGCAGATAACCCTCTGTGCAGACAATGAAACCTACTACACGACTTCAACAGAAGAACCTTTCACCAAATTTGAACTGGAAACAGCTGCCATTAGGATTAGAAACGAAGTCTCCTGGTTCTGATCTTTTGGAGCCAGAGATTGTCAAGAAAGCCGTCGAAACCATTCCAGAGGTGCTTCTTAATCTATACAACCACTGCCTCAAAGAAGGCCTGTTCCCCCAGGCCTGGAAAACTGCAAACATGTGCCTCATTCCCAAAAGTCCCAACAAACAACTGGACCTTCCGGGGTCATACAGACCCATAGCACTGTTATCAGTCCTGAGCAAGCTCTTTGAGCACTTATTAAGAAACAGAATAGGGATCCACTACACTGCAGCCGGCTTGCAGTCACCCCGACAATATGGATTTAGGAAGGGATGCTCAACCTTGGATGTCCTGGAAAATATTACAAATGCTGCAACTACCTCAGATCAGAAATACTTTCTGGTCATAGCAATAGACTTTGCTGGGGCGTTTGACACTTTATGGTGGCCAAGCGTCCTGGCCCGACTCCGGAAAGCCAACCTACCATCAAATCTGTATCAAGTCATCAAATCCTACCTGTCGAATAGGTTCGTGACAGTCAGAGCACCATATTGTTCAGTAACAAGAGAAGTATTCAGAGGATGCCCACAGGGCTCAATCCTGGGGCCACTCCTATGGAACTTGGTTCTAGATGGCTTTTTGAACCTGGAACTCGGCGACGTCGTTCCCCTAGCCTATGCGGATGATGTGGTTCTGATGCTGCCTGGGGGATCTAGGGCGCAACTGGAGAACACCGCCAACAGAGCAATAGAAACTCTAGAGGACTGGGCTAACAACAATAACTTGAAGATCTCATCCTCGAAGACAAGATCTATATTATTAAAAGGAGCCCTAGACACCAGACGACCCCCTCAAATCAAGATACAAGGTAACACAATCAAGCTTACCACCGAATTAAAGCACCTTGGAGTCGTACTAGACAAAAACCTGAGCTTTACACCACATATAGTGCACTTACGGAAGAAAATTAGAGGATACTCCGCACTTTTTGCGCGAATCACACGCAAGGAATGGGGTTTGAGGCGGAAAACCCTCAGCCTCTACTATAAAGCTATTTTCCTGCCAGCGATTACTTATGCTTCTGGAATATGGTATCGCAAGGCTACCACTGCAGTGAACCGGAAAAAATTGGAGACTACACAGCGACACATACTCTTAACCATCTCGAGAGCATGTAACACTGTAAGTACCCACGCACTCCAGGCTCTAACGGGATCCCTCCCTCTGGACCTGGAGATTGTTAAGCATGGGCTACTCTATCAACTGACCAAAGGCAGAACGGCAACATGCCTCGACTACACCATAGATCTGTCAAATGATCCCAAAGTAGAAAGGAGCCGTCTCTCCGCTTACCTCCAACAAATTTGGCAGGCCCGCTGGGAGACCTCCAGCAAAGGTGCAATAACCAGAAAATTTCTACCCAACATACGGCTGGTATACCCGAATTATCCACCGTGGCTCTCACCAGGACTCTACACCACCTACCTGCTGACGAGACACGGGGCCATTAGAGACAAACTACAAGGGTTTGGACTGAGTGATACACCGTTCTGCCTCTGTGGTGAACGTGAAACGTGGGAGCACCTAATGTATAGTTGCCCACTATATGAGGACCTCTATTGCAGGTTCATTACTAGAACACAGCTTAACCTCCGTAATCAAGAAGACCTCGCCATAACTGAAGTTGACACATACAAGGCATTTGCGCAGCTGGCCCAGGACCTCTTCACAAGGAGAAGGACGCTCCCACAGCCTCAACCACTGCAGTAAACAACCATGCTGTGCAGGCCAGCAGAATGTCTACACAACCACGGAAACCTTCCCAGATACTACCATGCAAGGGCTCAGAGAAATGATTGCAGCACATTGCTGCCACCTAGCCATATGGCGATCTGGGCTGGCAACCTTGACCAGCCTGCTTTCACTCCTATTCCTTGGCAGGGGGGGGGAGATGGCTCGCTGTCTTCTCCTCCTCCTGCCATCCCCCTTTCCCTCTGGTGGGGCATGGGCATGCCCCACTGACTGCAGGGGCCATCTACCCTATCGGCCCCTTACTTCTCTTTCTTCCCCCCAGCCTTCAGTCTTCCTACCCTTCCTCTTTGACTATACACCGCGAAAGCCCCACGCATCCAAATTTAAATTAGCTCCAAAATTATTGCCCGCCCCATTAGGCCTCTAGAACTTGTCATTTTAGCGTACAATCCCATGGTAATTTCTGGGAACAAACCCCACATACTAACTTAATAGCGAATTTGCAATTATACCACCGCGATTATCTATCTTTTTTTTTTTTTTTTTTTCTATAGGACCCAGCCGCTGAAATCCCAGGAAATTAGGCGGCGGGACCTGCCAGAGTATAATAAATTTCAAGGTACACCTGGCCAGCCTCCTCGTTGGCATAGTACGGACAACGTCGGGTCTCATCAGGGGCTCGACGGCCAATAGGCCAGAAGAACAATGGGCACAACATACTACACAACACATGATCCACACACTTTTAAATCTCTGGTCTTGACAGAGTACTGTCCCTCGATACAGCGAACACTCGCGGAGATGGGAGAAATTCCTGGTGCCGTTTGACCCTCAACATACTTTGTACTTTGTATCATTAATTATAATTATATTTTTCAACTTCACTGTTATAATTTCTCATTGACATCAAAGGGTTTTTCTTCTGTAAATATCAATGCAAAGTAACTGTTGAGTTCATCTGCAACATCAGCTGGGGTATCTAATACTGTTCTACTTCCATTGCATAAGGGTCCTATCTGATTTGTCCTTCTCTTCTTTCCATTTATATACAATATGTGAAGAATTCCTTATCCCCACTCTTTGCCAGCGATTTCTCAATCTACCTTTGCTAGCGATTTATAAATAAAAATAAATTTTCTGTTTATACTCCGGGACGACCAAACGGTCAGAGGAGTTCACAAGATAGACAGAATACAATAAACAGCACCGTATTCAGCAGTCACGGGCTTGAACCCCGGTCACTCAAGGCACGTGTACTTATGCACCCGCGCGCCTGCCCACTAGGCTACGGATTTCTCAATCTACCTTTGCCAGCCTAACCTTCTGTGGCACTAAAAAGGTAAAGTGCAGCCATTATCAACTCACTGCAGGATGGAAGCCTCCTCAACAATTCATGCTGAGGGAAATGGACCATAATCTGCTACGCTGGTCCATTGCGGGTTCGCAGATCGACCGTATTCAGCAGTCAGGGGCTTGAACCCCGGTCTACTCAAAGAGCGTGTGCTACTGTACTCCCGCTCATGACTACTCGGCTACGGAGGTTGAAAAGTTCGTGGCCTGAGTATGAAAGGGTAGTTTTTGTTGAGGAGGCGCCACCAGCGGTTTCCCTCAACTGCGGCCACTATTACAGATCAATTTATAGCTGTTATAGGCTTCAGTTCTTTTTATTGCTCTGTAATTTTTCCACGCCGTCTTTTTCTGCTCAAGTAATCTGGAAACTTCATTATTCATCCAACTTGGACTCCTTCTCATGGAGTATTTTTTTATGACGGCCTAGCTGATGACGTGACTGGCGATCATGTGATCAGTATCCAAATTACTGCCTCCCACGATCCTTTGCGCGAAACAACATTCTTAACGATAACAATTGTAGCGCCACTTGGGCAGGCAGTCGTACAGGTGATCACATGGTAAGTGATCACTTAGGCCAGTGGTTCTCAAATTGGGTGACACGGCACCCTAAGGTGCCACTTACTCTTTATAGGGGTGTCGCGACGTAAAATTTAGCATCGGCTTACATCGTGGCTGTTGCTACAAAAGGTCGTTGAATTTCATGCAACTGTGTAAATTAGAAGTCGTTCGTCATGAAATAATTGCTGACCGCATCGCAGTGTTTACGTACATACACCTACACATATGGAACAGCCGAGCCGTCCGTCGCGTGCACTGTATTTGAAACAGCACCACTTTACAAAATATTCTGCTAGCGCCCATTGCACCCGGTGCTGGGGTTCCCGGGCATTTTTCATAATGGATTTAGGGTGCCTTCACATTAAAAAGTTTGAGGACCACTGACTTAGGTCATCATAACTAATAATGCCATCTCGCGCAAATGATCATGGGAGATAAATTTAGTTGAAATGACCATCACCCCTGTTCTGCTTGGAAGGGGATTGGCGAAGGGAACGCAAGGGTGGTCTTATCAAGACAAGCTTCAGTTCTGCTAATTGTAGCGTGTGCAGACTAGGTATCTGCGAGATGATCTGATTGCAATGTTTAAGACTTTGAATGGATTGATCAAGCTCAATGCCGATGCCATTCTTTCTCCTACTCAGACTAAATGAGGGTGCATACATTTAAGTTGAGGAAGGATAGTTGCAGGATAGATGTGCTGAAGTCTGCCTTAAGCCAGTGGGTGGTTCAATATCTGAATATCTCAATATCTGAATTCCATCCGTTGTTGTGGAAGAGGACAGTTTGAATAAATTCAAGGAAGAACTAGACAAATTATTGGAGGGGACAGGTCATGTGGGAGGGTTTTTTCCTTTCTGATACTAGATAAGTTTGCTTTCCTGTATTATATGCCACTACAACTAAAAGAACAACTTAGGGAATTATGCCGTATCTTCATTTTCTTTTCTCCGTTAGACATCATTCTTAAAATTTCTTATTTTTCGCCTACTCTTATTTGGTCTATCATTTACTTTTACCATTATTTACTTTTATATAAATATACAAATAGGGATGAACCTACGTCTAGAATGAGGTGTCCAGAATTTGTCATGAAATGGGGTGTCCAAATTTGTAATGTAATGGGGTGTCCAGAATTTGTAATTTCATTACAAATTCTGGACACTCCATGCAATTTGTACACGCTCGCCCTCCCCAAATAGTTGTTTTTTAGGAATTATAAAAAATAAAATAAGGGTTGGGTTTTTTTTTTTTTTTTTTTTATAATTCTTAACGTGGAGGAGATAAACCGAATAAGGCTCTTTAAGTTAGGTAATTTAATATCGACATTTCGACATATCGAATAATAGCAGTTTTGCCACTTGTCACCCGTCTGGAAAGGGTTTAGACTCAAACTGCATCAGTGAATGGGGGATTCCTTTAGTTCTCTCCAATGAGAGCTGTAGTTAGTCGATCCAAGGAAGTGTGAATCTTTCCCGTGAGTAACTCCAAAATTTTTTTAGCTCCCACACATGTAATCGGCCAAATAAAATGGTTACCCGTATCAGGATTACTTCTATTAACCGAATATTGGTGGAGAGAGGCGATGAGATAGAGTTCACTGCGGAATGGAATGGAAAAAAAAAGGTTGTTCCTTTCTTTCACAACAGGGATTACAATTTTCAAAAAAAAAAAAAAAATAAAAATAATAATCATGCTTGATGGCGTTAGACTTATCTTAAGACTAAATTACAAGTTTCGGTTTAACTTAAGATTGTTGAGTTTGTCAGTTTAATTTTTGAATACCGTAAATATCTTTGTAATAATAAAGAGTGCAAATATTCCTAAAAGAACTTGCCAGATTGGTATTATACTTGTAACTGAAGATTTTTTTTTTTTTTTTGAATAACATAGCATAAGGAAGAGCATTAGTTCTGGACATAAAAACTACATTACATAGTTCAACAACATAGTATCTCTTATTTCAACTTAGACATATTTATTACTGTATGCTGACATATGTCAGCTATCAAATATCTGCTATTTTAATACCACAAAGAATTCTGTGCGTATTCAGGCCTTCAGAATCTTATGTGGATCTGTGAAATAGAATTGTCTAAATTGCAACCAAGTTTGTAAGTGTATTTATTATGAGATGCATGCTACAATAGAGCCACACGTGCTATTAGTCTACTTCTCAAGGTTATTCTAGAGGTGGAAAATGAAGATAACTATAGGGAAAAAAAACAAAAAAAAAAAAAAAAAACGCGTAGAACCGGTCTGAATTAGGCTGCAGGTTTTTCTCAGAAGCTATGCGTTGTTCAAGGATACAAGAACTCCGAAAAACGGGAAGTTTGCTCCCCACCTCACTAAAAAGTCTACCACCTTTACAATGAGCACCTCTCCAATTTAGCTTTTTCAGTTGTTAAATTCTGGTCTGTCGAGTTTTTCAAGTACATAAAGAATAATGAAAAATTAAAACAGGATGCAGAATAAAATACAAAAAATTAAAAGTTATATAGCAAAGTATTAATATTAGTAGTAGCAAACAATTTAAGAAAGCAAGCCTCACACACACAAAAAAAAAAAAAAATTCCATTTCACCTATCCATCCCCTCCAATAGTTTGTCCAGTTCTTCCTTAAATTTATTCAAACTGTCCAGTTCCACAACAACGAGTGGAAGTTTTGGTTTGGTTTAGTTCTATGGCGCATGGGCGATATGGAATGGAAGCTAATGGAAGCTTATTCCAGCAATCAACCACCCGTTGGCTAAAAGCAAACTTCCACGCATCTATTCTACAACCATCCTTCTCAATTTATGCCTCGTCATGTGCATAGTCTGAGCAAAGGAATAATCCCATCAGCACTGAGTTAGCTCAAGCCATTCAAAAGCCTAAAACACCTCAATAATATCACCTCGCAGGTGCCTGGTCTCCACACTGCAATTTACAGAACTGAAGACTTTCTCGGAAGAGCATCACATTTCTTACCCTCAGCAGTCTCGCTGCCCTTCTCTGTATCCATTCCAGTGCTCTACATCCTTTCTAAAATGAATCCTCCACACCTGTATGCAATACTCTATATATGGCCTGACCATCGCCTTATACAATGAGATAATCACCTCCTTATCCCTGTAACAAAGTTCCTGTATATCACTGACAAAACCCCATGAACTGTCATGGCAGCCTGTCTGCAATGCTCAGAGAACTTCATATCTGACTGCGCAATTACCCCAGGTCCTTTTTATTTTCCACTACAATGAGTGCAGTACCACACAGCTGGCACGTTACTCTGGAAGTACTGATACTCAAATCCAGTACCTTGCATTTGTCATTGTTAAACTTCAATTGCCATTTCTCAGCCCATCTTCCTAACTTTACTAGATCTTTTTTGTAGCAGCATACCTTAATTACTATTATTAATCACCCAGCCAACCTTTATGATCTGCAAATTAAACATTAAGCCTGATATACCTTCATCAATATCATTAACAAATAGAGAAAACAACAATGAGCCCAGAACCGAACCCTGTGGAACTCCACTCATAACATTAGTCAACCTATCTATAACCACTCTCTGTCTACTCCCACTCAACCATCCTTTTATCCATAGCAGTAACTTGCCCTTGAACAGTATTTTTTATTTTGTATGAAAAGTCTAGTAGCTTCTATGTTTATTTCCCTGAATGCTTTGTGGGAGGGGTGTTTATTTTTTTATCCTTCTTACATCTTTATTTACTTATTTTTTATTTTCTTAATTGAATTCATATTATTTCACTTTTATATTTATTTACCTCTTTGTACCTCAGTATTGCTGCATAAAGAAATTGTTACAATTAATTTTTGGCAACAGCTCCCCTCAAGCGCTGAGGCCCACAAGCAACCTGACTGCAAAAGAAAATCAGAGTATTCCTGGAATTGAGGGATTTCTATTTTCTACTCAGCACTCTTCCTTCCGGGGATAGTTCTCTGGAGCGGTTTTTCCTTCACAGGACAGGAGTATCTTCGGCCAATCCTTTTTCACATAGATCTGCGCCTTTGCTTTTCTTCAATTATGCCTCACTTGCAACACAAGACTACAGCTTTACTGCTTTCTTTCTCTCTTCACTCATTCATTTAACTTCTTTTCTCCCTTTGACAACTACATTTTTTCACACCCCTTCCTTTGCACGCGAAAAACTCTATATACAGAGTGGTTATAAAATCAGTTTCCCTATTCAGGAGACCCTAGTGTCAAAACGGTTATTTTTTTTTTTCATTCATTTATTTATTAATTATACACAATATACATAAATGAATATCAAAACGGTTAGAGATAGCGCTGTGAAAATCGGTGAGTATGTCATTTAAGGTGTGGGGAAGCGATTTGTAGAAGGAAAAAAAAATTAATTAAAATTTCCACCACCAGGGGATAAATTGGCACTGTACACATGAGATGGAATACTTAACTTAGGATTAGATTTTAATATCAGAACTTAGACATCTACAGGTTTCTAAGTTCTGATTTCTAAGTGCTTTCCTTCACTTGAGATGACATTCTGAAAACGGAGGACTGCGTGCGACAGTTTCGCGTAGCGTCTCATTGGGGATATTGGCTACATGCTGTTTAATGCTTGCTTTCAAATCGACAAGAGTATGTATGCCGCCACGGTAAATTCTTTTCAGGTATCCCCATAGCCAGAAATCACAGGGATTGAGATCGGTTGATCGGGCTGGCCACAACTGCGGAAAGTCTCTACAAACGATGCGATCATTTCCGAATGTTGAACGGAGCTGTTCCTTCACTTGTCGACCAACGTGGGGAAGGGCACCATCTTGCATGAACACTACAGTCTCCAAGCATTGCCTTTCTTGAAGAGCGGGAATAATGTGATCTCGTAGAAGAACGCAGTACCGTGCACTAGTTGCCGTACACCTTACAGGGCCATGAGGTGTAGACTCTTCAAATAAAAATGGTCCGATTATAAACTCTGCTGTGCATCTACACCATACTGTAACGTATGGACTTTATAGTGGTCTTTCATGCACAGTAAATAGACGAGAAGTTCCCCAAATTCGGCAGTTTTGTGCATTTACATCCCCCAAGAACAGTGAAATTTGTCTCATCAGACCACAAGATCATTCGAGCCCATGTATCGCCATACGAGCCAGAAATTGTAGAGCAAAGTCTATTCGTTGTTGCTGACCACAAGACTTTAGGTCTTGCACAGGAACCAGTGTAAAATTATTCGAAGCACTTTACGTACAGTATAACAGTATACCAAGGAAGATTCAAGTCTCTTGGCACACCTCTGGCACTACTGACTGGTAGTGTTTCGCATTCTGACCTGGAGGCCACTGCAACCACCACTTTATCTACTACCTGCGTTCCGATACGTGGTCGTCCCCTACCCGGAATTACACCTAACTCCCTGGTCGCTTCAAATTTCTTTATTAGTTTTCGAAGCCCCACTGACGTCAAAGGTCCTTTACGCAAATCTTTAGGTTTCCAATATTCAGTAGTGCTGCATTAGCGTTACTATTATTCTGGTAGAATAGGTTTTACTAAAAGAGCACGTTCCTTATTTGTAAGAGCCATAATGCTTATTGACGGTGGCATTGGCCTTTCTGTTTTTATCTAACAGGATGCGTAAGCAGCGTGTCTTGAAGTAAATGGAAATCTGCGTAATCTCTGTCAACTCCTCACCGATCGCTTTGACGCTCCAAATGTCCATAATCTTGTTGCAGGTCCTAGGCTTTCCCGCGTCCTTTGCAATAGTTCATGGATTCCCCTAAGAAGCTTATTACAGAATTTAACTATGCTTAGAAGATGTTTTCCGTCTAACATCCTCCAAACGTACAACACCCTGAAGATTGATCCTCACAAGTTCTGTGATGAGAAAGCGTACAGATCTGAGAAGATACAGGACATGTACCACCACATAAAACTGTAGAAGTTTCCTGATTATCTCCTTCAGGATGGAATCTCCCATCAACTCTACTTTGCTGAGGAATTAATTTGTTTTAAATCATTATGTGTTTTGTATGTATATGTATTGGCGGTATATGCACACATTAGGACGCGTATGTGTTTATATGTCTCTACCTTTTGCTCATGTCACTGTATATATTTTTATCCGCTATATTTGCTCACTTTAGATGTTATTTCGTTGGAAAAAGAAACTAATGTATATAATATTATATAGAAACTGTTTCTATAAAATAGAAATAATAATAATATGCGTAATTTATGTACGACTTCTATGTTTGCTGTCTAAGTTATAATGTACAAATGTATATAGGCACCCTCCTAGCTGAAGGCTGTTCAGGGGTGAAGCATATGGAATAAATTGAATAATAAATAAATAAAATAAAATGAAAACTTTTACATATGTGCAGCGCCGTTTTTCCCCTGGTGGCGAAAGTTTGAACGTTTTTTTTTTTTTTTTTTCTGCTACTCGTGCCCTAAATTTTCACAGCGCTAGCTCTAACCGTTTTGACACTAGGGTCTCCTGAATATGGAAACTTATTTTATAACAACCCGGTACTTCCCTCTAATTTACATGTCCCCACCTAACTAATCTATATAGGCCCAATCATTATGTTATCTCTTAAACTTATTATTCTCACTCATATGTTAATTACCTGAAACTTTGTTTTCCAGTACACGGAATCCTTTTTATTGTTAGACCCCCCACCCCAATGGACTATACCTATGAACAAGGTCGAGCCAAATCCTTCCCAAACTGGATTAAATGTAGCGTCTTTAAGTGGCGGTACGATAGCATACGATAGGGGAATTAAATTAATTGACTACCTACCACCTTGAGCACCTTTTAAATGTAGTTTGCTTTGTCTATTGTTTAGATGCTTTAATTTTGACCTTCTCCCACTACAGGAATATCTGAATTGTTTCTTTGTTCGTAAAAATCTTTTTCTGTCCGCCTGCTATTTCGTTATCGATTTTGAGTCTCATACCCTGCCACCCCCCTTTATTTAAAATAATTTTATTTGAACTGTTTGCTGAACATTTTGTTTATCTTAAAATGTCCCACCTTCGCAGCTTTAAAACTTCAGAGTCTACGTTGGAAATACAATGTGTTTTTCTCTCTTTTAATTCAATCAATGTCTTGAATATTTATAATGTACACCCCTCTAGCCGAACCAGGCTGTTCCGAGGGTACCCACTGATGTGGAAATAAAAGGATGTTAATAATAAAATAGAGTAGAACAAAATAACTATCCAGAAAAATACAATGAACTAGTAAATCAGAATGTTCTTGTTTATACTCCGGCACGACCACCAGATCAGTCTTATAATTGGGGATTTTAACTTTTCAGATTACGACTGGAACTTGGGGTTGGTCACTCAAACA
Organism: Mastigoproctus giganteus; assembly: GCF_048544385.1. Taxonomy (NCBI): domain Eukaryota; kingdom Metazoa; phylum Arthropoda; class Arachnida; order Uropygi; family Thelyphonidae; genus Mastigoproctus; species Mastigoproctus giganteus. The sequence continues at coordinate 122,986,872 of NC_143580.1, read as the reverse complement.
CTAGCAAGACTTTTGTGGATTTATTGAACGACTGTTTTCTACAGCAGCATGTTAAGGAGGTTACAAGAGAGACAGAGAGAACAATACTCTTGATTTGATTATCAGCAGTGATTCTTCATGCATTAAGAATCTGCACATAAAAGAACCACTAGGTGGCAGTGATCACAGTGTATTGATGTGGAATTTATTCAAAGATGTAAAGGGTAAAGGGAAGGGTTATTAGAAACATTCTTGCCTGGTGCAAGAATGTCTCTAAAAACCGAGAATAAATGAAAAATCAAACATATACAAGGTATATTTTTAGCTTCATTGAAAGAAAACCCTTTTCATTACAACATAATTTAATTTGTCCTATATCATAGAAAAATAAACGTTTCGAGTGAGTATTTATAGGTATTTTGACATTTGCAGGTCAAAATTCCATTTGCCGCGTATCGTCAAAGGCGCTATGAAAAACACGAGCAGGGAGAATATATTCAAGAAGTCAAGTTGATCATTATTTATTTTAACCAAATTGAAATTTGGAAATCTGTTATTTACAAACTTGCAAATTTCCATCTGACACAGCGAATAAGACATACCGGGAAAATTCAGGAAATACACTATAATGTACACAAAGTCCATAAGACAGTAACGAGCGGAATAACTATTTCTTTTAATTCGAGAATTTTTTGTATTTCCTTGAATACGCTGGTTCTATGGAACTTGTCTTCAAATAGCAGCTGACTATTAAGTCTCTTGCAAGAGAGTATTGTAAAGAAACATAAGCTAGAACGGTGAACAATTCTTGCATGCAGTGGGCTGCTGATGAGATTGGAGAATATCTTTTACTCCACAGAAAAATCACCATTAAGTTTCTGTTAACATGTATCCAGTTTCTCTGCCAGTAGTTTTTTTTTGAGCATCAAGATATTTATGACAATTGTGTGCTTCAAGTACTGTGAAGAAAATACCTTTTGATGCCGTGAAAGAACTTCTTGCTGGTCCTTTAGTAAGCACACAATCCATTATTCTAAACTGAAATTATTAAAATATGACAGTAGTGTTGACATCTTGAAATATTGTCTGAAAGCGAGGTATTCCATCAAATGTTTGCAAGCCGCGGTTACTACATTTCCGAGTTTCTCTTTACAATTCCATTAACAGAGATGTGCATGCTATAATTCTAGTGTAAAGAATCCAGGAATTTAGTTTAAGACCCAATTGTGTGAAAATAAGATGAGAATGTGATTATTTGTTGCTGGACATTCTGTGAAATGATGCTAGTTTTGTCTTATCATGTTTGGGTAAATACATGTTGGGCAGACAACTTGTGTAGTTGAGACCCGCTCTCGACAACACAAGTTTTCTGCTCAACATTAGCATTTAGTAAAGGCACATGATGCATGAAAGCGAGTTTATATGGCATCAACCAAAAAAAAAAAAAAAAAAAACTCATTTCACCCATCCACTCGCTCCAGATGTTTGTCTAGGTCTACCTTGAATCTATTTAAGCTATCAACTTCTACAATGACAGATGAAAGTTTGTTCCAGCAAACAATCCGCTGGCTAAAGGCAAACTTCCGCACATCTACCTTACAACTGTCTTTTCTCAATTTGAATGTATGCCCTCTCAGGCAATTATTCTGACCAAGAGGGAAATCCCATCAGCACTGAGCATGCCCAAACCATACAAGGATTTATACAACTCAATCGGATCACCTCGCAGGTGCCTAGTCTTCAGACACTGTAATTTGCAAATCTTAAGCCTTTCTTCGTAAGAGCAACCCTTTGTTCCATTCTCTAACAGAGAAGGGCTCTGTACTCGTTCCAGAAGTTTTATATCCTTCTTAAAATGAGGCCTCCAGACCTATATACAGTACTCAAGGTGTGATCTGACCGTTGCCTTATACAAGGGGATAATCACCTCCTTATCCCTGCTAGAAAAATTTCTGTATATCATTGACATGACACCATAAGCTACTCTTGCAGACCGTCTGCACTATTCAGAAAACTTTATATCTGCCTGCACAATTACCTCTAGGTCCTTTTCATACTCTACCACTGTCAGTGTAGTACCACACAGTTGATACGTTACTCTGGGGTTACTGCTTCTGATATGCCGTACTTTACATTTGTCGATGTTAAACTTCAGTGCCACCTCTCAGCCCATCTGCTCAACTTTTATAGTTCCTGTTGCAGCAGCGTACTGTCATTAGTGTTAACAACCCTGCGGACCTTCGTATCGTCTGCAAACTTAGACATTAATATACCATCATTAATATCATTATTAAATACAGAAAACAACAATGGACCTAACACTGATCCCTGAGGGACTCCACTAATAACATTAGACCCTGAAGAGCAGTGTCCATGGATTACCACTCTGTCTTCTCCAACTCAATCATCCCTTTATCCATAGCAGCAATTTGCCTCCAATGCCACACTGCTCCAATTTGTGCACCCCCAAGTGCAACAGTATCAAAAGCCTTTCTAAGATCCAAATACATGATATCAAAATTATTCTTTGCATCCAGTTCCTTTGTGACCACATCATAGTATCCAATCAAATGGTCAGACAAGACTTCCCCCCCTTAACAAACCCATGCTGTGTCCGAGCTATAACTGAAGTTTTGTCTAGATGATCCTGCAGTGCTTCTTTAACCAGTGTCTCCATTAATTTCCCTGGAACAGAAGTTAAACTAACAGATCTGTAATTACCTGTGTCGCCCTTTGATTCTCCTTTGTGAATTGGGGTCACATTTGGACCCCAATTCCATGAGTACCCCCACTGAGTCCAAGGAAGCTCATAATTAGGGCTAAAAGTTTGCTTGCTTCCTCCCTTAATATAAATGGGTAGATTCCATTCACCCAAGGTGCCTTTCTTATGTTTATCTTCAAAAATTTCCCCTCCACTTTGCTCTCAGTTATTACAAAATCATCTAGCTTACTGCCAGAGTTTAATTCACCTCCGAGAATAACTCCTCATGTGTGAATGTAGTTGCAAAATATTCATTTATTTTTTTTAGTTACCTGAGTAGGATCATCTACAGTTGAGCCATCGATATCAAGTGGACCAATCTGATTTATCCCCTTCCTTCTAGAGTTTACATAAGTAAAGAACTCTTTACTGTTTTTCTTTGCACCCGTTGGCAAAGATTTCTCGTAATCTGCCTTTGCCTGCCTAACCTCCTTTGTGAATTGGTTACAGACCAGCTTATATCTATCATAGGCTTCCGTGTCAACTGTTAATTTATATGTATCCAATGCATTTTTCTTCTCTGCCACGTCTCATTAGTTGATCTGACATCCATTTAGGCCTGAACCTTGAACAATATTTCTTAGTTGGTATGAAAAGTGTAGTAGCTTCCAAGATTAATTCTTTGAATGCTTCCTATTTTGAATTTTCTTTTGGTAACATCATCAGTTGGTTCCACCGTATAGAATTTAAATACTGTCTCAGACCACCGTAGTCACCTTTACCCCTGATGGTAGTTACTTCTCTGATCTTTGAGTAAATCCCACTTCAGCACTCTGTGATCACTGCCACCTAGTGGTTCTTTTATCGGCAGATTCTTAATGAAGAATCACTACTGATAATCAGATCAAGAGTATTACTACGTCTAGTTGCCTCCCGAACATGCTGTTATAGAAAACAATCATCCAATAAATCCACAAAAGCCTCGCTAGTATGTGAGTGACCAACCCACAAATTCCAGTCAATATCTGGGAAATTAAAATCCCCCATTATAAGACACTCTGATTTACTGGCCCACTCTATTTCTCTGTACAGTTGTTTATTATACTCATCAGAGTCATTAAGCATATAACACACTCCTACTCTCAATTTTGCTTTCCTAGTGCTTACGTCACACCAAACTGACTCGACACTGCACTGTCCAGCCCTGTCGACTGGCTGTACTTCTTTGGATTTTATGTGCTTCTTAACTAATAGCAAAATCCCTGCTCCCTTCCTGTACACATTGTACTCCCTAAATTCCAGTTGTACATTAATGCCGACCGGGCTAGCCGGGTGGGTAAAGTGCCCACCCGTAAAGTGTATAGTAGAAGCAGTCTCTCCTATTAACAAGCTCAGACCAGGCAGAGAAAAATTCTACCCCTTGAGCTTTGCCGAACATGTCCAATAAAGTTTCGAGACTTTAGGATTTCCGTAATGTTTTTTTTTTACACTGTTTGTGTGAGAACATAAGACAAAACTAGCATTATTTCACTTTCCGCACGAAATCGTAGTCCATGAAAAAAGTCACAATGAATTTCCGAGAATTGATTAGGAAACCTAATGGCATTAGACTGTATTCTTAGGGGGGGGAAAAAAAAAAACCAATATAATGTCGATAAAACCACTTATAGCAATTTGCCTAATCTCATATATAGCCCCCCCCCCCCCCGCTACACGCTGAAACCTGCGATTAATACTTTCGTACCAGTTTGGGGTGCATACCCGGAAGCATATATCCAATTTTTGATATAAGGTTTTCTATTATCATGTAATCGATATATCGTTTTTTTTTGTTTGTTTTTTTTCCCTTCCTTCAACCAGAGCCACCTGACATCTTCATGAAGGCAGGACTGTATCCTTGTGGTTTAATCCTACCCCTCAGATCTCTAAAGGTAATACGGATAGATTCTTTCGTTGCAAGTTTGAAAATAGAAGCATGAAAATATGTCTAAGTTATATTTTCATGCTTCCATTTTTTCACACTTGCAGTGAGATTTTATCACCAGTCCTCAAAGTATTGCAACCTTGGTTATCTCTATAGAAACCTGAGGAGCAGGATTAAACAGCAGGGATCTAATCCTGCCATGCTGAAAATGTCAACTGGATCTTGTTAGTAGCAGAGATGGCAAAAAAATTATAATAATAAATAAATAAAATCAATATATCCACCAGGCGATACTCGAAAACCATATATCGATGCTAGCGATTTATCGCAACCGATATTAACATATATCGAAGATATATTTATTATGCTGCTTAAGTTCTTGACTGACCATTTTGCTTCCTTTCTGGCAATACCCCTCTGAAGTTCCTGATAACCACTTTCAAGATGATGCAGTCTACACAGATATCCAAGGCATTGAACGAACAACTTCTGGAAAAACTTAAGCTATATGGCATCCGTGACCCTTTGCTCTCATGACTACGGTGCTATATTACGCATTGTTCCTTGAGCGTTATCATCAATCAAGTGAACTCGGACCATTTTATACCACTAAGTGGAGTACCTCAAGACTCCCCCCCTCCCTAGTTTCTCTACTTTTCATTGTTTTCCTAAATGATCTTCCTTCTTTCATCTGCACCTCCAATGTTCAAGCTGCTCTCTATGCAGATGATCTTAAGATCTACTCACAGGTGAAGGAGATTACCGATTCTCAAAAGCTTCAATGCGCCCTCGATAAATTCTCTCTGTGGCTATCTCTGAACGGCTTGTCTGCTAACCCTTCGAAGTGCAAAGTAATCTCTTTCTCATCCTGCAGATCTCCACAACTAATAAATATGGAGTACATTATTAACTCTGTGATCATCGAAAGGTATGACCAAGTTAACGACTTGGGAATTCTCTTCTTCAGCAGTGCTAAGTTTGATACCCATGTCCTTAAAATCACAAGCAAAGCATTCAAAACACTGGGATTTATCAAACGGAACACCTACAAGTTCAGAAACTACAGATATGCTGTTATCCTTTATAAAACTATTGTTCTGCCAATCCTTGACTTCAAGCTCGCCCATCTCTCACACAAAGACTTTAACAAAATTGAAGGAAAAATTTTGTTAAAATTCTGTCCAAAAAAAAAAAAAAAAAAATTGTCCGTTACCTTATGTTCCGTAATCCTCTATTTTGTCACCTAGTGTACTATGAATCGCTTGTGTGATTACTTTCATCTGAGGCCTCTGTGCACTACAAGAGTTATTGCTGACATCACTCTTCTAGCCAAAGTAATCACTGGAATTTATGAAGCTTCTGATATCTTTAGCAAAATCAACTTCAATGCTCCTTATTGACAAGTCAGGAACCTACGCTGTTTCGCTTTGACTCTGCTATCATTGACTTTACGAAGTTCAGGCCACTGAGCAGAATCAGCAAATAACCCTCTCTGACTTTTTTGACAACTCCCAATCACTGATGAACTCCATCCACAACTCTGCCTCTTCTCTTGAACTGCAAAGTGACTAGCTATCATCTGATTACTGTAGTTTATTATTATTATTATCATTTCACTATTTTCTATTTAGTTAATTTATTATTTGTTTTGCCGGTAACTTAACTTAATGTATACCTCTTTTGTACATATGATTTTAATGTTTGAATCTATATAAATGTTTATCTTATTGCTAGATTCCTTATTATTATTATTAACTCTGTTCATCGTTCTGCTCTCAGATACACTGTTAATGGTTACCTGTTGTGTATCTGGTTATTAATCAAAATACTGTAAGGCTAGTTAGTGCGCATACCCTGAGCAATTAAGCATTTACCGTAATTCAGAACTCTTGGTTTGAGCGTGTATGGTTGCCAGAACGCAGCATAAAGATTGTTTTAAACAGAGCAGTAGTATGAAAGCACAAGGCCTGTGCATTCTGTAGATTTTTCAAAAAAAAAAAAAAAAAAGCCTGAAGCACTGATCACAATAAACGAATTTTTTTTCTATGTATTGTACTTCTGATTGGGAATTCATATAAGCGATAACGTTATCCGAATGCTAAACAATCATGATCACAATAAGCGGCGTACTTTATTTACAGCATTATTAAAAGTTTACCTCTTTTATTTAAAGAATACTGGAGAATTTATATTAGAATCGCGGTTCGATTGTTTTTAATAAATACAGTACAACCTCTATATAACGCGGGTATCAAGCAACAACTTTAACGTCCGCGTTGTATAGCGAAAAAAAAATTTACCACTTTTCCCAGTTTTTTTTAAACATAAATACACTTTAATTAGTAAATAAATAAATACTTTATTTACTAATTAAAACATTAAAATACTTTATTTACTAATGTTTTGTGGGTATACAGACTAAAAGAAAAGTATTAAAGGTTATATCATTCCCTATACATTCTACAACTACACAAATGGTGTTATGAACTTAAATTTAACGCATCCTCAAAATATAGAATGAAAATGGATTATTTTCAGCTAAATTACATAGCTATTCTGAAATGGCCATGTAATTTAGTTTTCCGGAACTGATGATATCGTCTTTTCAGTACATAATTCTTAATAGTGAGTGGTCAGATGCAATACATGAAGATGTTCACTATCACTCTGACGTTCCAAATATGCCATCACCTCATTAATGTTCTCAATCACTTGTTAATTTCTGGTACTTTTCCTTAAACGATCATCCACATTACCTTTTGAGTCACTTCCTATATCACTGGCCGCTCTGTTTGTCAATTGTCCTCTCCCTGTTCACAGGGGCTGTGATTTCTTCCTCGCTCAAGTAATGTGCAACTGGAGCTTCTGCATCCACCTCACTCCAAGCAGCCAGATCATTCGCTCCAAGACTGCCACCAAGTACATTACAAGCAGCCTTTGCTTCTTGTTCTGAAAATGTAGTAATTCAAGGTTATTATTATTAGTGACCTCGTCTTTTCCAATACAATTTTTCAGCAGTTTTCAATTGCTGCTGAGCTTCCTCCCACGCTAATCCAATATTGTATGCAACATCTTTCAGAAGTGTTAATATTTTCAGATAATTCTAGAACTAGAATTTCTGAGTTTACAACACCAGCAAGTAGTTCACCAAAACAGAAGGCTTTGTATCATGGCCCTGATTCATGGGTTGAATTAATGCAGTTGAGTTCTTGGCAGAAAAGCAATCTGATCTTGCTCTTTAAAATTCCATGACATCAGACATAAACCGAAGGATGAGCTGGTGGATCTCCGTTACTGTTGGATCACTGTTGCCAGTGATCCGACAGTAAAAGCCCTTTATTCAAGTTTTTTGGAAAGCAAATGGAGTCTCACCGATGGTACAAACTCACTTTCAATCCATGAAGCAAAACTATTATTCGTCATTCAAGCATTGGAACTATTTTTAAAAACCACAGGTAGAGATTTCATGATGTTGTGCTTAAAACACCGGAGACTTCGACTTTTACCGATGCACAATGGCTTTAACTTGTGATTTCCAGTCTTGTGTGCACACAGTAATTCTCTCTTTGTCAGTTTTCATGCCCACTTTGTTGGGTGTAATAATATCCAGTGACGGGAAGAAGTTTATAGTACAGCACTGTTTCGTCACAGTTGCACAACTGTTCATCCGAATTCACCACCTTGAATCACACTACACAGAAATTCGGGAAGCGCTTCTGCTGAAGTAATATTACCAAATGCAGATTCATCTACAAGATTAACCTGGGATATCCCATGACCTTTCCATCTCCAAAGCCACCCTTCAGATGCTTTAAATGCGTCATCATCTCCACCAAGTAGCTTATGAAATTTAAGTGCCTGTGTTTTCAAAATTATCCAATTTATCGCATGCTGCCTACAAAGCTTTGCACAGTGTCAACACTCACCAGGAGTTATCGTTCTTGCCAGCAAAATATTCTCCATATCAACCTTTAAATGCTAATCTTTGGTCTGAGAAACCATGGACTTAGCCCAATACTTGCAATTTATTCACTTACAAGTAAATGTTTTGGCTTTTGACCTTGTGCACTTTCCATAAAGCAGAGGTGTTTGTGTGAATGTGTCCCTTCTGGCAAGTTTTGATCCTTGGTGGTCTCACAGATCAAACATTAGCATTCACGATATAGCATTTACTCTCGAACATAAAGGGGTGAAGGGTGCATTTACTGATAGACAATTAGTGATGTATCTTTTCCACTGAAAAAGTAAGACGACCTTACCTTACAATACATTGTAAAGTAAGACGATCAAAATACCCATGCTGAAATTTAAAAAAAAAATTTTATTTCTTTTTGTAGAGAAGCATATAAACCTGGATCATTTGTTACAATAAATGAACAATTACTTGCGGGTAGAGGGCGATGCCCGTTCAGAAGTACATAATAAATAAACCTGCTAAAAGCACGGTATAAAAATTGTAATACTAAAGCGATGTGAAAACGAAATATATAACTGATGGTATACAGACACTGAAGGTCTCTCCATTAACTGATTATTTTGTAAGAGTTAAGAACATACATAACTCAAATAGAATGTAACTGTGGCCAACTGGGTTACATCCATGCCCTTCGCAGACGACTTATTGAAACAGCCATACAGTCGTACTACTGTGGAAACGCTGAAAAAAAAAACATAAATGGGATATCCCTAAAGAATTTCTCGAAAAAACTGACAACTGGGTATATCTTTATTCCGTTTTGATAAAGTATGATGGATATAAACCAAACCAAAATAAAATTGTGATTCTTCTATCTACCATACATTGAGGCCTCTGTCGGCGCGGAAACATTATTGAATTTTACAATTCAGCAAGAGAAGCGGTGGACACGTTGGATCAAATGGCAAACAGAATGAGTTCCAAACGAAAAAAACTCGCCGATGGCCGCTGTGCATTTTTTTTTTACCCACTGATTAACATAAAACTTGTAAATAATCATGTAATATGTTATCATGATGCTTTCAGAAATAAAATAAAACCCAATAACAGGTGTGACTTTGCCAAAACAAATTTCAGACTGTAAAAGAGCCTAGTAATGCCAACATTACTTTGCCCACTCAAGGTTACGATTACTGAAATTCTGGGCAAAAACGTGATGGATGAAGGCTAAACTACTATAGAAGCAAGAAAATGAAAAACTTGTGCTTCTGTTCATCGGTTAAGAGAAAGACCAGTTATTTTTTCCAATGCTGCAAAAGAGCGAAAATGTCTCTAACATCGGGCGGAAGTGTTTTCAATGTGAAAATATTTGTTAAAATTTTTGTAATTATATATTTTAATAGTCTAAATATGCATGTTTCACAAGGGATACACTTAAAGGACATAACTCATGGAATACCTGGTTCCTGAGCAACGAGACCCTGTCACCCCACTCGCTAGTGGACGAACTCACTGCTTGGCAGGTATATAGGTACACTGTATTCACGTAGACCGTAATTCGATTCCAGCATGGATAAACGTCGTGAGTTAACCGACTTTGAAAGAGGGATGATAGTGGGTGCCGACGCATGGATCGCTCAATCGCGATTATGGTACAGGAATTTCACTATCTCCGTTCAACACTATCAAGAGTGTATCGGGAAGACGCCATTTCAGGAATAACATCTCATCGTGGACAGCGCTGTGGAGAGAAAGGTGGTGGATGAACGTGGCCGTCGACGTCTGTCTCGCATTTCAGCCAACCAGAGAGCGACAGTGGCACAAATCGCCACCGACTTCAACGAGGGAGGTGCCAGAAACGTCTCCACCAACACCATCAGGCGATCATTAGCCTCAATAGGTTATGGGAGCCGCCGACTTACCAGTGTCCCATTGCTAACACCACGACACACAACTCTACACCTCAACTGGGCGAAAGGACATCGGCACTGGATCTTGGATGATTGGAGACGGGTCTCCTGGTCCGATGAGTCCCGTTTCCAGTAATTTCGAGCGGACAGGAAGGTGCGTATATGGAGAAAACCGCACAAAGCTATGCACCCGTCATGTTAACAAGGAACTGTTCAGGCAGGTGGACGGTCGGTAATGGTCTGGGGCATGTTCAATTGGCACACGTTGGGACTTCTGGTACGTCTAGACGCATTTCTGAACGGTCCAGGTTACGTGGCCATCGTTGCAGACTATCTGCATCCCTTCATGGTCATCGTGCACCCACAGGGAAATTGATTCTTCCAGCAAGACAATGCGTTTCCCCACAGAGCCGTGGTGACTAGAACATGGTTTGAAGAGCATTCCGTAGATTTTACCACCATGGAATGGCCTCCCCGTTCATCGGACATGAACCCTGTGGAGCCTTTGGGATGCTGTGGAAAGGTCCGTTCGAGCTTTGGATCCTTAACCCAGGAATGCGACGGAACTATAGACAGCGGTGCAGCAAGCATGGATGGAAATACATGTGGAACGCTTTCGTGAACTAGCGGATTCAATGTCTCGCCGTGTGACTGCCCTTATCCGGTCGAAAGGTGGGCCTATCTGTTACTATGCAGGTATCTCATGATTTCTGTCCACTCAGTGTACATTAATTTGTAAAAATATGGCGGCGGAAGGTGGTTTGACCAGTTCCACACCATTCTTTGCACACCTTAACCACAGTGGGCCCTGAGCAATCGACAACACGTGGCGTTTCCGATACAGAGCATTCGATGCACGAGCCCTTTTGAAACTCCGTTATATCTTTACTACGTCTCATAACTGCTACTTTATCACTTGATTTGCACGACCAGATACAAATTGCCACTGCTCCCGCGTACGAAGCTGTTCTCCTTTTTATACTGCGAGCTATGAGGCATAGTCCATTACGGTGGGTTTGCATAATTCAGTAATCACTGAATATAGGTTTCTTTCTTTGGAAGCTCACTTATATCTTTTACGGAGCCTACGAATGAACGCAATTTTTCTTCCGCTTTTATCCAACCGCAGATCGTTCCTTCTGGAATTCCACACCCCCGAAATATATTGCATTTTGTTTCACCACTCTTAACTCTTTCGATAATCTTTCTAACTTTTTTTCGACTGTATTTTTCCTTTTGGTGGTCATTACTTCAACCCTACTGATATACTAATTTTTTCTTGTATTTATTTCTGATTAATTAGAATTTACCGTTTTTTGAGAAAAAAAAAATCAAAACCAAAGTATTCGGCCTATCATAGTGCCAAAGTTAACACGTGATTTCCGAATAAATCACATCTTACTTCATGTATATTTTTGTTTAGTTTAGCCCTCAGCCATTTTTGCTATCCTAAGGCCAGGACCACACACTGCATTTTAGCGGGTCTGGTTGAAACGCACCGGTCAAAAAGGACGGCGTTCTCCGTCCATACTCATCCCGCTGAAACGCTTGTCAGCTGCTCAGTCTCCATCAACTGGGCCACAGGCTGTTTGCTTGTGCTCTGTCAAGTTTAAAATCCATTTAACAATTGTTGGCGTGGCTGAAGCAGCTAGATGTCTAAACGAACTTGTGACAAAAAGGTATTGGATTCACCCTTTTTTTTTGCTAATCGTGAGAATTTTTTTAATAAGTAAAAAAAAAAAAAAAAATCGCCAAAAGTTTTTGGAATATGATGAAGTTTTATTTTAAAAATCGAACATTCCTTTAACGAAAAAATATAGTCATTGGCAGAACTAGGGCTCACAATATTGGTCAAAATCTTAACACCGCTATTTCAGTATTTTTAATTTATGATACCGGTATTCCAAAAAAAAAACATTTTTCCCAATAAATTTTGATGACAATTAGGTGCAATAAAGTAAGGAAAAAACAAGTAATTCCTTGAATTCACGTTTTAAATCAAACTTTTATTACAATAATAAATTTTCTAGCAAAAATTATTAAACATACAGTTATTCTAAAAACAAAAAAAAAAAAATAAGCATCCACACTACCTGTCGGAATAAAGTGAGCTCTTAAGAAATTAGTGTTATTGTTTAAACTGGATCTAATTTTGGTACATATTTAATTAGCGGCAGAAAACGTCCGTTTGGATTCTGTGCGGGTTGATGAGATAGTGGTAGACTGGTTGAAATTTAACTCCCCCCCCTTATTTCCTCATCTTCAAAAATTCTTATTTCCTTTTTGACTTTTTATGGCACTATATCCGTATTAACGAAAGAAAGGGACAGACAGTTAAGCTTGGTGAGGAAACCAAATCTAAGTTGTGGGGGGGAAGGGTATATTTATTTATTAATTTTTATTTCCCTGTACAGTACCTTAGTTTCGCCGTCAGTGGCCATTGTTATGATTTTCGTACAGCAGCTCCCCTCAAGCACTAAGCCCCACAAGCTACCTGACTGCATTATAAAATGAGAATTGAGGGATGTCCCCCCCCCACACACGAGTGTGTATATGTGAGCTGTCAGTTTCTCAAGAGCAATGACACAAATATAAAACAAAAGTCATTTATCATACAAATCTACTTACAATACATAACTGGTGTTCATTTTACTCATTTAATCTGATCATTTCCATAAAATTTCTCTCAATTAACAATCTTAACTCTCTCTACAGCTTCAAACACTAAACTAATTAAATCTTAATCACTTCCTCATATTTCTCTTATTCATCAATATCAATTCTCTTTACAAAGGCAATCCATAAGTCGCTAACAATTCCATGTAATCTCTCTTAATTTAGCAATATCAATTTTCTTTACAACTTCAACCAATAAACCAACTGAATACTAAACATTTCCTTATTTCTCGTGTTTCTTAAACTTTACTCTAAAATAATCTCCCACTTTATCTAAGTACCATTTCCAAAACAACACAGTTCAGAGGATTTACCGTCCTTCTCTTGCACGGTGGGATTCCTTTGTACGGGTTCCTTCCACGGAATGCGGTGATCTCCCTCTCTCTCTCTCTCTCTCTTCTTAATTGATCTCTGCTGTATAGCTCTTCCAGTACTGTCTTATTTCGGGATTTCGAGAACAGTTCTCTGTTAATACTGAAGGATATTACCAGAGCAGTAGTAGTAGAAGAAGGAAGGGCACTATCTGACTGGCTTGTTATTCAACTTCCGGATTAACTTTTAGCACAGGAACATGCCCGGCGAAACCCTTCACTATACAGTTGCACACTCCCAGAACAGGATCAGAACTGAACCCAGAACTACCACTTGAATTCTGCAGCCCCTCCGAACAACAACCACAAACCCCTCTTTTGGTGCGAGCACCTTATTTATTATTTCCTTCTCATTTATTTATTGCAAGTTACAATCGCCCCTTGTACTGCTTTTTTATACTCAAGCTTACGTGCAAACCCCAGAGGTATTTGCACATAAGTTTGCGTATAAAAAAGTAATTTAAACCTGACCCAATGTTTGTTTGTTATTTGGTTTTTAGGAGCATTAGCAACTAAGTCATATTGCTCCGGGATATGCGGTGGTCATTCCCTGACCTTTCCGCATCCTCCATATTTGGTGGTGACGGGCTCGAACCCCGGTCTAATCAAGAAGCGTGTGTTACGCACTGCTGCTCCTTCCCACCTGGCTACGGAGGCGCCACCTGACCCAATCTCGTCTTCCTTTGGTGGGAAAAACAGAATATTTTTCCCCACAACGAAACGCTTTCATCTATTACCTCAAGATCACCTGTTTACAATACCTTTGAACTGCTCCGTACCCCGACACCCTTTCCCAAAATGCACTAAGCGTCGCATCCTCAAGTAGCGGTGTAATAAAGGGATTAAACTATTGTTCAGAAGCTTTTAATTTTAACCCTTCTGCGCCTGCCATATCACTGTTCACCATATTCCCTAATTTCACTAATGAAAATATTTCCGTAATGATGTTTTCGTTATTCCTTAAGTGCTTTACTTCCACACACACCATGCTTACTAAGAGAAATATATTTGTAAGGTTTTATGTCTTACAGTTTCATGACGTTTTCAGGTTTTCGTTGAATTTGTACTGTGTATAACAATCCCTCATTTGCAAATTCAGCAGTATTAATGATTTATTGTTATCGATTCTATAATCTTTATATGAATAAATCATAACAATTATTATTTTTTAAATTAGTACCGAAAAACCTGTATTTTTGTATCAATACCGGGATTTGAATACCGGAAAAAATGACCGGGACTCAGTTATTCGGGATCCCGGTATTGTAAGCCCTAGGCGGAACCCAATAAGTGCAGAGGAGAGACTGACAATAACCCTTGTCCATGTAGTCCTTAGAACCCATCTCCCAAATAGGACAGGAACGTGTCATGTGGATACACTGAATAAATTTGTTACTATCAAACATGGTAGCAAAACAGTGAACAGAATGAAAAACGGATTGGTGCAACCGCAGTGTGTGGCCGCTTTCACTTAAATGCACGTGTTGATTGCTCTCTTCCTGATGTCCCATCTGACTGCAGCAGATTTCAGCGCCTGCAGTTGAACCGGAAATATGTGGATACTCATTTAAAAAAACAGGTCGACCTTTTCCCACCAAACGGGTCCCGTCAAACCGGACCCGTTAAAACGCAGTGTGGTTAAGGTGATTAAGGCATTTGTCTAAAACGCAATGTGTGGTCCCGACCTAATAAGTGTAACTTCTAGTCGAAGAAAGGATGTCACGTGCTATTGTTTGCAAAAATTTACGTTGTAACCAATGTGATGCACTTGGCAAACGGTAGCCGTATTCTCCTCCAGAGGCTGCTGTTTGTAGTTAGCGTTCTGCAGATAGCATTCTTTCATAGCATCTCTAGCTGAGAGGAGAAACTGGGTGTCTACAGTAATTACTTAGAAATACGGTAGTATAATATACAGTAGATAGGAGTATACACAGTACGAAATATGAGATCATACCCGTGATACGAAGAAGCGCGTTATATCGAGGTTGCACTGTATAATTTATCCGAAAACAATCACTGTGAGGGTACCACGAACAGTCGATATTTTCGCATAATCATTCTAAATACACTCCTATACACATAAACGGGAAGCAAGAAAATTTAATAAGAGAAAATCAGTAATTTGTATTTATTATTTAGGCACTGCCGTATACTGTGCCTGCTTATATCGTTTAAAAATAATTGCCAACGTGGCGATGCTTAAATGATGCCAGTCTTTTTATACGAGAGGGTATCAAAAAGTTCGTACCCTTACCTAGAAATAATAACCCTAGAAAGGTGAAACTTCACAGGAACTTTAATCATTTTCTATGTACTCTCCATGTATAGTAACACATTTCTCCCATCTATGGATCAGTTGTTTAATGCCTTGATCATTGAAGTCAGCACGTTTTGCCTGAAACCACGATTCCACTTCATTGATGACTTTCTGAGACGAATCAAAGCTGTATCCACGCAATGGTTTCTTCATTTCTCGAAACAAGAAGTCTAATGGTGCTAGGTCAGAATAGGGTGGGTGCTTTAGTTAACATTTAGGACACCTTTAGTTAACATTCCACGCCTTTTCACTTTCGAAGCATCGGGTAACTTTTTCCAAATATTTCTGTAGTATTCTCCGGTAAATGTGGAACCACGAGGTAGGTAATCTATCAGGATAACACCTTTTCTGTCCCAAAACAGGGACAACATCACCTTCTTCGCAGATGGCGTGGTCTTCGCCTTTTCGGGAGGAGGTGTGCTTCCACTGCTTTGACATGTCTTTAGTCACTTGATCGTACTGGTACACTCAGCATTCGTCATTTGTCACTAACCGATCAAAACGTTCTCAACATCCTCATTACACAAATTCAACAGTTGGCAAGAACATTGCATTCGACATTGCTTCTGCAAAGGCGTCAGCAATCTTGAAACCCATCGTGTGGAGACCTTAGACATGTGCAGGTGGTCATTTAAAATGCTGTTGGCAGACCAATAACTAATTCCCACTGCATTTGCTAAGAAATGAATTGTCACACCTCTGTCACTCAGCACCAGCTTCTTAACCTTTGCAACCGTCTCATTGTCTGTTGATGGCCTTCCTTCTCTTGGCTCGTCAAAGACACTTGTACGACCGCACTGGAACTCCCGTTTTAATTTTTTTTACAGTGTCATAGGATGGACAATTCTGTCCATACACAGTTTTCATTTCTTCGTCAATTTCCCGAGCTTTCTTGCCCTGAAAATGCAGGAACTTGATCGCTGTTCGATACTCCACTTTGTCAACTATAGCGTCCTTCCTCAGATTCTAGGCTCCACCTCTGGTGTATGATCACCTACGAAAATGAAATTTCACATATTAAGTTATTGAATAGGTTGACAACTCATATTAAAAACTGCGTCTTCCTACTTATGTTTTAACTAGGTCAGGGTACGAAATTTCTGACACCCCCCCCCATATACTGAAAGATTCTATATTTTCATCACATGTAGTAGTGGCTGGTGATGCAAAAAAGCAAGTGTATGAGCTCATGCAGCATCAGCCAAAAAAAAAATAAAAATAAAAATAATTTCACACAACCATTCCCTCTAAATGTTTGTCCAGTTCCTTCTTAAATTTATTTAACCTATCAACTTGCACAACGACAGATGGAACTTTGTTCCAGCAATTAACCACCCGCTAGCTAAAGGCAAATTTCCGTACATCTATTCTACATCTGTCTTTCCTTAACTTGAATTAATGCCCCCTTAGGTTCATAATCTGAACAAGTGGAAGAATCCCATCAGAATTCAGCGTGCTCAATCCATTCAAGGCCTTATACACCTCAATCAGATCACCGCGCAGGTGCCTAGTCTCCAGCCGCTGCAATTTGCAGAACTTAAGCTTCTCTTGGTAAGAGGATCCCTTCATTCCCTCACCAATCTTGTTGCCCTTCTCTGTACACACTCCAGCAAATCTACATCCTTCCTAAAACGAGGCTTCCAGACCTGTATGTAGTACTCAAGGCGTGGCCTGACCACTGCTTTATACAGAGGGACAATCACCTCCTTTTCCCTGCTAGAAAAATTCCCGTATATCATTGACAAAACCCCATGACTTGCCCTGGCAGCCTGTCTGCATTGCTCAGAAAACTTCATATCTGACTGTACAATTACTCCCAGGTCTTTTTCATTTTCTACCACCTTAATTGTAGTACCACACAGTTGGTACGTTCCTGTGGGGTTACTTCTACCCATATGCAGTACTTTGCATTTGTCAAGGTTAAACTTCAGTTGCCACTTCTCAACCCATCTTCCCAAATTTTCTAGATCCTGTTGCAGTAGCACACTGCCATTGCTGTTATTAACAACCCTGCTAACCTTTGTATCATCTGCAAACTTCGAAACTAAGCCTGATATACCTTCACCAATATCATTGATAAATATACAAAACAACAGTGTACTCAACACCGAACCCTGTGGGACTCCACTAATAACATTAGTCCACGAAGAGCAGCACCCACTGATTACCACCCTCTGTCTCCTCCCACTCAACCATCGTTTTATGCATTGTAGAAACGTACCCTTAATAGCATTCTGCTCCAATTTGTACAGTAGTCTTCCATGCGCAACAGTGTCAAAAGCTTTCCTGAAATCCAAGTATATAATTTCAAAATTATTTTTTGCATGCAGTTCCTTTGTAACCAGGTTCTAATATCCAATCAAATTTGTCAGATAAGACTTTCCCTTAACAAACCCATGCTGTGTCTGAATTATTGCTGCAGTCTTGTCTACATGATCCTGCAATGCATCTTTAACCAGTGACTCCATTATTTTACCCGGAACAGAAGTTAAACTAACTGGTCTGTAATTATTCATGCCACCCTTCGATCCCCCTTTGTGAATTGGGGATACATTTGCACATCTGAAGTCCAAGGATGCTCTCATAATTATGGCTAAGGGTTTGCCTAATTCCTTTGCCGCCTCCTTTAATATAACTGGACAGATCCCATCCACCCCATGTGCCTTTATGTTTAACTTCAACAATTTCTCCTCCACTTTGCTCTCAGTTATTACAAAATCATTAAGCACCCTGCTACAATTTGATAACCTTCTGGCATTTTCAAACCTTAATAACTCCTCATGTGTGAATGTAGATGCAAAATACTCATTCAGTTTGTTTGCTATCTGAGCAGGATCATCAACAGTCGAACCATCGATAGCAAGTGGACCAATCAGATTCATCCATCCCCTTCCTTTTAGAGTTTATATTAGTAAAGAAATCCTTGCTGTTTTTCTTAGCATCCTTTGCCAAAGATTTCTCGTAATCTGTCTTCGCCTGCCTAACCTCCTTTGTGACTTAATTACAGACTAGCTTATATCTACCATAGGCTTCTGTGTCGCCTGATAATTTATATGCCTCCCATGCATTTTCCTTCTCTGTCACGAGTCTCATTAGTTCATTTGATAACCATTTAGGCTTAAACCTTGAACAATATTTCTTAATAGGCATGAAACTTTTAGTAGCTTTCACGATTAATTCCTTGAATGCTTCCCACTTAGAATTTGCTGTTGGTAACATCACCAGTTGATCCCACTGTACACCACCACACTGATGTGCTTATAAAAAACTTAGCTATAAAAAAAAAATGCAGAACGAATTAATTAGATATGAGTATAAATTGGACTGCAATATAAATAAAAACTGAAAAATGGTGTATGAACAAAATTGTCTGTTCTTCATAACTTTAGATTGTGAAAGAGGCACTGAAAAAGATAACGGTGCAGGTCAAGGATTACAGATGATGTGTAAAAGTGTCTCAGTTGCTTTCATTGTTCAAAAGGAGGTTACTGATGAAATACTGATATGGATTCTTTAATAACAGCACTTCTAATATACTTGTTTAGCTGCTCAGTTCTTGCACGAACTAAGTCTATATTCTGAATATATACACTAAATCTATATACTAACTATTATTCGAAATATAGACGTTTGTCTATTATTCGAAAATGATAAATTAGCATTC
Source organism: Mastigoproctus giganteus (assembly GCF_048544385.1). Classification (NCBI taxonomy): domain Eukaryota; kingdom Metazoa; phylum Arthropoda; class Arachnida; order Uropygi; family Thelyphonidae; genus Mastigoproctus; species Mastigoproctus giganteus. The sequence continues at coordinate 122,967,414 of NC_143580.1, read as the reverse complement.
ACTAATTCACAGCCAAGGGCGCCACCTCAGAAAGTTAGTTCTGACAAAACGAGGCAAACGATAATAGTTTAGTGTAATAGTTTTCATCTTTAAAAATGAATGTTTGTTTATTAGACAGGCAACAAGAAATCTTTCCGTTGCCTGTCTATACTGCTCGGAGAATTTCATGTCCGTCCGAATCGTAACTCCACTGGTTATGCCTTGAGGATACACGATAGATTTAATCTTGATTAGTTCCTCTAAGTCATCAGCGGGCGAAATATTGCCCAAGTTTTTTGGGCCAAAAAAATCCAAACAACAGCTAAGTCAGTGGTTTTCAACCGGGGTGCCGCAACAACAATCCAGGGGTACCACGTAATTCAGGTTTAAGGTACTTAAACTTTTTATTTTTTATTTATTTTATTTATATATTTATTTCATTATAAAAAAGGTGTACAGCGTGCCTAACCTGCCATGGTTAGCGTTAGTTAGGGTGTTTATCCCACCCTTGCCGCTGCTTTAAAATCGGGAACTCGTTTTCCTATTTTAAAACAGCTGGAAGAGGGGGAATAAACACCCCAAGATCATGGCAGGCTGAAGGTGCACCATGTTCTGGAGTATAGCGAATACCTCTATATAAAGGATAAAATGATTATATATATAATTTGTATTATGAATTGTAATTTTGTTTATAGTTATATTATTGTAATCTATCATATAACATATTTTTTTAATATTAGACTAGGGGGATTCGTCCCCTGCTGGCTTTGCTCGCTCATCCCCGCGCACACTTTTCTATGTAAAATGTACAGGTATACGGATTAAGTCAAATCTTTACTACGTAAAAGACACACCTGTCGAAACGCATTGGTCGATATCTAATCAGGAAATGATCTATGTAATTATTTACCTGTGCATTAGTAGTGCGCGGCATTCTCAAGGTCGAATTAATATCACGGTAAAATCCTAGAACGGCGTACACCCTCCAACATGGCGGAAAGCAAAACAGTGGGAAAGCAGTGACTGACAAGTTGTGATTCCCATATTTCGACAAACGGATAGGAACAAAGCAGTGATTGGCAGATGCCATTGCTTTCCCTGCCCACTATCCTCCTAAGGTGTTTTTATGCCTAGGGTGTTTTTCCCCACATTTGCCACTGTTTTTAAATCGGGAACTTGTTTTCCCATTTTAAAACAGCAGGACGTTGTGATAAACACAGTAATGAAGTAATTAATTACGTAAGCTAAGCGACCCCCTCCTCAATGACACAAAACAATCAGAAAAGGGAGGTGCCTTCACCTGTCAATTATCGCCATCTTCCTCGCTTTCATCAGAACTACCTGCCGCGGTATATACTATCCTGGACTTCAGCCACTATCACTATGAAATTATTTACCTGCGTTTACATAGGTCACTTAGGAAAAGTCCTTTTGCTTCGGGTTCATTAATACATGAGGAATATTGTTGCATCTGAAAGAGCAGGACTAAAATATTTACAAACTATACAAATATTTACAATATACGAAACCACAGTATTTACAAATATGGAATATTCATTAATATACAAAAAAACGTTACAATAGAACATCAAATGTTAGACAGAGAATCACATGCACGGAGTTGGTGAACGTTATGGAGGCAGTTGTCAATAATTAATTGCATTTGTAGTGACGTAATTGCCTCGCCCTCTTCTCCCATTGGCTCGAATAAATATCACTAGGAGGAAAACTTTTTAATATACTGTGTGTGTGTGTGTGTGTGTGTGTGTGTGTGTGTATATATATATATATATATATATATATATAGAGAGAGAGAGAGAGAGAGAGAGAGAGAGAATCGGATCTAACAGGTAGAAAATTGAGTAGGGGTGCCACAAAATAAAATAAATTACTTAGGGGTGTCGTTATTAACAAAAGGTTGAAAATCACTGAATTAAGTCATCAGTATATGAGATTATATCATTTCTGTTGTTCAGGAGAGAGTGAGCGTATAACAGTTGTGAAAAGGATACCAAAAAAAGAGCCTTCTTTTTGCATTATTTTTATTTTAATTCAACCCCACCAAGTATATAAGATATTTTGGTAGTATTATCCCTTCGTTGATATCACTTATAAAAATCAGAAACAATAGTTCCACAACCAATCCCTGGAGGATTCCATTTCTACTGTCAGACGACCTGAAGAGTAATCATTAATTACAACCTTCTGCTTCCTGTACTTTAGATTGAAAGTTCAACGGTGATCCGGTTATTCACATTTATAACTATCAGCACCTGCCATTCTGTCGCTGTGGAGACTAAAATTTAATTTTTATTTTTTCCTTTTTTAAAGCAACCGTTATAATAGCAATTACAATGGGCCATACAATTTTTTTGTGCCAGAGCACCGCATCAAAATGGGTCGGTTCCGTTTCTGTACAGTACAGTTGCGCAGTATCACTTTTTTTTTCGACTGCTATGCGTTTTCATTAAGGCTCTTTATTGTACAATACAATGCACTGTATATACAGATACCATGACCTATACAAAATCCAATTCACATCAATGCTTGAAATTTGGGGAGAGGGATTATCACCAAAACGAGCCAAACGATAGTCTCAAACACAGTGGTCTCAAACTGGCGGCACGCGGGCCGCATCCGGCCCCCGAAGCAATTTTACACGGCCCGCGAATACATATCAATTATGTATTTGTTGTAAATACGGTGCTTATAATTTTAGAGACAGAGATATGGACTGAGCTTATGTGCGCGACTGCTATTGAAGGAAAAAGAGATAGAATGAATAGGTTGGGGCTTTGTCCTTGTAACTGTATGCCAGGCCACATGACTGGGGTAAGGTGGGAGAACTTCCCACGTCGATACAATCAGTAAATTTAGTTCGCCAGCCGACAGTTGGCGCTTCAGTATTCTGGTGTTTCCGATTTTTTCTATTGAGTTGGTACTTCTGATATATATTTTCCTTGAGTCAGTCACTAGTTGGTTAGCTGGATGCACAGCTAACCAAAAGTTCATATTGCTATATAGATGGAAACAAATTAACGTACGGCCCGTCAACTGCTTTCAGATCGTGCATTCGGCCCGCATGCAATTTGAGTTTGAGACCACTGGCTTAGTGTATCTCTCTCTCTCTCTCTCTCTCTCTCTCTCTCTCTTGTTTCCATTTCAAGCAAGGCTCAGCCACTGACCCTTGCTTGAAACGGAAACAAAAACACTAAAATTAATATATATAAAGAAAAAAGTGAAATTATTAATACTCCCTTTTTGCTTGTTAACAGAATATTAATTTTCAACTTGCGCTGGTAGTTAAAATAAATAAAAAAAATATTGAATTTATTTCTTTAACACACAGAATTAGGTAAATGTTTAGCGGTGTTTAGCGATTATCATTCAAGAGGTCTGCCGTTAAAGAGGTGATGAATGCAAATTCCAACGAAACTGAATATCTTTTCCAATGGGTAGATAAATTCGATAAATTTCAGTTAAATCATGGAAAGTCACAAAGCATTAAATTAGCACGAAGAGGTTTCAACAGTATTAAGGACGCAATTCAAGTCAACATCAAAGGATTGCAGTGGGGAAGTGTATTTCAGTGGAAAGGAAACTATCTGATAAGAGATGCTGGTACCTGTATGAACAAAGTTTCGAAGCAAATCAAATGGTATTATCATTTCTGTTGTTGACTCCTCAACAACAGAAATGATAATATCTGTTGTTGAGAAGTCGGTTTATAATGGCTGCGAAAAGAATGCCAGAAAGAAAACACTAGCATTAATCTACCCAGTATACGTGTGAGTTCCAACAGAAAGTTGGATAGTTCTGTTGCCAAATAGGGATGTTAAAATTTTCAAAAACCGGCCTGTAATCTTATAGTTTTCTTGAAGCAGCTTTAGCGGTGCAGGAATATTTACACGCTGTTGAAGGCTGCTTGCAAGTCTAGATACGTCACTAACATCTCGGATTTCTTTTCAAACGACGCTAGGATAGCACAAGTGGTCATGAGAATGTTACTAAGAGTTGATCTATTGCAAAAGACAGTGAATTTGCTGAAGCCCCATGGGAGAAGAGCTAATTTTTCAATGCTTTCAGAACAGTTTTTTCCAATAGATTTAATAAATGATTGCGAGATTGGTCGGTAGTACTTAGTGAGATAAGAAATTAAGGCATGGTTTTAGAGCATATGTATTCCAGACAGAGGAAAAAATTCTCCTGAAAGGATGATATTGAAGATTTCAAGAAGCAGGTCCAGAATAAACAGGCTGAAACACTTAATGAATTGCGGAACCGAATCTGCCCCTGCATGGCGGATATCATGCAATGTATTAATTGCATCGATCAATTCACATCTGATAATCTGGATGATGTCTTTTCACTCCATCATCAACTAGCTCATCACAACTCTTCTGATTGCTGCTTTTAAAGCATGCTATAAAGTTCATCCATACTATAAAGCACGATCTTCTCCATTATTTTATGGAGCTATTGTTTACACTCGAAGCCCCCGGTGGGAGATGGAGTTCACTAGCCTGTTTACTGCTCGTAGATCGTAACCTTTTCGGGATATTTTGTGTACAGAAGCGTGTGCTCACGAGCCAACTTGCATGTTCTGTAGGCTCAATATTCTAATTCTTCTAGCCTCGATTGAAGAGAATTTTATAGATTCCTACAGTTGTCAAAAAGATATCATACAACTCTACAGTTGTCAAAAAGATATCATGCAATGATATCTTTTTGACAACTGTAGACTCATTTGGAGCGGAATGAAGTCCAGCCCGCTCCAAATGAGTCTCATTTGTTATTTATGGGTGGAAGATGGTGAAATCAACTATAGATAAGACTTACTAGATTATCTATAAAAATATTTTAGCAAGCAGAGTCAAACTTCTGGTTTGAGCACTCCTCGTGAATAGCAACTATTCATTTGCCACCAGTTTGAAAAAGTTTGGATTCAGTTCCCATGGCCAGAAAAATTCATTTTCACTCATAAATTGCTTATTATTATTAAAATATTTAATTTATTTTATTTTTGTGAATCGACTACTTTTTCCATCGAAGTAATTGTGCCAAGTCATTGCGGTTTTTATCGTGCATTATGTCTATATAAGTGTGTTCTGAGAGCAAATTTGGATGTTGTGCGGGCATAAAAAACCAAGCATACTAAAGGGGGAAATCCTATTTCCACCGCTTGAAATCAACTGTCTGTAGCCTCGAGTAAAGTTGGCATTTTTTTAAGAAATGCAGTCTTCAGCGGAAATGGTTTGTTTGTCAAAATATGAGGTAAAATCCGGGAGTAGAGGTTTTCATCTCTTTTAATAACGATACTTTACAGAGAAGACGATAAACCACTTTCCTGCTTCCCTACCGGCGAGAGAAGCATAATATACTACACTGGAATTGCACGCCCTCACGTACAAGAAGACTAATGGTAGTCATTATTTATAATACAGTATTCAAATAGTAATAATAAATCGTATGGGAGTAACGATAAGATAATTTTTGATCAAATAATGAGCCCAATAATATGCGTAATGTAGTACATATTATGTAACATTTTAGTAGCAGACATAAATTTGAGGAATATAAAAACAACTAATAAAAAATAAGATTAAAATCTGTGGGGCAATCACATTCAATCATTTGATGACCCGTGGAGTCACATTTTAGTGTCTTACTGCATCGTAGTATTTAACGATGCAGTAGGGCACTAAAGATTTGAACAAACACATTCATTATTCTCAATAAAATAGATATTTCTTCACAGTGACGAATTAAATAATAAGTTACAATTAATAAAAAAAAATATAACTTGCTGTCAAAAATGTGAAGGAATATCACGAACGAACAGAATGCGCAATGTCAAAATAAATGCATATTTCGTGGACTTTTCTTTGACTTGTTGGATTGACCCTAAACAAGAAGTGACTTAATTTCCTGTACTGGTTTAATATATTAAATTTCTTGTACTAATTTAATATACTAAACAAGTAAAGAATATTGTAAAATCTAGAATTAATTATGTCTCTTAAAAGATCACATTTTCTATACAGTTAGCTTACGTTAACTAGATAGAAACGTGTTACTTCTTTTTTTTTTTTTTATCCATTTATTTACTTATTCATGTTATTTTACATTTTAAATGTTTCACTAAAACTTTGCTTTTAATCACGGATAGGTGTACTGTATTTGTATTCCCTGTTATGTATGGAACTAATTTAAAACAATCCTGGTAACAGCACCAGAAGAATGGTGGTAACACAGGGAGTAGGACAAGCAATACTGTGCAGAGAATTTTACGGAAACAAAAGCTTTATTGGCATAACATTCAAATATTACAAGACGTTACTGAAGCTGATTTCCCAGCACGAGAAGCTAACCTCTTTTTAACCGCCACGTTATCATTTTATGATGAGGCTGGCTTCACAAGAAATGGTGTTATCAATTTTCACAATGTTCATAACTGAGCAAATGAGAATCCACATGCCATCATCTAGTCAAGGCACCAGCAACCGTTGGCAGAACTAGGGTAGACTCCATATAAGAGCCATTGTGCTAATATTACTTTTTATTATTACTTTACCACGGTGGGATTAAAAGTAATAATACTCGTAAGGGTAGCAACAAATTCCAAATATGCGCTTAGCAACATATTTAGAATGCCAAAAGACCAGTGATCCTTTCAGGGGTGTGAACTGCGGGAGAAGGGAGCTCCCCTCAAGCATGCTGTAGTTGACAAGCAATGTCCTAACTACGGCCGAGCCATAGATGTGGTAAGGCAGTGAAATCCATACCTTTTTTTTTTTTTTTTTTTTTATAATGGCACCCTTAAGTAATTTATTTTATTTTGTGGCACCCCTACTCAATTTTCTGCCTGTTAGATCGAATCTCTCTCTATGTATATATAATTACTACTGTAAGAATGTAATATGTACCATACGATAAAACTTTAGCATATAAGTAATAAACAGGACATTAAGCAAAAAAGAACCCCAAAGGCAAAGATAGCCTGAGCTGGTTTACTTCGCTATACCCTAGAAGTAAACATATAATTAGCAATAAAATAATGAATATAAAATAGAATCAAATAAAAAATAATGATTATGAGCCTAATCATTGATGACAGGATATACTGAATGGCACTTTTTCGAGTGCTAGCACCATTCAGTATATCCAATCAATAATTAGCAAGGCTATCTGTTTCTGTTTAATTATCTGCCTATTTAACTAGGACCAAATTATATACCATATGGCAATCTATACTTAAATTTAACAGCAAATAGGCAAGATAACAGCTAGCCCAACTGATAGCTTTGAAACAAATAATACAAAAAATAATACAGAAAATGTACACCAACTATAATTATCAATTGAGCTGTGGTGTATATATTATATACACGTGCAAAATAAAGCTTATACTGAAATAAGGGGAACAGAGGTAACAATAAATAAAACAAGAGCATCTCAATTTCCCTCGAATTACTCTAATAGATCTTGAGGTAAAAACATTTAGAGTTAGAAAGTAAAAAGCAAAGAAAATAGATTCTAATAATGGTACTTGGGATATACCGGCAGCGTAATAGCCCGACTCTTTAAGGGATCCTGATATTACTGTAAGGAGTTAAACGATGGTATGTAATGGACTAAACTGGATTATGATAAAGAAATATAGAATAACAATTAGTAGAATTTATATTAAGAATTTGTATTAAGAAAATATGGATATAAAAGAATTATGGCAATAAAACTAACATTACTGAAATATTCAATTAGGAGTAACCAATTAAAACAAAAAGAATAAATAGGATTTGCAGCTTACCACCTTATTCCTGCATATACACTGGTGTGCAAAATTTAAGGACCAGTCAGGTTTTCATCTGTAGCTTCTCATAGGAGTGGCCTGCATACCAAAGGAACCTCGTGAGGTACAGAAATGATGAAGGAAACAACACCGACACAACATCCGAAACAAAACGGTACACAGGGACTTTATTAAAAAATGCCGACATAGCACTGGCTGCCATGATACAGATGCATCGCTGCCAAAGATGGAAGAGGTGGTCCTCAGTAGGAGATATGGCCACCCGTAATGTCAATGCAGGCTTTGCAACGCCTGTCCATACTTAGAACAATGTTGATAAGTTCTTGCGGTAACATCGTCCATTCCTCTGTCAGCGCCATCTTCAGATGGTGAAGATTTTCTGGTGGGTGTGGACGTGCTGTTAGGCGTCTCCCAAGAACGTCCCATATGTGTTCGATAGGATTTAGATCGGTCGGGAGGAACGGGCAGGCCAATCCATACGAACAATGTCCTCACTTTCCAAAAGCATATCACAGCTGCAGTGCGATTGGGTGTGGCGTTATCATCCATAAACACGAACTCGAAGCCAATGGCACCTCGGAACAGACGCACATGGGGAATGATTACCTCAGTACAGTAGCGTGCACCGATTACAGTACCGCCTTCCAGTATCTGGAGTTGTGTATGTCCATCCAAGATAACGCCTCCGCAGACGAGAACACCTCGACCGCCATATCGATCTCATTCAATGATGTTTGCAGGGTGATACCGTGTGCCAACCTCTCACCAGATTAACTGACGTCCAGAATCGCTGCTGAGACAATCTACTCTCATCAGTAAAGAGTACCTTAAGTAAAGATTTTGTGCTTGTAACCTTTAGAAATAGTATTGGTCCTTAAGTTTTGCACAGCAGTATACTAAGTTTAAAAGAATGAATTTTTTGGCACATGTTATCTATTATAAAACAAAGAACGATAGTGGTGCCCTCTCAGTTCAGGTAATTGCAAGACAGACAAACTAAATAAATTAAATAATTATTTATTTATAAAACCAAAGAAAGCATCGCCCCCTGAATTTAATGTAACTTCTAGACAAACTAAATAAATGAAATTATAAAAATAGCACACTATATTTTTGAACTGTATTCATATAAAACCCTATGAAAATAAATGGTTTGTTCTCAAATTTAGAATGTACAGAGTAAATATGAAATACCTTTAAAAATATACAAAGTAGAAATGAACTACCTATGAACCTAATAAAAATAGGATGAAAGGACAATATATACCAATAAAATTAAATGCCTATAAGCTGCAATTAATTATTGCCTTAAGAACAAATATATGTACATTTTCAATGAGTGTAAGCTATATGTAACATGCTCTAAAGCAGGGGTGGGCAACCTGCGGCTCTAACTTTTAGCCCACATGAAGCAAAGTTTCAAATGGAGTTAGAGGACTTAAAAATCCAGGACACGTGGAGTGCAAGACTAAAATGCCTTAAAACTGAAATTGAGGATTTGGAGAGGCAAAAGGCTGCCCTTGAAATTCTACATATATGGATGCCAATAGATGAGTTGAAAAAACAAGGCCAAATTGTGTTCGATGCGTGGTGTAGCTTTCCGGACACATAAATTTGAAAACATTTCCGCTTGGACTTCTCAGTTTTTGGTTCGACGAATTTCTGCGAGCAAATATTTTCGAACATGAACTATATTAAAAATAAATCAAGAAACCGTTTGAACAATGCGAGTCTCTCAGCAGGTTTAAAGATGAAAATTACGGCATACTTTCCTGATGTTGAGAGACTTGCTCAAGAAGTTCAGCAGCAACAATCACATTAATTAGAAATATTATTAATAAATAATATTTCAAAAAATATAAAAATAGCGAAATGCTTAAAGTGCGGTACTCACCTTGAATATAATCTGCAATAGTTTTATGAAAAGACTGATGGCTAAATATAAGGTGGAATGGTTAAGTTAATGCATTAAGGTGGGATGAGATTTAATTTAACGGAATTTTAAAATAAGCGCAAGGAAGCAGAAGTGCACTACTCCGTCCCTGATTGTCATAAAGTAGAAAACAGTTAATCTGGAACATAAAAAAATTGATATTGCCAATAGTCGTGACGACAGACTTTCGTGAAGTTATAACGTCTTCAGTTGGCGGTGTTAAATGAGAAGTAACGCGTGCTGTATTTTAAGGAATTTTCTATACTCTCGTGATGCTCTTTCGGACACGTGGGAATCTCAGATGTGAGAGATTCCAAGCCGAGGAAAGGTGAAAGGGAAGTTTTGCGTTTAGGATGTTGAGATTAGTATTGTGTCGAAACCATTCGATAATGAGGGCTTCATATTGAAGAATTTTGTGGCTGGTTTTAAGCCTTATAATGGTGATAGCGGAGCCAATTAAAGGAGTGTGATTGTGGGTTTGGGCATGAATTGTGAGTTCTGTACTAGCTTGTCCCGATCTAAGACTATTATAGTGGTAGTACGCGCGAGTGTTGGAGGTTTTGGTAGAACCAAACTTGGTAGTAGTATCAAAGAGCATCACGAGAGTATAGAAAATTCCTTAAAATACAGCACGCGTTACTTCTCATTTAACACCGCCAACTGAAGACGTTATAACTTAACGAAAGTCTGTCGTCACGACTATTGGCAATAGGCGCCTCCGTAGCCAGGTGGGAAGGAGCAGTAGTGCGTAGCACACGTTTCTTGATTAGACCGGGGTTCGAGCCCGTCACCACCAAATACGGAGGATGCGGAAAGGTCAGGGAATGACCATCGCATATCCCGGAGCAATATGGCCTTAGTTGCTAATGCTCCTAAAAACCAAATAACAAACAAACAAAAACGACTATTGGCAATATCAATTTTTTTTTATGTTCCAGATTAATTATTTTCTACTTTATGACAACCAGGGACGGAGTAGTGCACTTCTGCTTCCTTGCGCTTATTTTAAAATTCCGTTAAATTAAATCTCATCCCACCTTATATTTAGCCATCAGTCTTTTCATAAAACTATTGCAGATTATATTCAAGGTGAGTACCGCACTTTAAGCATTTCGCTATTTTTATATTTAGTCTATTATCACGGTACTATAAGAATTCTATAATTTTATATTTGTTATTTCAAAAAAATATATTTTTTTAATAAAACACCTTCCCACTCTATTCCATTTCTTAAAAATCTCCCCCCCCCAGCTTGAGCTGAAGTGCGGCTTTTCGGATTCTCTCTCTTTTTTTTTTAATTAGATCAAAAATGGCTCTTCACTCAAAAAGATTGCCGAACCCTGCGCTAAAGAAGTGCTACTATATATATGTCCTCAAAAATGATAATAGAGATCCATTAGAATTGTAATAGAAAACTTTGTGAACCCGAAGAAGCGAATTATAGTGAACGGTGAGAGCCAGTTGAACTGAAATACCGTACCTATTTTGGACATACTTTAGCTATAATGCAACTTGGATTTATATTATTGTGCCATTTATTTATAGCAGTAATAATAGCTTTATGAAGATGTTTTGCGATAAAATTTGATCGAAATTCATTATTAATCAACTTAGATCTCAACTCTCTAAGTGATTCAATAATATTATTTCCATAATTACATAATTTTATCAATCCAAAGCTTTGTGAAACAATGATATTACTGTGAATTTTCTTTGAAAACCAAACAGATAGCCTTGCTAATTATTGATTGGATATATTGAATGGTGCTAGCCGTCGGAAAAGTGTCATTCAAGGTATCCTATTATTAATAATTAGCCTCATAATCATTATTTTATTCTATTTTACATTCTTTATTTTATTGCTAATTATATGTTTATTTCTAGGGTATAGCGAAGTAAACCAGCACAGGCTATCTTTGTCTTTGGGGTTCTTTTTGCCTACTGGCCTGCTTATTATTTATATGCTAAAGTTTCATCGTATGGTACATATTACACTCTTACTGTAGTAATTAGATTACAAACTGATGTAATGTTTAATCTATAATTGATGGCATTAATCTGATCTGAACACATTTTACCAGTCTTACTTTTACTTTCATTCCATACTTTCATAGTAGATTAAACACACACACACAATATTTTAAAAATGTTATATGATAGTTATTCTAATAATATAATTATACAGATACACCTTTTTTATAATGAAATAAATACTTAAATTTAAAAAAAAAAAAAAAGTGTGCGCGCGCCGAGCACGCATAGTGGAAGTTAAGTGAAACTTATTTAGGCCAACATTTATAGGCGCAATATGGCTAAAGTTGCCTTTGCGCCAAAAAAAAAAAACCAACGACAACAACCAACCGAACATTTGTCACTTGACCGAGGATCTCGTATTAACCGAATGAATGCCCTGGTTACCAAATCTAGTTTCGGCAAGTGCTGTGGCATCGGATGATATTTAAAACCATTTGACTTCGATAGAGTCGGAATCACTTTGTTCTTGAGAGAGCCACGACAGCCGTTGCAGGCCGACATTTGACTTACATCCTCATCTGGAAATGCTGTTTAAAGAAGAGGGTCATCTCGAGCTGCTACAATCTTCACATCGTTCTGGACACAAAGCCGATCACATACGGAAGACTGAACCGAAATCATTATCCAGGAGTGTACGTTTAAACTGTGCGTGATGTTTCGTGTTTCTTAAAATTCTGTTGCTGCTCCTGCTGTGTAGTAAGTTTTGAACGATTTGATGGAGTACTTCTGGCAGTCGGTTTTGGCCTCTTTGCTTTTCGTTTACGACTGGGCTTCGAGGATTTTGTCGTTTTCATTTGTAGTATCAAGTTCCATAACTCCTTCCAAATTCACTCCTAAGATTTCTGGGGAGATGCAAGGTTCTGAAGATGTGAATGGACATTCTCTGGCTTTACACATCTAACATTTCTGAAGATGTGGATGGACATTGTCGACTTCGTTGTTCAACTCCATCGCACGCTGTAATTTCTTCCGCTGTCGAAATAGCTTAGATCGCTCCTTTGTACTCAATGGAGGTGGTTTCGGTTATCGTATTGAACGTATACGTGCTCTGTGCGCCTCACTATTATATAAATATCTTTATTGCAATCAGTGAAAATTTTACATGCATGCCTGATGCAATGCCCATAACAGCAACAATTCTAGGGGTTTAACATAGAAATCAGAACATCTAGCAGTCAAACATATTTTGACTGACTGTCCACACTATCAACAACGTCGAACTTTAATATTTCACTCTCTGGCTAGCATCCGAGAACCGATGATGTTAAATCATATCATTGGAGAGGAGGCAAATATTAATGAACTTTTCTGTTTTTTGAAACAAATTGGAATTTATGAAAAAAATGATTAGTTTGAGCTGAAATTAAATTGAACTGGCTTCATAATAATTATTTTTTAACATTCCTGTGAATAGGCGCACTATAGCCACAGCATCTTGTGCGCCATTAAACACCCATTCCACACACACACACACATATATATTAACATAGAAAGGAACGTAAACAGGAAAAAACAAATTGTAAGGTTTTTTTTATTATTTTTTTTTCGCAACGGCAACAGACCAATCGAGGAAAAACAATGACAGTCACTCAGCTGAAGATGAGAGCTGCTCCCTGATGATACGTCTTCTGTAGGCTTTGTCCTCAATGAATTTCTTGTTGTCAGCATGCATTGGCAGGAATCTGTCGCCCTTCCTGAGCCTCCACGTAAAGAAGAGAGGGCTCTTAATGGTTTCGGGGGGATTCTCCGATTACACATCTTCCAAAAGCTGGCGTATTGATTTCACCCGCAATCATTTTATGTTATTAGTCTTCGGTATATTGTATTATAAATTCTTTTCCGTCGAAATTTTTTTATTAGATAAGGTGGAGAATGACGAAAGATGTTTTATTTATATGGTTTTTAGGAACATTAGCAACTAAGGCCATATTGCTCCGGGATATGCGGTGGTCATTTCCTGACCTTTCCGCATCATCCTCCGTATTTGGTGGTGACGGGCTCGAACCCCAGTCTAATCAAGAAGCGTGTTCTACGCACTGCTGCTCCTTCCCATCTGGCTACGGAGGCGCCATGACGAAAGAAATAGCATAACGCAATCAGTAGGGTGTACAGATTAGGTCATGCGTCGCTCATGCCTGATACGGAGTGGTACAATGGGGTGGGGGAAAGAATAATTTTGTGTCACATATTCTTGGCGATTTTTGTCACTCCACAGACGCATTGCACGTGAACGTGCGCTATACGCCCTACAACGCTCCCTACATTGGACCCCCGCTTTACGATTGGTTCACTGTACGATCAAATCACTTTACGACGGATACTCCATAACAAAATACCGTTCACTATATGATATTAGCCGGTCATTGTGATCACATTTACGAATTGAATTTTAATTCCATTAACGTCAATTCTAATAAGCGAAAATAGGACGAATATTATCCACAAGGCTATAAAATGATCCTAACACTCACTAAACTCATAACCGGATGCATAGATCCTCCCAGGATGGACAACATCGTTAGGACTCAAGGAGAGCAGGACGCTACCAGACGGACCCTCGGCTTCCTCTTCAAACAGGGATAGACAATCTAGGTCGCCTAAGTGCTATGTTCCCCGGAAACACTATCCAGCTGATCAACAGACTGGCGATTGATTTGGAAAAGTTCTGTGACTCAAAAGTATACAGAACAGCGAAACTAAAGGAAACTTTCACGTGGATGGAGCTGACATCTACTTCCACAGGAAAAGCTGTACCTAAATTTGTAAATTTGTTTACTGTTAAATCGGCTACTGAAATTTGTAAATACTTCGCATTTATGGATGTTATTTATGTAAGTTGACATCCAATGATTGTAAAAACCGAGTTATTTTTTTCATATTTATAAAACTTGTTTGTTTATATAATGTAAATAATTATATGTATTATGTATCGCCCTCCTGGCTGGGCCGTGTAAAGGATATAGACCATATTTATTGGGTCAATAAATTGATTTAATAAATAAATAAATAAATAAATAAAAGTAAAGATAAAAAGCACAGATTTAAATTTTATTACCTTACCGATTAACAAAATTAAATGATACGTAATATTTTCCACATGTTAACAAAAGAAAAAAATAGAAAGGAAGGCAAAAAGTCAATTACGCTAGATACTCCCAATTACTAACGCTGCTTAACTTGGGTGATCGCATGAGAACCGGGGCATAGTATCATAGTATCGTACTAGTCTAGTACGATACTGAATAGACTAGTACCAACTATCGTACTAGTCTAGTACGATAGTTGGCTGTTCAAAGGGCCTGTAATGCATTTATTTATGGCAACGGTCGCATTTTCGTTGCGTTTTTCGTCAATCCACGAACGCAAGTTACTCCCATCTGAAAGTGCGCCTAAAGAAGTTCATTTCAAAATAAATTTAAGTAACTTAAACCAAAATTACGTGGCACCCCGGTTCAAAACCACTGCGGTAAGATGTAGGAGCAAGGCTGTAGTGGAGGTTATACGCCGTATATCTCCTGGATTTTTTTTTTTTTTTTTTAGGTGAATAGGGTACACCTTCTGGTTTTTGAAAGACTTGAAAAAACAAATATTATTAAAATATGTACTGAAAATTAAAAAATAAATTTATTAGAAATTGATTCTTAGGCAATACTTATAGTTTTATAATTTTTAATATACAGGGTCATCGAAAAAGGTGTCCGTGATTTCCCTTTTATTTACCTTCGGAAATATTTGATCGATTGCTGTGATCGTAGCAGCAGTGTGGTAACTCACTAAGTGTTAGTAAATGGCCACTGCCAGTTTCCTTAAACTGATTAAACCAACGTATTATAGTCTTGTTTGTGTGCGCATATTGTCTGTAAGTACGTCGGTATTGACGTTGCACTGTTATGAAAGATTTAAATTCGGCGTACCACAACACACACTGCGCTTTCTGTTACACGGTCGCCATCTTACTGACACTGACTGAGGCAGTGCGCGTAGGAGTCATTTTGCGCACACTCACGGCGCAGCCAAGGTCATTGAGGTGTCAAATAAAACTTCGTGAGTTACCACACTGTTTGCTGCTACGATCACAGCAATCGATCATATATTTCCGAAGATAATTAAAAGGGAAATCATGGACACCTTTTTCGATGACCCTGTATATGCAGTGTGTGTGTGTGTGTGTGTGTGTGTAAAGATTACACACACGCACTGGTATATGCCGTATACTCTCTGGAATTCGATTAATAAGCACTACATACATAGCATTCACAGTGTACAGTATATCTGCCGACCGGGATAGCCGGGTGGGTAAAGTGCTTTCCTGGCAACCCAAATGAGGCGGGTTCGAATTCTGCCTCGGGCTTGGATATCACGATGGTGCCCCATATCCGGTTGGATCTCACGGTCACGATACACGAATAAACTGGTTCCTTCGTGTATTGCTCACATCATATGATAAAAAAAAAAAAACAGAGTATACCATCTCCACTAATTTACGACTACAACACTATGTAGGAGTAGACGTACTTGTCACACAGCGTTCTGGTAGTGAGGTGGACCATCTGGGAGTGATTTACTTGTTGTTTGGCACTACTGTATTTTTAAGCCCTGGCAGTGTTCCGGAGAGATATTTCTCTTGTACAAGATCATAATGAGTGGTGTTTCCATTATGCTGACTTGGTGTTTCCCTCGCCTGTGTGATGGGTTTTTACTGACTGACAGGACTGTGGTGAAAGAGTTTTATCTGTGAGTGTGATTATCCATCACAGATATAGTACTGTTTATGATTAAAATAAGATGAGTGTAATCGACCATTTAAGTTGAAATGTTTGTTATGCATGACTTGCTAGCATAGATAGTTAACTTACCTCCTCGTAGTGGGAGCGTGATGTCCCGTTCCCGCCACGAGGCTAAAGGTCGCTTGCTGATTAAATCTCTTTAATTTTATTTTCTTGTTTTGTTTTAAGTTGAACCAAGGCGTTGATATCTGTTTATAGTTCTTGCTATATATATATATATACAAGGTGTCTCAAAAATACACGGCATAATTTCAGGAATGAATTCTTCGTATGTAGACAATAAAAATATTTTATATCAACATAGTTCCGGAAATGCTTGGTTTCCGAGTTTTGAAGGTCTGTCTATGACACTTAACTGTTCACATCACCTTATAGTAATTGTTCAAAATGTCTATCTTCTGTCTGAATACAAGCCTCACATCGACGTCTCATGGACTCGCGAAGACGATGCCAAATTCCTGGCATGTTTCGTATTGTCTCACAACCTGCCACAATTCGATTGCGGAGAGTTTCCACATCAGCTACCGGAGTCGAATACACCAATGACTAAATGGCCCCACAAGAAGAAATCTAGTGGGTTTAAGTCAGTGAGGGAGGAGGCCAGGCAGTTGGTCCACCTCTACCTATCCACCGATTGCTCCTGATTTGAGTACATGGTCGGAATGGAAAACCACCAGATTCTGTCAGTACCTTGTGATGAAGGAAATCACCTGCGGGAGATAAGACATTCCGGTTAATAACTCGGGAACCAAGCATTTCCGGAACTCTGTTGATATAAAATATTTTTATTTTCTACATATGAGGAACTCATTCCTGAAGTTATACTATGTATTTTTGAGACATCATGTGTGTGTGTGTGTGTGTGTGCGCGCGCACACACACACACACGATTGTTAAAAATTAAAGTATCCCTTGTAGAGAGCTCTGGAGCGAATTCTAAGGCTCGAACTGAAGAGAAATTTGGACAACAGGTACAACAAAGAATGCGGTCGCCATTTATTGGAAAAAAAAATGAGTTACAAAATTTATCACTATGGCGCGTAATCTTAGTTACGATTATGCAAATAACTTACGTTATTTGCGTAATCGTAAATTATTGTGCTACAGCGCCACTACTCAGCTGTAATGTACTGTATAAAAGCAAAGCAGTCTCTTCAAAATCATACAGTAGAGTAGATGTTTGCCTGCACTACAGCAGCAATGCCAACAACGTTGCAGGAAAAGGCGCTATTAGTGAAGCTGTACTATCAGAACAGCAACAGTGCAGCTATCAGAGAATTCCGGCGTCAGAAGCGCGTAAGACGTGGACCTAACACTGTTTCTGCTGTCCGCAAAATGATTGCGAAAATTTGGCGACAGGACATCTTGGTGTTCAACCAGGCAAAGGTCGAATACGAGTAGACTCCTCTCGTGTTGAAGATGTGGCTATGGCTGTCGTGGATTTATCCAGTCGATCTCCATATGGTAGTGCAAGTGTGTCAGCTGTTTCTCGTCAAGTGGACATGCCGTATTCCACTGTAAGGCTAGTGATGCGTCAGGTGTTGCGGTACTATCCTTACAAGATACAGATGCAACAGCAGCTAAAGCATGGTGATGCAGATATTCGTTTCATATACGCACTTCAGTTTCTGGCGCGAATGACAGTGGACATCACTTGGTCATAGAACATCCTTTGGAGTGATGAAGCCCACTTCTGCTTAAATGAACAAGTGAATAAGCACAATTGTCGCATTTGGGCAACAGAAAACCCTCGAGTTATCCAAGAGGTCCCGTTGGTTGCATTCTCCAAAAGTGACAGTGTTGTGTGGATTTACGGCCACATTCATAATTGGGCCATATTTTTTTTGAACAAGTAACACCGACTGGACCCCGCAATTTTTTTTTTTTTTTTTGATTTGGTAGTTGTTGGCGCATCGGCTTCTGTGGTGGCCATATTGCACCTCCCAAGGTTTTTGCAGTACTTTGATCCAAGCCCGAGGCGGGAATCGAACCCGCGACCTTTGGGTTGCCGGGCAGGTACTTTACCCACTCGGCTAGCCCGGTCGGCACCCCGCAATTGTTCAGTCACTGGACAGCGATAGGTATGTTGAGGGTCTGACGGCTCTGGGGATTTCTCCCATCTCCGCGTATGTTCCATGTATCGGACAAGCCAGGGATTTAAAAGTGTGTGGGGGTATGTACTATCTAGTATGTTGTGCCTATTGTTCGTCCGGCCTGTTAGCCGCCGGACCGACCCCTAATGAGACCCGACGTTACCAATACCAGCCAGGGGAGGCCGGCGGGGTGTTACCAATATTTTTACTCTGGCGGGTCCTGCCACTTACTTTCTGGGATTTCAGTGGCTAGGACAAAAAAAAAAAAAAAAAAAAAAAAAAAAATCGCGGTTGAAATTAGTGATACTTAACAAGTTAGTATTAATAGTATGCGACGTGGGGCGGTGCGGTAAAAGTGAGTTTTAAAAACCAAAAGGTTCGGGCAAGAATTTTGATGTTCTCTTTTAATTTTGAGGTGTAGGGCTAAACGCTATGGAAGACAAAAGTTTGGGGGAGGCTGAAGCTGGGGGAAGAAATTGGAAGTAAGGGGCCGATAGAATAGATGGCCCCTGTAGGCAGTGAGGCATGCCCGTTCCCCACCAGACTGGACAGCGATATTATGAAATGTTGGCAAATTTCGCAATACCAGAGCTGCAACAACGTGGGTGCCTTCAGGATACCAAATTCATGCAAGATGGTGCGCCACCCCTCATCCACAGTTAAGTCCAAAGATTGCTAAGGCAACACTTTACAGACTAACGGGGTCATCAGCCGTTGTTTCCAGACATCTTGGCTACCCCGATCACCGGGGTAGCCAAGACCCCGTTCTGTATTGCTGAGACCTTGTACACGCTGGATATGGTAAGGGTACAGTAATTTACTGTAAAATTCACCAGTGTATGGCGAATTTTACAGTAAATGTAAAATTCGTCATACATTGCTATGGCCCAGTACACACTCTTGCAGACCAACCCTCCTTGTCGAAATTCCTGGATTTTCTATTCTTTCTAACAGTCTGCGCGGTAGCACAATGGTATTGTCACTGTCATCCCCACACAAGGTGAAAAAGGCCCGGGTTCGAATCCCGTCGATGACGCGAGGAACTTCAGTGGGCTTTTTTTCACTCCGTGGCTGAGTTAGTCGGTCTCAGGCGTAGATAGCAAGGTTTTTTCCCCCAGAAACTGGGGTTTTTCGTCCAGAAAGCACACTCAATTAACAGACATAAGACATTCGTCTTATGTCTGTTACGGCAAATGAATTTAATTATTCGGGTGGCCTAAATATAGTTTTTACTTTTTCTAACACCCTTTCCTCAACATCAGGTGTTATGCTTCTGAGCCTACCTGCTCGTACTCCATGTGCGAAGCGCCCATGTTCTCTAAAGCGTTGGTGCAACATGATGAATGTGCGCCTGTTGGGCTTCCTTCGGCGGGGAAATGCTTCTTGGTACAAATGTTCACTGCCGTTGGCTTTACCATACATGAAGTGCATGTCCGCATACTCTTCGTTGCTGTAACCTCTTTCCATGTTGACTATCCTTTGACAAGTACTAGTATGCCTGCTACATCTCAGAGCATTGAGAGAGGGAAAAGGGAGAGAATGAGCATAACCTAACCTAAACAAACAAATCAGTAAAAAAAAGGTAAACTGCAGCCATTATCATCCCACTGCAGTATGGAAGCCTCCGCAACAATTCATGCTGAGGGAAAATGAACCATAATTTGTCACGCTGGTCTGCCAGGTGTTCTAATACCTTGGGTCAACAGGAGCAGTGGGTGTCGTGTCCACCCTACCATCGAAGCAACCATTCTGATGAATGACAAACGTCGGCATCGTCCACATGGATCACAGCCACAGGCTTCAACTTTCACCAATTAATCACGCAGTTCCTGTACATGACTGGCAGTACACGCCCTCATGTTCCACTCTTAACTATCAGTTTGACTGAGCAAGGTTAACAAATTAACCGAAAGCTTTTGTATGTATCTAATTTAATATATGTTTTTCCTATTATTAAACTTGTCATATTTATTCTGTCTTCATTTCCCTCTGTGTCCGCAGTAATCCAATAGTAATAAGAAAGTTTTCTAATGTGTCCGCTGACCTGCAGAATCCAATTGTTCACAGGCTTGTTTTAACTTTATTTATAGACAGCACCTCAATTGTCTCGGGTACTACTTCACCTTGCAAGTCAAGGTTCCCGAAGTTCCTGTTCCACTGTTGATCTAAAAGATCCTACTCTACTTCGTAAACGATGATCTCCGGATCACCTTTCTTTGGAATCTCAAAGTCCATTCCTCTTCCTTTAATTTTAACCTTCTTCAGTGTGCCGTCTCTTTTCAGAGGTTGGCTGTCATTTTTGCAATGGATGAACGTGTGGTAGAAGCCCTAAAAACCCTCGTTACTCTGATCACACCACTCTCTAAGGTTTGCTAACCAAAATTTCCTTCTTTTTCCATTGATCTTGCCCTGATTATCAATTGCTATCAAGTATTAAATTTAATATTGTTCTCAATTCTTTAAATGTTCTTTTCGCTATCGGGTAATAACCTCAAATTTTATATAATGAGATTCGATTTTACAAATATAATTTTTGGAGGGCTCTGTATAACATTGGCATCTTCTTTTTCCACCACTCCAACTGAGCAATTAGTTCTTTCTTTAATAGATCTTGTTCCTCCAATTTAGCCATCGGTACTTTATTTTTAGTAAACTTACCGAACGCAACGGCTTTATGTTCATCACAGAAATCAAATAGCTGCACATAACCATTCTTAGTATATTACTGTCACCCTTCAACAGGAGGATGGCAGTAATATGCTAACAATGTACTAATATACAATCAGTGACCAGTGAATTACGACCACCTCAACCGTAATGGACTATGCAGCATAGCTCGCAGTATAAAAAGGCGAACAGCTTCGTAAGCTAGAGCGTGGTAATTTGCATCTGGTCGTGCAAAACCAAAGTGATAAAGTGGCAGATATGGGACGCAGTAAAGATATCACGGAGTTTCAAAAGGCAGTGATTGTGAGGCTCGTGCGTTGGGTGCTTCCGTATCGGAAACCCCACGTCTTATCGGTTGCTTATAATCTTTTTTTATTTCCCTCGTTTCTTTCTTGGAACTGGATATGTTCTTGCTTTAGATGGTGTTTCCTTCGGAGTAGTTCTCAAGAAAGAACTTCATGTAATATATATATATTTATTATTATTTTTTTAATATCAGAGCCAGGGCTGGAATCCCGAGACGAAATGTCCTTATCTATTCTTTAAATGTATTTCTTCAATAATCTTTATTATTGTTGTTATTATTATTATCTTTCTATACATTAAAATATTTCCTCCTAATGATATTTATTCAACCAATGGGAGAAGAGAGATTCGGGTTAAGTGGTAAATGCGTGACAAATACAAAAATACGCAACAGAAGCTTATTTTACGGTGGTAAAACAAGCCTCTGTTCAAGCGTGGTCATGCGCTATGTTTATCTAACGTGACCACGCGGTACCATTCTTGATTTCCATATGTAACCTATCTATTTAAATAAACTAAATGCAACAAGGCATAATATTTTAATAAGAGTTTAAGATTCTATATTTACATAACATCGGTGTAGATAAACCATAGACAACTCTTAAAGAAAAACTACGATCGTAGTATGAAAGGCACCCACCGATGAAAAGCCAACTAGCTTTGAAACGGTGCCGTCTGGGTGATGGCGCCCACGGATAATAAGTGATAATAGTCTTCTCTATTAGTGAAGCGTTACTTATTCGAGGTAGGGCAATACATGGTAACTCGTTGTGAAGGATGAACACAATATGCGATACAGTTGAAATGATGCCTTTCATACTATGATCGATCGTAGTTTTTCTTTAAGAATTGTCTATGGTGTATCTACACCGATATTATATAGTAATATTTATGTATTCATAGCTGAGGAAGAGACACACCCAGAGTCGAAAGCTTCTGTAAGTATTTTATTTTATTTTACCAAAAGAAGCGAGCGCAAGGGGCGAAGCCCCCTAGTTATCATTATTATTACTCCCTGATGGGAGTAACCACCCTGTGACCCGTACTGGTACCAAGTGCACAAGGTGGTTGTTATGTCTGGTATTACTCTTGGTAGAGGTTGTTGTTTTTTTTGTATGTTTAGGAGCATTAACAACTAAAGCTATATTGCTTTGCTTGGTCGAAGAACTCTCTGACTATCCTACAGGTGTTCAAGGATTGGGACTTTCTGGAGATCCTTGTATGTGTTCTCTGGGGAGCCACCAATTGCTGTTAGGCTTGCTATGTAGGGTCTTTGGCACCATACCGGTGGTTGACACGATGATCGGGATGGTCGTTACGTGTCGCATATGCCACACCTCTCTGATTTCTTATCTTCGTTCCGTGTACTTAGCATTAGCATTAGTAGAGGCATATGATGCAAGAAAGCAAGCTTATTCAGCATCAACCAAAAAAAAAAAAAAAAAACCCCTCTCCCATTTCACCCCTCCGTTCGTTTGAAATACCTGTCCAGTTGAGCTTTAAATTTGTTTAGGCTATCAACTTCAACAACAAGTGATGGAAGTCGGTTCCACCAACCAACCACCCGCTGGCCAAACGCAAATTTCCGCACATCTATCCGACATCCGTCGGATAGATGTTTTTGTTTTGGTTTTTTTTTTTTAGGAGCATTAGCAACTAAGGCCATATTGCTCCGGGATATGCGGTGGTCATTCCCTGACCTTTCCGCATCCTCCATATTTGGTGGTGACGGGCTCGAACCCCGGTCTAATCAAGAAGCGTGTGCTATGCACTGCTGCTGCTCCTTCCCACCTGGCTACGGAGGCGCCTTCGGATAGATGTGCGGAAATCTGCTCAACATGGACTAATAACATTAGTCCATGTTGAGCAGTGTCCATTGATTACCACTCTCTGTCTTCTGCCACTCAACCATCCCCTTATCCATAGCAGCAATTTGCCTCCAATGCCACACTGCTCCAATTTGTGCAGCAGTCTTCCATGTGCAACAGTATCAAAAGCCTTTCTAAGATCCAAATATATAATATCAAAGTTATTCTCTGCATCCAGTTCTTTTGTGACTACATCATAGTATCCAATCAAATTGGTCAGGCAAGACCTGCCCTTAACAAAACCATGCTGCGTCTGAGCTATAACTGAATTCTTGTCTAGATGATCCTGCAGTGCTTCTTTAACCAGTGCCTCCATTAATTTACCTGGAACAGAAGTTAAACTAACAGGTCTATAATTACTTGTGTCAGCCTTTGATCCTCCTTTGTGAATTGGGGTTACATTTGCACATCTCCAGTCTATGGGTACCTCCCCTGAGTCCAAAGAAGCTCTCATAATTATGGCTAGGGGTTTGCATACTTCCTTTGCTGCCTCCTTTAATATAACCGGATAGATCCCATCCACCCCAAGTGCCTTTTTTATGTTTATCCTCAACAATCTCTCCTCCACTTTCCTCTCAGTTATTACAAAATCATCCAGCTCACTGCCAATGTTTACTTTACCTACATCATTCTCCTTCCTGAATAACTCCTCATGCGTGAATGTAGATGCAAAATACTCGTTTAGATTGTTAGCCACCTGAGCAGGATCCTCAACTGTTGAACCATCAATATCCAGTGGACCAATCTGATTCATCCCTTTCCTTCTCGAGTTCAAGTATGTAAAGAACTCTTTTCTGTTTTTCTTTGCATCCTTTGCCAAGGATTTTTCGTAGTCTGCCTTTGCCTGCCTAATCTCCTTTGTGACTTGGTTACAGACCAACTTATATCTATCATAGGCTTCCATGTCACCGATTAATTTGTATGTATCCCATGCATTTTTCTTCTCTGCCACATGTCTCATTAGTTCATCTGACAACCATTTAGGCCTAAACCTTGAACAATATTTCTTAGTTGGTATGTAAAGCCTGGTAGCCTCCAAGATTAGTTCCTTGAATGCTTCCCATTTTGAGTTTGCTGTTGGTAACATCATCAGTTGGTCCCACTGTATAGAATTTAAATACTGTCTGAGACCATCATAGTCGCCTTTACGAAAACAAAAACCCTTCCCTTTACCTCTGATGGTAGTTACCTCCTTGAGTAAATCCCACTTCAACACACTGTGATCACTGCCACCTAGTGGTTCATTTATCTGCAGGTTCTTAATGCATGAAGAATCACTACTGATAATCAGATCAAGAGTATTGCTCCCTCTTGTTGCCTCACGAACATGCTGATGTAGAAAACAATCATCCAATAAATCCACAAAAGCCTTGCTAGTCTGCGAGTGACCAACCCACAAATTCCAGTCAATATCTGGGAAATTAAAATCCCCCATTATAAGACTCTCTGATTTACTGGCCCACTCTATTTCCCTGTACAATATATTATTATACTCATCAGAGTCATTAGGCCTATAGCACACTCCTACTCTCAATTTTGATTTCCCTATGCTTATGTCACACCAAACTGACTCGACACTGCCCTGTCCATCGATGTCGACTGGCTTCACTTCCTTGGACTTTATGTGTTTCCTAATTAATAGCATAACCCCTCCTCCCCTCCTGTCCTGTCTATCCTTTCTATACACATTGTATTCCCCAAATTCCAGTTCCGCATTACTTATATCTGTGTGACACCACGTCTCTGATATCCCAACAATATCTGCCTTTGATGTTTTGAGCAATACCTCAAATTCATCAAATTTATTTACCAAACTCCTAGCATTGGTGTACACGCAGGTATAAATGCACCTGTTTCTATTCTTAGCTACCCTAACACAACCCATGTGTTTACTTGTAACGCAATGACTACCAGCAGTCTCTGAAATATCCTGCATCTTGTTTTTCAGACTTCTGCTCATTTGAATAGAAGCAGTGCAAGAATCACTTCCACCTCTGCCAGTGGCTACTGTTAATCTATTAGTCCTTGTATCCCCCCCCAACTAGCAGTTTTCCGACCCACCTAACACTGCCTCGACAGCATCAGCAAAAATTCTTGCACCCTTTCTATTTAAGTGTATCCCATCCCTGTAGAAACAATCTCTCCTGTTAACAAGTACAGTCCAGGCTGAAAAAAATTCTACCCCTTGAGCCTTGCACAATCCCTCCAGGGCCGAATTGATCGACAAGGCTCTCATCATATACTCCCTCCTATCGTGTCTGGGCAGAATTGCAGACACTTTCAAGTTCAACCCTAATTCACGGCTTTTTTTCAACAGTGACCTGTACTTGCTAAGTAATTCCGCCGGTCTCCTACTCTTAATATCATTAGTGCCAACGTGTACAACTATATCACCTTTTGTGCCCTTAAAATTCCTAATCTTTTCCTCGTCGGTTTTCTGGAGGTTGCCAGTGTTGGGCACCGCTATGTCAATCAGGTAGCCTTTACCTTCTTGTCTGAAGTATGTCGTGTCTACGAGTGTACTGTGTCTGAGTGATCACCTTGCATCCTACAGTGATGTGCTGAATTGTTTGAGGCCAGATGGCATCGCCGACATGTGTCATCGGACACGCGGGCTCCTTGGCGATGTGTTTTCTACAGTTCCTGGTGTTGCTTACCTGGTCTTGGATGGCGAGCATGAATCCTTCAGTCTCAGAGAAGAGTATCCCGTTCGCGAGCCATGCAATGGAAGCCATTTTAGCTATGTGGTCTTTATGGAGGTCATTGTAGTGTCTACCATAGTGTCTACCTTTGCCCATCTATCTAGCTTCGTTTGTTCCGTCTGGGCGGAAGGAGGCTCCTCGCTTAGGTTGAGTGGGATATACAGGTTGTCTATCTTCCTTATGGCGTTGTAGAGTTTTGCCTGTCTTATTCTGGAAGTAATCCTTCAGGTTAGATATCGCTGTTTTCCGTTGCTCGATGAGATCTATCAGGCCCCTTCCTCCCTCTTTCCGAGCTATTTCAGTTTCTTCACAGCTGACTTCGAGTGGTGTTGGCGGTTCTTAGTCATCATTGTCCTCGTCTTTCTCATGATATCCTCCAGCTCGGTGTTACTCCAATCTATGATCCCGAAGGAGTATGTTAGCACTGGGACAGCATAGGTATTTATGACTTTAACTGTGTTCCATTCGTTCAGCTTTGCTTTGAGCAGGCTTCTGAGTTTGATAGTATTTTTCGGTCGTGCAGGCCTTGATCTCCTTGTGCTCCGAGCCTGCACCATTCCCAGGTATTTGTAGGTCTCCCCCCTGTCATGGCTTCGACCTCTTTACCAGTCTGTAGCTCAGTTTTGGCAGACTAATTTCCCCTGATGCAATCCGCGGGTCTTTATTTGTCTAGACGAAATTCCACCCTGATATCATTACTGAATTCTTTGGTAGTGATCCGGAATAGTTGCTTCTCGGTTGCCAGTAGTTGCCACGTAGAACGTGATGTCATCCATGTACATCAAGCGGGTGAACAGGTTTTTACTTCCTTCTTTGAGGTTATATCCCTACTTGCTGTTGTTGGGCATGGTGGATAGCGGGTTGACTACTAAACAGAACCACACTGGGCTCAGAACATCTCCCTGAAAGGTTCCTCTTCTGATGGGGATCGGTCTGATTGTGATGTTCTCGAACTTGATGATGTTACTTCATTTTTCCATGATTACTTCTAGTAAGCTTGTCACTATCGGTTGTAGATCTATCTTCAACGTCTCTATTAGCCAGCTGTGAGGAACGGAGTCGAAGGCCTTGTGGTAATCGATGTAGGCATGTACAGGTTGCGGCACTTCTAGGCTTGCCCTATAACTATGGGACCAATGGTTAATTGCTTCTTGTCCTGTGCTCATCCGTTTGCATCCTTTCTGCTGTTCGGTCATGATGTTCTGGCTCTTCAAGTGGTCTGATATCTTCTTGGTTATGCAGCTGATCAGGATCTTGTACATCGTTGGGAGACAAGTGATCGGCCTGTATATCGCCAGGTTTCTTGTAACTTAGTCTTTAGCCTTCAGATATGTGATTCCTTGAGTAAGAAACTCTGGGATTGTCTCTGGGTGCCTTATCATTCGGGTAATCTGCTCCGCTAGGTGCTTGTGGTTCAAGTGAGCTTCTTGTACCAGTAGTTGCGGAAGTTACCTATTCCTGGAGGTTCTCCAGTTGTGGGATTTCCTGATCGACTGTTGTACTTCTTCCTCCCGAATCTCCCATTTTCTCAGGATGGTCGTTATGTGTCGCATGCGACACATTTTCTCATCTCTTGTACATCCTTAGTTTTATTCTGTTCTAGTTGTATCGAGGGGTCTCACCTACTACATCTTACTTTACTGTTCCATATTTTGTCCCCGAGCTCTTCGATAGTCTTGTTCTCGGGTGGTTCGTTTCCGTTTTTCCGATACTCCTGTAGAAGGCTCTTGGTTTTCATTGAAGATTCAGTTGTTTATTTTCCTGTGGAAGCTCTTTATTGGCGTAGTCTTCTGCTGAGTGCAAGAAGGTTCTGCTTCAGGGTGTCTAGGTTTTCTCCTGTTCTCTGATATTTGTCTCGTGTTTGCTGTGGACATTGGCTCTCCTGAGGCTGCCTTCACTTTTCCAATCAATTTCTTACTCCTATTACCCCACTGATACTGGGTCAATTGGCCTATCTTCACTCTTAATTTTTCTCTCTTTTGTTGAAGTCTTCTTTCCAAGCTGGCGGTTCTTTGTTTTTTCGTTTCTTCTGGTCTCTCGTTTGTCTTCCATTAATCCTATTGAGTCTCTGCACCGGTATCAATTGGGTCTTTGTGGGGTCCATTCCTTCGAATTCTGTTAAGGGCCTTCTTTCACTTATCTTTGTTATGGATATCATTACCTCGTCTCTTTCCACCTGAGCTGCTCTGGTTCCACGTTGTCCATATTCTTTCTTCTTTGTAGTTGGTCACTCACATTCTGCTTGATTTTTTCCAAGATTGCAGGAGCTCTATCAGGTTCTTCGTGACGAATGGTTCTTCACTGGTCTGCTATTCGCTGACCTGAATATCCAGGAATCGTTCCAAAAACTTCAAAACAGGCCGAAACTTCATACTACTTGGTATAAAGTTTCGACCTGTACCTTGTGATACCGGTCACCAGCTTGGTTATTTCATAGTATGCTCGCATGATAAACATATGAATTTCTATGCTTCGCTTCATGCGTTCGCGTTTTCTTCCTTCCTGGGTGGTCACTAGCGCAGTTGCACATGAAGTACTGGCAGTTGGTTGGGCTGGATGGTCTTGCCCTTCCTTTGTGGTAGTCATATGAGCGGACTGCACCACATACTCCACTGTCTTCCTCGGGAGACAGTCTTCGATTTTGCGAACCGATCCCTCTGCCTAAGGCCTGAACGCGAGTGACTTTACACTGCGCCACACTCGATGCAATATGATTATTATTTCTCTTCGATATTATCATCCATCTATGGAGGTGGACCTGTTTAGCTTCGGCTTACGTCCAGTGATAGTGCTAGTTCTTGGGATGGCGCCACAATCTACCTCACCTGTCACAGCTACCTTGGGGAGGTAGGTCCGCTGAAGCGACTTTCCGATGGTTTATTATTATACACAAAAATGATATACAATGTAACCTTCATAGCATTAATGCCAGCAGTTATTTCCCCCCCTCAGAGATTACTTATAATGCAATCATGTTTTTATTCTGTGATAGACTGACCATCTCTTGTTTTCATTTTTCTTCCTCAACTGTGGGAACGGGGCCAATCTAAGCCTAACAGCTATTTAAGTCAACAATAAATAATACAAATTAGTTAATAATAAAAACCACCAAAAAAACTATATACAATTATGTGTAACTTTCGTTAATTAAAACAAAAGTGACACCGCCTCCAAATAGCATTATCAGCGCCAAATGATGCGAGATAGCAAGCTTACACAGCATCCATATCCCCTATCCACCCCCTCCAATAATTTGTCTCGCTCTTCCTTCACAATCTATTCAAAATGTACCTTCCACAATAACGGATGCAAGCTTGTTCCAGCAATCAACCACTCATTGGCTGGAGTCAAACTTCCGCGCATCTATTATGCGATCATCCTTCCTCAATTTGAATTTATGCCTCCCCATGCTCATAATCTGAGCAACAGGAAGAATCCCATCAGCACTAAGTTTACTCAAGCCAATCAAAATCTTAAACCTTACCCATCACCTCACAGGTACCTAGACTCTAGACACCACAATTTGCAAAACTGAAGGCTTTCTCGGTAAGAGCATCCCTTTGTACCCCTCACTAATCTTGTTGCCCCCCTTCTCTGTACTCGTTCCAGCAGCTCTGCATCCTTCCTAAAATGAGATCTCCAACCCGTGTGCGGTACTCAAGGTGCGGCCTGACCTACACAAACACCCGTGTGCGTGCGTGCGCCCATATAGCAGTGCAAAAGTCTATAGGTTTCTCTAAAATATAAAACTTATACTTTTATACTCGTTTGCGGAAGTCTGATAAATTCTCAAAATTGATAAAATAATTCGAGGCGTAAAGACACGAAAGTATTTGAATGAACACTCTCTCAAAGATCGCAAAATCAAATCGGGGAAAATCAACATGAAAAGCTGTACTCCTTTCTCTCGAGATCGGCAAAGTACAGCCTGGATTGATGAGGCTCCAAATTGGCGACGAGTTTCAACCAGATTTCTCCAAATGAGTAGCTTCTTCCTTCACATAGCTCTCTGAGGAGCTATGTGAAGGAAGAAGCTACTCGTTTGGAGAAATCGTTTGAAGGAAGTTTTGACCACCAACAAATTTCTCAAACTGCATCGATCATGTGCTCTACGAGCGGCATCGCAAAGTGTCATGCCCAGAAGTTCACTGATCCCATCCTTCCGCCTAGTTGCAAGCGGAAGGATGGAATGGGATCTCTGCACCTCTTCCGCTCGATTTTATCTTCCATTATATTCTTCAACAGAAAGTTTTTCCTTCCTACTATATGACCAAAAAACTTTTTGTTGATGCTATGAAGAATTTTAGGCCTGCCATTTTTATTCAATACCCACTCATTTGTTCTTCGATCCAAGTAAGAAATACGCAGTATTCTCCTGTAACACTACATTTCAAATGCTTCAATTTTCTTCCTGTCAACTCTTTTCAGATTCCATCTTTCACATCCATAAGTGGCAACTGGAAAAATTAACAAATCAATGATTCTCGGTTTCTTCTTTAGGGGCAGATGTTGATCTCTCCATAATTTTGTCAGATCAGTGACCAACGTTTTAGGAATTGCCTGTCGTCTCTTTACGTCGTTTGAGCAGTCACTATTTTTATTTACTCTTGACCCTAAGTAATCAAATTCATCAATTTCTTCGATATATTGCCATTAACCTTCACTTTACTGGAACCGAGATTATCAACCAATCACAATAATTTTAGCTTTACACACATTCAGAAACAATCCTTTTTTTTCTTATTTGCTTCATATACTCTCCTCAGAGTTTATTTAAGATGATCCTTAGAATTGCAAATTAGCACAGTAACATCTGCATAACGAAGGTTGTTTATGGTCAGTCCTCCAATTTTGATTTCAGTCTCTAAACCTTCCAAAGCTTCACGCATGATATCTTTGGCATGAAAGTTAAAAAGGTGAGGCGACAAAATACAACCCTGCCTGACACCGTTACCTATTGTGAGAAAGGTCCGTGTTTCCCATGTGGTTCTCATAGTTCCTTCCTGCTCCTGGTACAGTAGCTTAATCAGCTGAATTAAGTGGATTTGGAAACCCCAATTAGTCATCATTTAACATGTTTTTCACATGTTGAACACAATCAAATGTTTTTGCATAATCCATAAAACACAAAATGACTGGAACATTAAATTATTTGCATTTTTCAATAATCAGTCATAGACTCAAGATCTGATCTCTGGTTCTTCTTCTGGCATTTCTTCAAGTTTTCTTGAGATTCTGTTTAATATGATTTTAAGAAGAATCTTGCTAGCGTGAGAAATTAGGCTAATAGTGCTATAAATTCAGTTATGCATTCTCGCGAAGAGAATGAGTACAATTGAACTGTGGTACGCTTTCAAATCATTAATCACAGATGCCTTGAATGCGTATATACTATTAAAAAAATACTCCACGAGAAGGGTTCCAAGTTGGATGAATAGTGAAGTTGCCACATTACTTGAGCAGAAAAAGGTGGCATGGAAAGGTTACAGAGCAATAAAAAGTACTGAAGCCTATAACAGCTACAAGGTGATGTGTAATAGAGCCACAGAAAAGGTTCGACAGGCAAAGGCAGTTTATGAGAAATCACTAGCAAACAGAGCAAAGAGGGGGGGATAAAGACTTCTTCACATATATAAATGCCAAGACGAGCAGGACAAACCAGATCGGACCTTTACGTAAGGGAAAGGGGATAGTAATAAATACACCAGCTGCCGTTGCAGATGAACTCAACAGTTATTTTGCATCGATATTTACAAATGAAAAGCCTTTTGTGGCAATGGGAAATTGTGGGAGCGAAGTTAAAAAATATGTAATTAATGATATTGAAATTTCGCAAGATTATTTAATGAAAAAACTTTCGAGCCTACAGACCAGTAAGGCTCCTGGAGTTGATGGAATATACCCTATAATCTTAAGAGAGGCGGCAAGCGAGTGCATTGAACCATTGAGGCTAATTATGCGAGCATCACTAGACTCTGGGGAGATTCCCTTGGATTGGAAAAGTGCAAATGTATCTCCCATACATAAGGGTGGCTCTAAAAGTGAAGTTGGAAATTATCGACCTGTCAGTCTGACTTCAGTAGTAGGGAAAATCATGGGGGCAATGATCAAGGGTGGAATTCAGGATCATTTGGATCGAATTGAAATTCTCAAGGATACTCAGCATGGTTTTGTAAAGGGAAAATGATGTTTAACAAATCTGGTTCGCCATTTCGAAAGGGTCACTCACGAGCTGGATTTAGGGAATAATTTCGACATTGTTTATTTAGATTTCAGCAAAGCTTTTGACCCAGTCCCACATGAGCGGTTGCTTTATAAGCTGGAACAGGTTGGAATCACTGGGAAAATCCTTAGATGGATAGAAGGATGGCTTCAGGGCAAGAGGCAGAGGGTTGTGATAAATGGCTATTCCTCAGATTGGGTTGATGTAAGAAGTGGGGTTCCCCAAGGATCAGTATTAGGACCACTGTTGTTTTTAATTTTCATAAACGACATTGATGAAGGGATAGAGGGCGTGATGTCTAAATTTGCAGATGATGTTAAAATTGGTAGAGTAGTTAATGATCACTGTCAAGCTGAGCTTCTTAAGAGAGACCTAGATAGACTTCAAGAATGGTCAGAAAAATGGCAGCTGTGCTTTAATCCAACAAAGTGTAAGGTATTACACCTGGGAAACAGTAATCCCAAAAAAACTTATTCACTTGGTGGAGTTCAACTAAACCCAGTACTGGAGGAAAGGGACTTGGGTGTTACGATACGGTCAGACATGAAATTCTCTGAGCATTGTAAACAGGTTGCAAGGAAGGCCCATGGTGTCCTATCGATGATCTATCGAACTTTTGCAAGTAGAGATAGGGACGTGATAATCCCATTATATAAGGCTTATGTTAGACCACACTTAGAATACTGTGTTCAAGTATGGAGACCGCACCTAAAGAAAGACATCGAGCTTCTTGAAAGGGTGCAAAGAAGGGTAACTCGCCTGGTGAGATCGGCAAAAGGGCGTCCTTATGAAGAAAGACTTCGAATATGTGGGTTGCAGAGTTTGGAAACTAGACACCTTAGAGGAGATTTGATTGAGGTGTTTAAGGCTCTGAGAGGCATCAGTAAAATGAATGAGGTCAAAATTTTCAAGATTATAAATGATGCTAGAACTAGGGGACATAAATTCAAGTTACGGGGGGAAATGTTTAGATTGGACTGCAGGAAGTTTTATTTTAGCCAGCGAGTTATAAATTACTGGAATAAGTTGCCTTCGTGGGTGGTAGAGGCCGACAGTTTGGGGAAATTCAAAGGTCATCTGGATAGTACTTTCGGGTAAGGGAAGCGCATAGGATGATAGGTTTAATTTCCTTTTTATTTATTTATTAGTTATTATTATTTAGTTATTTATTTTATTTATTTATTTATTTTTTGTTTTTATCATTGTTTTGTTCTGATTTTTTTTTTTTTTTTTTTGGCTGGTGCAGCATAAGCCATAGGCTTTCTTGCACCATGCGGCCGTTACTAATACTAATAATTTGAGCAAATTTTTAGATGTCTTTTTTTTTTTTTTTTTTTTTGGTAAGGGAATGAAAATTGATTTCTTCCAATCTGATAGCCCTCGTTCCGTTTCCCAAATTTTTTACAATCATTTTATGAAAAAAATTGGAACCCTTCACACCTGTAGCTTTAATCAATTCCGCTGGGATTTCATCAATTTCAGGTGACTTGCCACACGTCAGTTCAGTGATGGCTTTTTCGAATTCTTCCTTCAGTGGAACTGATTGATGATCACATTCTTGAAAAGGGAGTGACAGATCATTAGTGTCAGCAGTTGCTCGGAACAGCTGCTCACAGTATTCTTTCCACCTTCCTTTGATTGTTCTCCTCTGTTAAAATTTTCCCTTTGGAGTGCATAATTACATTAAGTTTTGGTCAAAACTTTTGTCTTAAGGACTTAAGTACATCATACATCTTCTTAGTGTTGTTTCCTTTGTTTTGGTATTCGATTTCTTCACACTTTCGATTGATATAATCCTGTTTGTCTTGGCTTAAACAGTGCTTGATGACTTTGCTTAGTTGCTGATACTCTTCGTTTCCTTGTACACCCTGGGCTTTTGCAGTTCTTCTCTGTTCAATAAGTTTAAAAAAGTTGCTTCTGTAATCCATGGCTTCATTGATCTTTGGCCTTTCCCTAATGTATCTATTTGCTGAATCCTTAATAATGTTTTTTATATTTTCTCACATATCTTCAGGCAGCATATCGTCATCTAGTTCTAATAGAGCTTGAAAACGATTGCCTGTTTCAAGTATACTGTATAATCGTTCGAAATGTTTTCTATATCGAATTGTCTAGAGAAAACCTTATTCATGATATTTTTCAGCTTCAGCTTGAGAATAACGTGGAGTAGCTGATCACTGCCACAATCTGCTCCAGGAAGTGTTTTTGCTGTGATTATACTGGAACGCCACCTTTGCTGCATAAGGATATGATCAATCTGATTCCTTGTTTTATGGTCAGGTAATTTCCATGTGTAGAACCTTCTCGGATGGTTTTACATATGACAAGCAGGTTTTACATATGACAAGACTGTTCAAGCGACAAAATCCAATGACGAAGCTGATACCAAGTGTGTGTGTGTGTGTGTGTGTGTGTGTGTATACACACACACCTTAATCTGTTTCTGTCAGTTTGGGTTAGCTCATTATCTAACTAATGATAAAGATCATGAAAATTGACTGTAACATTGCAACCGCCTGGTTATCACTACAGACAAATTTCATACTTTGCGTCCATTTTTTAAGTAGAGTTTGGCTTTTAATTTAAAAAAAAAAGTTAAGTTTTAGTACCTTTAGTTTGTTTGATGAATAAAAATAATGTCCTTGATGATTGAGTAATCAATAAATGTTCGCCTTTAGAAAAAAATAAAATTTCCTGGGTGCACACCCTAATGAAATGCGCCTACTTGTACTGTACCGTAATGTTACTATGATATACTCGTGTGTGTGTACACACACAGTCTACATACTATATATTATTATTTATTATTTGGTTTTTTTTTTAGGAGCATTAGCAACTAAGGCCATATTGCTCCGGGATATGCGGTGGTCATTCCCTGACCTTTCCACATCCTCCGTATTTGGTGGTGACGGGCTCGAACCCCGGTATAATCAAGAAGCATGTGCTATACACTGCTGCTCCTTCCCACCTGGCTACGGAGGCGCCCATACTATATATACACACACATTATGGCTGTAGGGTACGTTTTGCTAATGCAGTGTCCCTGATCCATAATCAACGTTATCTTCCTTTTCGTACTGTTACTCTCCACCCTCTATGATTACTTAGTTTCTTAATACTATTATTCTTTTATTATATATATCGCTACCACTCTTAATATATGTAGCGATATCCGTTTATTAAGGGAGAAAAAACGCTCAACAAATTAACCAATGTC
This sequence comes from Mastigoproctus giganteus, assembly GCF_048544385.1. Classification (NCBI taxonomy): domain Eukaryota; kingdom Metazoa; phylum Arthropoda; class Arachnida; order Uropygi; family Thelyphonidae; genus Mastigoproctus; species Mastigoproctus giganteus. The sequence goes on along the minus strand of NC_143580.1, from coordinate 122,931,792 downwards.
CAGAAGGATGGTCACATGAAACCAAGTGCAAACCAAGCGTGGATTCCAAAGAAGTCGCTAAGATAAGTCTCAAACATGATCTATAATAGCTACTAACTGCAGACTCACTCATTAACACTAACACAGCAGATAACAAACAAAGCTTAAGTTCAACAGCGTCGTCGGACCAATCTATATCTAAAACAAAGCACCAACCAACAAATAACCAATAAGCTAAAACTACACAAGTGCTGCATATAGTAAATTACTAAATTAACAATAATGATAATAATCCAATTCACAATAAAACATAGTCAGGAAGAACATCCCTATTCGATTAACGTCCTAAATGTTATATATTAGAGAAAATCAGACTTTTCTCTCTCCTTGGCAAAGTGGCATATACACTGAGTGATCACTGAATTATGACCACCTATCTAATACTTCGTAGGTCCTCCTTTTACCCTCAGTACCGCAGCTATCCGACGTGGTATTGATTCGACAAGATGTCGGAAGCGTTCGAGAGGTATGGCCAACCAAGCTGTGTATAATGTGGTTAGCAATGCAGGTATGGAGGTGATTGGTGTATCCAGACGCCTGAAATGCCTTTCCATAGTGTGCCACAAGTGCTCTATGGGACTGATATCGGTGGAATTCGGAGGCCAATCGATATGCTGGAAATTAGAACTGTGTTCATCAAACCATTCCTGCACAACAAGTGCCCGACGACTCGTCGCATTGTCATCTTGAACGACACCATCGCCGCCGGGGAAAAAGTGTAACATAGCGGGGTGTATACAGTCAGCAAGCAGTTAAAGATAGCGGAGACAACTGATACGTTGTTCCACATGCACCAGGGGTCCAAGTTCCTGCCAGTGAAACAATCCCCACACCATACAACCGCCTCCACTGGCCTGCACTTTTGAAACCATGCATGATGGATGAAGAGTCTCACGTTGTTGAAGCCAAATCCCTACACGACCATCCACGGTGTAGAGTAAATAACATGACTCATCCGACCAGCACACCTTCTTCCAGTCTTCTAACGTCCAACTTGCATGCTCTTTGCACCAGAAGAGTCTTTTACACCGATGAACCTTGGTTAGGAGACGATGCCGCAGGGGTCGTCTGCTGGTATAGCCCATAAGTGGGAACGTGCGACGCATGTTCATGCCAGATATTGTACCGGGTTGGCCCATGTTGTATTGAGTAGTGAACTCTTCAACAGTGCTGCGCCTGTTCGCGTCGTCGGACCCAGCGCTCACCTCTAACATCAACCTTTCGCTGACCTTTGCAGTTTTGCCGTTAGGTCGTTGTTTGACCATTTTGATGCCAGTCCTGGTACACTAACTACGGCGGCTCTCGAACACCCCACCAGTTCAGCCGGTTGGGAAATCGAGGCACCAACTCGTCGAGCACCCACAATCTGTCCTTCATCAAAGACCGATAAATCCTTCCTTTTACCCATCACGCTCGGAATTTTACTACCTACTGAACCGCTGACACCTTATCTATGCAATGTAGTTCGACTAACTCCGCACTCTCGCACCTCACGTGGTCAACGGGTTGCATTCAGTTTTCATAGGGGTGGTCATAATTCAGTGATCACTCAGTGTACGTTTCAAATTAGCTTGCATCTTAGCTGCCCCCTGGGCTTCCACCCATATGTAGCTAGTGACTCTCACCTGTTGTTCATAACTCACAATTATCAGTCGGATTCATTAATTAATTAGATTCAAAACAGAGACTACGGTCAACTTAAAATACAAACATAGTAATTCAAGCAATTTGAAAGAGCAGTGAACAGTGGCCTTGTGGTTTGGACGGCCATCTCACGCCCACCACGATGAGGTTATTCTCTACTACCTCATTTCCTGCTCTGTGGTTTAAAACCGCCCTAAAAAAGCGACCAAATAAAAAAATTCCAAGTCTTGAAACAGGGCACAAATAGTGTCCTCACAAAGAGCGAGTGTCCCTCGTTCCAACTGAGCGCGAAAACCATATACAGTACAGTACAACGGGAAATGCAGCACAATGTAGAGGCCCATCTCCGGCTCACGACATGAGCACAGTTCTAAAGACGCTTACAAATTTTCAGCTTACAAATCGTGGACCTCAAGCCATGTTCGGTGAGGAGAGGTCAGGCCTACAGCCCAAGCTGCAGCCACAAACGAGACCTTAGGCCAGAGATCGGCAACCTTCTTTAAGTGAAGAGCCATTTTTGATTTAATTGAAAAAAAAAAAAAAAAAAAAAAGAATTCGAAGACCCGCACCTCAGCTCAAGCTGGGATGAGCGGTGGTTTATGAAAAGTTGGTTGGTTGGGTTTTATTGGCGCATTAGCAACTAAGGCTGTAATGCGCCAAAACCTGGTCATAAAAAAGTAAAACTTTCAGTGGCCTAATGAATTGGGTCACTAAGTCAAGGTATAAAAACAAGTATAAACTGTAAAAGACAAATATCAATAAACAAGTAACACTAACAAGGCAGATATTTTTAAATATGAGTAAAAAGGTTTACTGATTTTAGAAAGCTAAAAATAGCAGATCATTGTCGGATAAATTTTTTTTTTTTTTTTTTTGTTAGTTGTTGGCGCATCAGCTTCTGTGGCCATAATGCACCTCACAAAGTTTTTGTATTTTACTGTGATCCAAGCCCGAGGCGGGATTCGAACCCGCGACCTTTGGGTTGCCAGGTAGGCACTTTACCCACCTGGCTAGCCCGGATAAAATCCGAGTGCGTGTATACGGTTATGAAAAGGAATAGAGTGTTCTACTAAAAATATATATATATATTTTTTTGAAATATTATTTTATTGATACTGAAATAACGTAACAAATATCCAATTATGTACGAATTAATGTGACTTTTGCTGTTGAACTTCTTGCGCGAGTCAACATCAGGCGAGAATACCATAATTTATCTTTAAACATGCTGAGAGATTAGCATTGTTTTCAGATGGTTTCTTGATTTATTTTTAATACACTTCATGTTCGAAAATATCTGCTCGCGGAAATACGTCCCTTGTCGTATACACGTGGGCTAAAAGTTAGAGCCGCAGGTTGCTGACCCCTGTCTTGGGCCAACAGTTCGAAAGGAGGGCAGGAAAGTCTGTTCTCCCTTCTCAGAATTAGTCCACTGGGCCTGCCATATGGTATCTAACTTATCACTGACCCATCTCCGCTGAGATGTTAAAGAAGGGCAATTGGCCGCCCACTGAACCGGGCACGACCGGACCCAAAACTTGTCTGTGGATTTCTCGCTTCAGAGCAAACATTAAGCAAAAACTAGCCACAAGCAAGTCTGCGGAATCTTCTCCGAGAGAATATACAATGCATCTGTGGACACGGTCTTGTATGCCCGGGTAATGCCCAAAAGATTGAACCTCTGTGCAGAGAGAAGGGTCTTCCTCACACTGCTGTGAGATACGGACCCTCCGCAAACTCCATCCGCATTCGTCACGATCGAGGCAAAGATGTTATCATAAAGGGCATAGAGGGTACTCCCCTTTATGCCCCTCATCGGTGTGAATTAATCTCCGGAACTTGACATACAACCTTTTTACCTTCTCTTTGATATAATGACGTGAGCTACAAAGCTCAGTCGCTCATCTAGGCATACACCGAGGTAACCGGTCTGCCTGAATGTCCTCAGCGAAAATCCCCCAGAACGCACAACGGGTGGCCTTATCACGCTGAGCCGCCCCTTCAGTAGCATAACAAGTGACTTATGCGCAAGAAACCTATAACTTATTCAGAGAAGACAGCTAGCCGAGGCAGCAGCCATCTTATCCTCAATCTCCTTGCGGGAGTTCCCCTTCCCCACAAGGAAAACCAAATCATCTGTATAAGCCACAATGGCAGTACCTTCCACACTATACAAAATCAGGAACTAGTCTATGACCACAGACCAAAGGGCAGGTCCCAAGACAGAACCCTGGTGACAACCATGTTCGAACGTTCTTTACTCCTGAGCAAACGCCGTCCGCACGGTCACCTGCCTTTGATGTAGGTAAGAATAAAGCTGTACAGATCGCCGAGCAAAGAGCCGCTCTAGCTCTGCGGAGAACACTCTCCCACCATAGGGCATAGAATGCCCCATTAAAATCTATGAACAAACCCAGGACATATTGACCAGGCTGTTCCTGTACATAAGGAACTAAAGCATTCACACCATCCTCGGCGTAAAGCCCTTTTTGAACCGATATTGCAACGAGGAGGCTAGTCCCTGAGCACCATAATGAAACATCAGTTGCCCAAGAAGCACCCTCTCTAAAACCCTACCCATAATCGGCAGTAAGTCGATATGAACGTGGTTTGTCCATGGGATTCTCCGGGCTCTTAAAAATGACTCTAACAATAGCTTTCTTCCTGGCAAGATGGCAGCCTGATAGCTTTCTTCCTGGCAAGATGGCAGCCTGAAAAAATCTTCGCATAACTGATGCAAAGACACACCAATATATCTCAAAACCATTGTTTTCTCTACTGCTCGTCTATATAGACGTCAACTTGCAACTTCTCTTCTAACATCTTCGGTAGTAGAACTCGATACTGAATAGCGCAACAGACAAAAACCGCTCCACAACAAATAACTACTAAAATTACCACAAAGTAATGAAAGTCTATAACAAACTGGAACTTATAAATAAAATTCTAGGAATTTGTTTTTTCTGAAGTACATAAAAGAACAAAATTAAGATATTGTTTTTGAATTAACTATAATAACATGGAAAAATAAATGGAAGGTTAGATCTAACAGATCCAACCTTCTGGAATCCAGGCCTATTTAGAAATTACAGCCTAAACGACAACAGAACAGTCATCTAGATGTTCAGTTTGCTTTGACCAGCCAAAATAAGCTGTAGCTCTGGTGGTTTATTTTGTTGGAACAAACAGAGAGAGTTACAGCTCTGTTGGTTCCAGGTCTCCTTTTCCAGAAGAATATACCACCAACAGCATAAGTGCGATTCAAAGATGTTCCCAGAAAATTCGTATTATCTCAGAAACAAAATAACAGTTAGTGAAGAAATAGTCTCATTCAGTCCACATTTAGAGATAAAATTTAATTGGTTATGCCTGATCAGCTGACCCATGGGCTATATCAGTTAATCTGGATACGCACTGGTTCAAGAGTAAGCTATTTGCAACCTGTACTACTTGAGGGGCACATAACTAACCATTTGTGTTTATGTGCTTGTGCAGTGTGGTCATTAAGAGGGTGCTCTTCAATTAATGAAGTAAGGTTACTTTTACTTTATTTATTATACATTACTTTAAAAATTAAAAATGATTACGTAATTTCATTCTGTTATGTACCTTAAAAATTAATAGAAACTTTTAAAATTGTATTCTTAAGCTGAAATTTCCCAAAGACTTTCGTTACAGCGTATGAATTTTTAAGCAATTTTATCAATTCTTTAAAATTTAGATAGGGAACAGCTATTACATACAGCCCGAAAACAAACGTCGACAGTTTATTTGGGTCCTGTACGCGATTAAGAAATTTGCAAAAATTTTTATCACTGGAGTCTGTTTCAAACCATAATTTTTCACAGGGCAAATCGCCTTATTTAATTATATAATGAATAAATAAATTTTCTGTTTACACTCCGAGACAACCACATAAGGGCAGAGGTTTTCACAAGCCATAGATAATACAAGAATATCATGCGGCCAGAATAACAGTAATCAAAAGCAAATGTTCCTTTACATTTACCACTTGCCATAGTCAAGTAGTAAACGCAAACTGATCTTTATTTTTGGGCCCACGAAATTCTATAATTAAATTTTGCTTCTGAAAATGCAGGGAATTTATCATACAGATACTTAAACAATATCCCCAGGGACTCTCTCTGGGTAACTCAGGAATTTTTTTTTTTTTTTCGGCTAGAGCAGCAAAAGCCTCAGGCTTCCTTGCACCATATAGCTAATGATGATAATAGGTTTCGACCTTTGTCTAAGGCAGGAGCTCTAAACCTGAAGTCCATGGACCATTTGGTGGAAGGGGTTAATGGATCACAGTAAACAGCAACCACAAACGAACTGAAAACTTCGTAGAGTTAATACTGTACTGATCTTTATGCTCATAATGGAAAAATACTTGCCTTCATAACGAGTTGCATTGGTATTACACTACTTTCAAATAATACAGGCAGTGTCGCTGGCCCAGACAAGTCCAAACGCGCAACCAATGTCTATATTTAGGAAGACACAGAAAATTACAGATTTTTATCTTTTCTAGAAGGCTTTTACAGAGACAGTGCCGCACCACAGCAAGGTAGGATAGGGTTGTTATTTTTTATTTTTGTTTTTTTGACAGAATTAAAGTTTACCGTTGGTTTTATTTGAAGAATTTGTATTTATTTAATTTTTTTTTTTTTTTAGGAAGTGGTCATTAACTTTTGCAATAAAAAAACGAGAGAGAATTCTTTGTAAAGAATGTTTTTATATTTTGTCTGTGTGAAGGGTCAATGTCCGGCGGGAAAAAATTGTAAAAGTTATGTACATTTTTATAGGTTTGTTTGTTTGTTTGTTTTTGGTTTTTTATTGGCGCATTGGCAGCTGTGGCCATAATGCGCCAAGACTATGCAATATTTAAAAGTTTACATTTTTATAGGAAGGGGGGTCCATAGCTTTCAGATTCTCGAAGAGGGGTATGTGCGCCCACCTCAAAAAAAGGCCTCAAAAGGGATTCGTGACCCAAAAACCTAACACCACTGGTTCTTCACCTGTTTTGACCCCCTTAAAGAGTCCGTGGAATTTAAGGCCTTTATGAACTGTTTTATCAAGCGCGTTTATGCGAAGTGGAAGTAAGACGACGGGCGTTTTTCGAGTAAACCAAACTTTCACAATCAATGTTTTTGATACGTGGTATCGCAGTGGAATGTTAACCGATTTTAGTGACAATGACTCGTGTATATAAAAGTAAAAGTGACATTTTACTTATTTTATCGGTTTAATACATGTTACTTTTCCTTATTTTATCAGTTTAATACATGAACCCAGGGACAGTCATAAGGGTTACGGGAGTAAAAATCTGCACGCGATGATAAAAATTAGATTCCATTCTCAGAATCAGAATGCAAGAACTTTGAGCAGGTAAAGTACTCGTATCTGAGACAATAAAAAACACCGCAGCCATGTGGTATGGAATAATGCTGCCGGTCATTTCCACACATGGGAGGATTACTCCTGCCTATATCCGCAGTTTTCATATGCTGTTACTGTCTGTCCTAGTATAACACGATAGTTGTGTTCCTAGAAACCCTCGTGCAATATAAACAACAGGCCCTATGGGAAAAGTGGGGTTAGGTGCCGACCACCCAAGATTGAACACATTTGGAACCAAAATATTACCAAACACAATAAATAATCGGGTAATTTTAATCGTTATAAAATACTTACAAATACTTACGTATTTTATAACGATTAAAATACGTAATAAAAAATACTAAAAAAGTATTTTTTACGAATAAAATATGTATTTTATTCGTAAAAAATTTATTATATTAAATAAAATAGTCGTAATAAAATTATAATACGTAAGTCGTAATAAAATGCTTACGTATTTTATTACGACTATTACGTAATAAAATATTGCTAATGCTTTTGCTTCTATCGTAAGAAAACTTGTTTTTTGTTTGATTTTCTATCCAAACAGATAGAAAATCGAAAAACAGATAGAAAAGACAGCCGTTCCATCTTTTCCAATTCTTGTGTCTAAATCTAATGGATTTTAATTATACTTTGAGTTGTTCTCGCTATGAAAGTTGTTTTTATTTTCTCTGCATTCTTTGTAATTCTCGGCGTTGCCTCATTTTGGTCTGTAGCACGTGCAATACCACATGGTCTTTCATTTCGCTCAAAGCGTTTCACGATTTCATATTTTTTCTCTATCGATAGAGGCGGACTGGCCATAAGCCTTATTCAGGAAATCCCGGTGGGCCGGAGGCCGGTGTGATTTTGGCCATAAACCGTAGTATGAGGCCACTATAAATTTTCCCTCTGTTTATCGATATTGTTTTCTTTTTCTCTCTGAATCTGCAGTGTCTTTGCCAGGACGCTTCCTTTTCACACCTTTTAAGTATTTTACTCATTTTTAAAGCACAATTACAAAACGAGGAGGCACGCTTAATACACATAAACAAAGCTGCGCGCGTGTAGCAACTGAATAAACACCGTAAAGGCCGAGATACACTATTAACACCTCACATTTTACTAAAGCACATTTCTAGGGGTTACTACCATAAAACAATAAAAAACAATTTCCAGTTGCGTTTCTGCTAGTGGAATCTGTTATAAACTGGTCGTAAACTCGATCTAATTGCAATTGCAAATTATCAATAGCTGGAATTGTGTGAGTTTTTACGTTATTATGGTGAAATGTGTTTCCCCTTCACTGATATAAAACACAAATACATTTTCAGAATCTTCTTCATTCCTATCGTGTTGCATTCGGTTGGGGTGATTCCGCGTTCGACTGCAATTTCTTGTAAACACAAAGGCGAATCGTGCATAAGCGAATTCGGTTCGTGTTATATAAGATAACGTTCCCCTATTTATAAATCGTTTATGATCGAATTCGTGTAATGTAAACACGTGTTATACGAGGACCGACTGTACTTCGTAGTAGTAGTAGAGGCATGTGATGCAAGAAAGCAAGCTTATGTAGCATCAGCCGGGAAAAAAAAAAAAAAAAAAAATTCACACATCCATTCCCCTCTAAAAGTTTGTTCAGTTCCTCCATGAATTTATTTAAGCTATCAACGAAATTCCATAACGAAAGATGGAAGTTTGTTCCAGCAATCAATCACCCCTGGCTGGCTAAAGGCAAATTTCCACACATCTATTCTTCAATTATCTTTCCTCAATTTTAATTTATGGCCCCCTCAGGTTCGTAATCTGAGCAAGAGGAAGAATCCCATCAGAATTGAGCCTGATCAACCCATTCAGATGGCCTCGCAGGTGCCTAGTCTCTAGAAGCTACATTTGCAGAACTACTTAGTAAGAGGTCGCCTGATAAGTTATATGCATCCCATGCATTTTTCTTCTCTGCCACGAGTCTCATTAGTACATCTGACATCTATTTAGGCCTAGATCTTGAGCAGTATTTCTTAATCAGTATGAAAAGCCTAGTAGCTTCCACAATTAGTTCCTCGAATGCTTCCCATTTAGAATTTGCTATTGGTAACATCATCAGTTGATCCCACTGTACAGAATTTAAACTCTAAGACCACTGTAGTCACCTTTACGAAAGCAAAATCCATTCCCTTTACCCCTTATGGTAGTTACATGTTTAAGTAAACCCCACATCAGTGCACTGTGATCACTGCCACCTAGTGGTTCCTTGATCTGCTAATTCTTAATGCACGAATAATCATTGCTGATAATCAGATCAAGACTATTTTCTCTCTCTCTCTCTCTCTCTCTCTCAGATTGCTTCTCGAACATGGCGCCTCCGTAGCCAGGTGGGAAGGAGCAGCAGTGCATAGCACATGCTTCTTGATTAGACCGGGGTTCGAGCCCGTCACCACCAAATACAGAGGATGTGGAAAGGTCAGGGAATGACCACCGCATATCCAGGAGCAATATGGCCTTAGTTGCTAATGCTCCTAAAAACCAAATAACTAACTAACTAGCTTCTCGAACATGCGGCTAGAGAAAACAATCATCCAAATCAATCCACAAAATCCCAATAAAACCCTTTTCGTGGGGAAGGGAGTTACTCTCAAGACTAGAGCTTGCTTAATTTATATACAGTTATCTTCCCCCCCCCCTCCCAAAAAAGCATGAAATCTGCATCCATCCTTACATGCTGTTCACAAAATACGCTCATCTTTCCCTGTGATTTTTTTTCGCATTAATTTTAATATTGGTTCCTCTTTTTTTTTTTTTTTTTCAATTTAATGTTGACGTTCCCGCGATAGGCTTGCATCTTATTTCTGAACCCAACCGTTTTCTCATTCAGGATTGGACGCTACCCAGTGGCGTAGCCAGGGGGAGGAGCAGAGGGAGCGAATGCTCCCCCTATCATATGATGAAAACTATAAAAAAAAATGACATTCAGTTGGCGCCTATTATCCCTTCGTTCCCCCTCACTTCAAAATCAGGCTAAGCCACTGACGCTACTCCATATTGTTTGTTCTGTATCAGTTCCGCTGTATATTTCTCAAAGACCGCATCTTTTTTTATTTCTCAATAGCTCGTTAATCTCAATGTGTGTCAGTGGGACTGTTTCAAGGACGGTTTATCAGACAAACATTCAACTCTAGCAGGCTTGAAGGATAGCACCAGAAGGAACGTCCTGAACCTTCCACAGAAAACGTGTTTATTTTTTGCGCCAAAGCAATTGAAGTTATCAGGTGTCAATGCGCATTACGTCTGTAAATTGCGTGTATAGTTTAGTCGGTTTTCCTACACAATGAAAAAACAGTGCAACTCCGAAACAACATTTTCAGCTACATTGTGGATGGGGGGGACCCAAAAGAATTTCCCTCGTCTTGGAGGGGAATTCTTGGGCATCCTATGCGAAGTGAGGCCTTTTTCGGTTCGCTTAAAAGCAATTTCCAGGTATTTCCTACTTATTGTGTTCTTTCTCATTTATTGTTATTTTAAAAAGAAGAAAATAATTCGTCTTGAGTCCAAAATTCTTGAAAATATTTTAATCAAATTTTTCTATTTCTTTATGTTTAAAAAAAAATAATTTGAATATTTTAATTATCAAATTGAACTACTTATTTATATGTACAGCCTACGGATGTTAACAGACTAAACTGTTTTGCACATTTAAGCTGGTTTAATTAATATAAGTTTATTTTCGATTAATAAGTTGCAACTCAACGACATGAAAAGCACATGAACTTGTCAAGAATGACTATCGGTATATGTTTATTGCAAATCATGTGTGTTCATCTTTCGCCAAGCACTAGTTTTGCAGCAGAGGTGTGACAGCACAAAGGAGACCGAAATCAGTTAAGTCTGAATTCACTGAACTACAGAACGGTTGCATTTCTTTAACGAATAATAACTAGGAGTGTCACCGAGTGTGCAATCACAAGCTCAACAGGCCCACAAGAGCTTGTTAAATTCTGGATGATTTCCAAGTTCATTATTAAGACAATCACTTAATAAGCAGTGGATTTCAGTTAACGAACTCGCTGAACCCAGAGAAGTATACCGTTTGTTATCGATATCTACCATTTTAACGTAGCCATCTACCAAAGTAGTTCAATTAATTAATTAAATTGACATCGTTTTGGTTACATCTCATATTGTGAATGCCTTCACATCGAGTTGGCATGGTATTGTACTACCCCGAATAAATAACACTTCACCAGTGGAGAAGACTACTGTTATTTATTCTCAGCGGATACCACCGTTTCAAAGCTAATTTCACAATATGAGGGATGCCTGATGGTGTGCAGTGATATAGACTATAAAACATTTAAGGGCAAAGGCCTCATGCTACGAGGTAGAATGACTTAACATGTAGGTTAGTGCAAATGCATCATTTTAACGTAACCATCTATCAAAGTAGTTAAATTAATTAATTAAATTGGCATCGTTTTGGTTATATCTCATATTGTGAATGCCTTCACATCGAGTTTCCGTGGTATTGTACTACCTCGAATAAATAACCCTTCACCAGTGGAGAAGACTACTGTTATTTATTCTCAGCGGATACCACCACTCAGACGGCACAGTTTCAAAGCTTGTTGGCCTCTCTTCGGTAGGTGGGCAGGTACACTGTTGTTGCAATAGTGAAACCCAGTTATGAAGTATAATTGAACAATATGAGATAATGAGCTCTTAACTTGCCAGAAGAACACAGGATTGATTGATTAATTATTTACTTATTTATTTTTTGTTTCGGTATCTGTTTTAAAACGATATATGACAATGACAGAAAATCGCATGAAAAGCTATGCTTTTTTTTTTGCAATAACACTCCGCATTTAATCGCTACTGAGTAATTTGCTGTGTCATTCATAAGAGTTTTATCTTATTTACGATATTTTATGCAGAGTATTATGCACTGACCAACACTTATTTTATCTAAAACAATTTCTTTTTAGCCTTAGTTGGTATAAATAAATAAATATTTATTTATTGCAAATACAGCAAGCCCATCACAGCACATGGCTAGCGGCAGGTAAAAATACAAAGGGAATGACATAAAATAATCGAGTATATGTACATAGCAGATTTTATATAGATATTAACAATGGCTAGGAATTTTAGTTATGAATTTAAAAAAATTGCAGAACAGGACATTTGGCTTTCAGTTGCAATTACAGGGTTGAATTATTTTTCTTCATTTTATCGGAGATCTGACTCCTGTAGGCTTCAGAGTTGATTAACCTGTTGCAATCAATGTTGTGATGATTTATGAGGTGAAGGGATGCATTGGGGAACATTCTGTCCATTTGTTTGAGCCCGGAGAAGTTGGATTTGAATCGCTGGTTTCTTGAATTTTCCCTGTTGGGGGCAGCTATTATATTGGCTAAGTTTGGTGAATCGCATGCAGAGGTGATTAACTTTGCAAGAAGCATGACTCCAGATTCGTTGATCATCTGTTGCAGAGGCTTTGTTTTTAGGTTTTTATAAAGCTGTTGCCTGGATATTGTATGGGGAAAACGAAGCTTACTATTGAGCCATCTAAGAACCCAATATTCTAGGGCAAGGAATTTCTTGACGGTTACTTGAGGAGCACCAGACCAGATTTCGGAAGCATAGGACAGAATGGGAAAGATGCATCTTTGAACATGCTTAATGACTGTTTTTCTGTCTTGAATCGCCGCTGTTTCTTGTTTGATTAACCATTTTGCTTTTTGAATTTTTTGAGCAACATATAAATAGTGGGCATTAAAGGAGAGATTTTTATCAAAAACAACTCCAAGGTCTTTGTGAGCGTAAACATTTGGGATTGGGACATCTGCAATTTTTATTTCTATGTGGTTCGGTTGTTTCTGAAGGGAATAAGTAATTTGAGCAGATTTGCTTGCATTTATATTCAGATTGAGATCTTTCAGGTACTTGATGATTTCACAAATCTGTGAATTCGCATCATTGATAACTTTGCGAATATCATCACTGGCTTTGGAGATTATAAATAACTTTAAATCATCGGCATATGCTAGTAGATTTGGATTTTCTTGTAGAAGTGGTTGAAGAGATGCTGAAAATATAGTACTGGAGAGAACGGTTCCTTGGGGAATGCCTGTTGAGGTTGTGACGAGAATATTGTCAGTACTAGTGGGCAAGAGGAGAAGTCTGCGATTTAGGCTGTAATGAAGATAGGAAATAATCATTGTGTCAACGAGAAAATGATTTTTTAGTATTTGAAAAGCTTTTTTGAGATCTATGTTGTCGAAAGCACCTTTGATGTCAAAATAAAATACATCACATTGTGCCATATCTTGAAACGCAGTTTGGATGCGTACAATGGTGTCAGCTAGGCTTGTTGTTGTGGAGCACCCTCTAGGACCAAAATGCATATTGACAGGTGCATTAGCGAAGACTGCATGTTGAAGATATGGGAGCATGATTTTTTCAATAATTTTAGTAATTATTGACGAAACAGCAATTGGTCGATGGCCTTTTTTAGGAATCAACGTAATCCTGAAAGTTTTCCACTGTCTTGGAAGGAATGGCTGGCAGATGCACCTAGAAATGATTTGCACTAACGAATCAATAATGTATACGCTGGACAATCTAATAATAAAACCAGGGATGCCGTATATAGTTATTTGTGCCGTTGCGCCTCATCCTCGATGAAACCATTATGATCAGGACGCTAACCGAACTGAACTGCTTCTTTAGTTTGAAATTGCAGCTGCAGGTGGAGACAATAAATGAACGATCGCGGGTTTAATGACCGGCAGCATGGACACTGATTCTGGAAGAAGGGCTGGCACTCACCAATTCTTAACAAATCTGTGTAGTACCATTAGGTTTATGCTTGAGTATCAGTGCGCGCAATCGCCCTCCATTTTTTGTCCATCATTTTAGTCTGCCATGTTTTTTCCTTTATATTTCTGTCGTATTAATGCCAGCATTAATACAACAGAAGTGGCGCTGGTGGTAACAGCTGTATGCTAGCTAAATCTGTGCTCCTATAAAGTTGATTAATAAAGAAGATTTTACGGAGTGTTGCTCAAAAAGAAGTTATGTTTTAGATAAAATAAGTGTTGGTCAGTGATAGGCTAAGCCTTGGGACCTAAGGGTAGTTTCATTTTTCGACTGTGAGCGCTTTCCGAAATGGTCACCATATACTGTACTATCCTTGAATATAGAAAAACATAGGAAATTTCAAGGTATGAAATTTGATCCGTCACTGGGACTTCTTAGCAGACTACTTGATAGCTTTGCTGTAGTTTTTCAGGATGCCAATTTGTATTTAAAATATTCATTTGTTGCTGATTTATTAATGTTAGTAAATTTGAAGGTCACGGTAATTCTATCGAGTCAGCCATTTGGATTTATCCTTCATGAGATAAAAGAACTACGGCAGTGCCACCTGCTTATTCAGTGGTGCAAATCAGCATAAACTACATAAAATCTCTCTATACATTAAAAACCTTTTCCTCCTAGTGAATTTATTCCAGGCAATTACGTCACTACAAATGCAATTAATTATTGACAACTCTGAACATAACGTTCACCAAACTCGTGCATGTGCTTCGCTGTCTAACATTTGATGTTCCATTGAAACTTTTTTTGTTTGTTATTTGGTTTTTAGGAACATTGGCAACTAAGGCCATATTGCTCCGGGGATATGCGGTGGTCATTCCCTGACATTTTCGCATCCTCCGTATTTGGTGGACACGGGCTCGAACCCCGGTATAATCAAGAAGCATGGGCTACCGCACTGCTGCTCCTGCCCACCTGGCTACGGAGGCGCCATTTTTTTTTTTTTTTTTTGTTGTTGTATATTAATGAATATTGTATATTTGTACAAATAGTTTAGTAATTTGTAAATATTTTAAATACTTGTAGTTTAGTTAAATGTTTTAGTCCTGCTCTTTCGGATGCAACAATATTCCTCATGCATTATGGGAACCCGAAGCAAAAGGCCTTTTCCTAAGTGACCTATGTGAACGCAGGTAAATAACACTGGTTTACAGTGTATCTGGGGTTTGAGTAAAAGTATGTGGCAGTTATTTATGCACGTTTACTAAACCGAAGTCAATTGTTTCTATCACGTAAAGATTTTTCACAATTCACTAACAAAATATTACCTAGGTATTATACGCAAATGTGTACATAACTATAGTTTCTTCAATGGTTTACAAGTTTTATACACCTATATCATCGATCAGAATCAACATGGTTTCTGCAGTGGCAAGTCAGTAGTCACAAATTTACTTCCTTTCTGGCAATACACCTCGGAAGCTCTTGATAACCACCTACAAGTTGATGCAGTCTACACAGACATATCTAAGGCATTTGATAAAGTCCCGCACGAACAACGTCTGGAAAAACTTAAGCTATATAGTATCCGTGACCCTTTGCTCTCATGGCTACGCAGCTATATTACGCATCGTTCCTTGAGAGTTATCATCGATCAAGTGAACTCAGACTGTTTTATACCACTAAGCGGAGTACCACAAGGCTCTCCCTTAGGTCCTCTTCTCTTCACTGTTTTCGTAAAT